>NC_058081.1:402210945-402518484 GCF_014858855.1 Bufo gargarizans
TTTTCTTCACACTAATAGAGCTTTCATTTGGTGGTATTTCATTGCTTCTGACATTTTAGCTTTTTTTGTTATTAATCATAATTTACCCAGATTTTTGGAAAAAAATCACATTTTTCACTTTCAGTTGTAATTTTTTTTTAAAACAACATCTATGTATACATTTTTCTCTAAATGTATTGTTCTGATAAAAAAAAATGTTTGGGTTAAAAAAAAATGGTTTGGGTAAAAGTTATAGCGTTTACAAACTATGGTACAAAAATGTGAATTTCCGCTTTTTGAAGCAGCTCTGACTTTCTGAGCACCTGTTTCCTGAGGTTCTACAATGCCCAGACAGTAGAAAAACCCCACAAATAACCCCATTTCGGAAAGTAGACACCCTAAGGTATTCGCTGATGGGCATAGTAAATTCATAGAATTTTTTTATTTTTTGTCACAAGTTAGCGGAAAATGATGATTTTTTTTTTTTCAAAGTCTCATATTCCACTAACTTGTGACAAATTTAGTTAATTTCCATGAACTCACTATGCCCATCACAAAATACCTTGGGGTGTCTTCTTTCCAAAATGGGGTCACTTGTGGGGTAGTCATACTGCCCTGGCATTTTAGGGGCCCTAATGTGTGAGAAGTAGTTTGAAACCAAAATGTGTAAAAAATGCCCTGTGAAATCCGAAAGGTGCTCTTTGGAATGTGGGCCCCTTTGCCCACCTAGGCTGCAAAAAAGGGTCACACATGTGGTATCGCCGTACTCAGGAGAAGTTGGGGAATGTGTTTTGGGGTGTCATTTTACATATAACCATGCTGGGTGAGCGAAATATCTCGGTCAAATTCCAACTTTGTATAAAAGAAATGGGAAAAGTTGTCTTTTGCCAAGATATTTATCTCACCCAGCATGGGTATATGTAAAATGACACCCCAAAACACATTGCCCAACTTCTCCTGAGTATGGCGATACCACATGTGTGACACTTTTTTGCAGCCTAGGTGGGCAAAGGGGCCCACATTCCAAAGAGCACCTTTCGGATTTCACAGGGCATTTTTTACACATTTTGGTTTCAAACTACTTCTCACACATTAGGACCCCTAAAATGCCAGGGCAGTATGACTACCCCACAAGTGACCCCATTTTGGAAAGAAGACACCCCAAGGTATTTTGTGATGGGCATAGTGAGTTCATGGAAGTTTTTATTTTTTGTCGCAAGTTAGTGGAATATGAGACTTTGTAAGAAAAAAATATATATATCATTTTCTGCTAACTTGTGACAAAAAAATAAAAAAATCTAGGAACTCGCTATGCCCTTCACGGAATACCTTTGGGTGTCTTCTTTCCAAAATGGGGTCACTTGTGGGGTAGTTAGTGGCATTTTAGGGGCCCTAATGCGTGAGAAGTAGTTTGAAATCAAAATGTGTAAAAAATGCCCTGTGAAATCCGAAAGGTGCTCTTTGGAATGTGGGCCCCTTTGCCCACCTAGGCTGCAAAAAAGTGTCACACATGTGGTATCGCTGTACTCAGAAGAAGTAGGGCAATATGTTTTGGGGTTTCTTTTTACATATACCCATGCTGGGTGAGAGAAATATCTCAGCAAAAGACAACTTTTCCCATTTTTTTATACAAAGTTGGCATTTGACAGAATTCTTTTGTAAACTGGGAATCATAAAACGTAACATTTACTAAGTCATTTAAAATAGTGTTTACCACTGGGTGAGAGACAACAGTTGCATTTACCTCCACTATTACAGATCACATTAGTGAGAAAAAAAATGGTTGTTCCTCTGCAATCAGAGACATTATATCTAAACATTGGCATGTGCTTCAAATGGACCCTGACTTTTGTAAGGTCATAAAGGGGCACCCCAGCATCACTTACAGACGTGGCAGAAGTATCTGCAACATGATGGTGCATAGTCACTAAAAATGGTGCCTCCTAAAAAAACATGGCTTGAGTGGCAACTTCAAATTTGGAAGATGTGTGGCATGCCCCTTTATGACCAAGGCAAAGTAATTTAGGAGTAACAACACCGGTAAAACATACATAGTCAAGGACATCATTAACTGCAGAAGCATGGGATTAGTATACAAAATCACATGTGACTGTGGAAAAGAATATGTCGGCAAGACAGGTAGGGAACTGAGGAGAAGAATAGGAGAGTATGTGAGTGATATAAAAAACGTTAGAGACACATCGGTGGCATGACATGTGAACACCGAACATGAGGGTAGGCCGGATTGCCTCTCCTTCATGGGGATTGAAAAAATCAATCCAGGAATGAGACGTGGCGACTTTGATAAGAGGATCCTTCAATGTGAAGCGAAGTGGATCTTATCTATCTTAAAGGGGTTGTCCGGGTTCAGAGCTGAACCCGGACATACCCTTATTTTCACCCCGGCAGCCCTCCTGAGCCTAGCATCGGAGCATCACATGCTCCGATGCGCTCCAGTGCCCTGCGCTAGATCGCGCAGGGCACGGGCTCTTGTGTTTTCAATAACACACTGCCGGGCGGTAACTTCCGCCCAGCAGTGTGTTCGGTGACGTCACCAGCTCTGAGGGGCGGGCTTTAGCTCTGCCCTAGCCGTTTTACTGGCTAGGGCAGAGCCAAATCCCGCACATCAGTGCCGGTGACGTCACCGGGGTTCCTGTCAGCCCCATAGAGAGCCCCAGTACATCACCGGAACTCAGAAAAATGCCTTTGCCCTGTGCAATTTAGCGCAGGGCAAAGGAGAGCATCGGAGCATGAACTGCTCCGATGCTCATGTCAGGGGGGCTGCCTGGGTGAAAATGGAGGGTTGTCCGGGTTCAGCTCTGAACCTGGACAACCCCTTTAAGACGGTCCACCCGTCCGGCCTGAATGAACAACAGAATTGCAGTTACTTTATATGATCACTGCCCATTTGGAATAAGTTGTAGTAGGATCCCATCATTCAAAAGTGGAACTAACAGGGGTGTAGCAATCTGGCCAAACCTCCCTTAAACTCACATATGCTCATCTGATGTGATGAGCATGTGAGATTTGATGGATGATTTGGTCAGAAAAATGAATAGTTATTTGGATGGAATATGGACATTATATCATACAATGAAGTAAATTTGTTTGTCTCCATGACCAAGCCGGCAGTTATTAGGTCGAGTATCGCGGCGTGAGCTCGGCTGTCCCGCCAATTTAAATCCTAATTGCGATTGTGCATATATAAAAAGCAGGCAAGTTATCATTTGCTTTCTGATCGGGCTGTGCGGATATTAGCTTGGAGGTTGCTATGTAACTGGTGACGCTAAGACGCAGGTCCTTACCTCACTTCCGGTTAGCCCGCTGTGATTCCAGCTTCCGGTCCGGTGGAACGCATGCGAGTAATCAGGGGGGCGTACACCCACTGGGAGGTGGGGAATATAAGGAGGTGGACAACAATCATTAAGTGCTCACCCAAATCACTGCTGTTTGAGGTGAGACACAGGCTGACATGGGACACTTCCCATGATACAGTATGGATAAGAACTACCCACTATCCTAAGTGAAGGTACGAGGCTAAAACAACCTTGATCTTTCAGTAAGTAATCTGAGTCTGCTAAAAAGTTACTTTATATTTGGTACATAGAAATATGTGTGACCTGTACTTAGTGTATGTTTGTGATTTTATTTATAGTTGCCCTTGAATACTTGTGTGAAGTCCCCTGATGATGTCTGAAAAGCAAGACAGAAACATGGCATGTAGGGCTTTGTAATTAGGGCTACACAGAATACTAGACCCATACTGAGGGAAAGGTTTGGTGTGGGGTCGCCCCTGTCGGGGCAGGTGCTCCATGTGTGCTAGGCAGGCAATAAGAACAGCCCCCAACCCTCATTGAGGTAGGAAAGCCATAATAGGGCATATTAAGAGCTGTTAAAGTGCCAACCCCAACACAAGCACCCTGGTCACGCTAGTTCCAGGTATCACCAACTGCCAGGACCTCCCTCCATAGGTCGTGGATCTTGCAAGACGTGGTAAGATCCACCTTTTTTTTTTTTTTCTTTTTTTTTCACTAATGTGATCTGTAATAGTGGAGGTAAATGCAACTGTTGTCTCTCACCCAGTGGTAACCACTATTTTAAATGACTTAGTAAATGTTATGTTATATGATTCCCAGTTTGCTAAATAATTCTGTTATAATTGGGTGTAACCATATACCACAACACACCCATCATAGTGTGGCGGTATAATTAATATTATTAAAGTTGGCATTTGACCAAGATATTTATCTCACCCAGCATGGGTATATGTAAAATGGCACGCCAAAACACATTGCCCAACTTCTCCTGAGTATGGCGATACCACATGTGTGACAGTTTTTTGCAGCCTAGATGTGCAAAGGGGCCCAAATTCCTTTTAGGAGGGCATTTTTAGACATTTGGATCCCAGACTTCTTTTCACACTTTTTGGCCCCTAAAATGCCAGTAGAAATACCCCACATGTGACCCTATTTTGGAAAGAAGACACCCCAAGGTATTCAATGAGGGGCATGGCGAGTTCATGTAATTTTTTAATTTTTTGGGCACAAGTTAGCAGAAATAGATTTTTTTTTCTCACAAAGTCTCCCTTTCCGCTAACTTGGGACAAAAATTTCAATCTTTCATGGACTCAATATGCCCCTCAGCGAATACCTTGAGGTGTCTTCTTTCCAAAATGGGGTCAATTTTGGGGTGTTTGTACTGCCCTGGCATTTCAGGGTCTCCACAATCATTACATGTATGGCCAGCATTTGGAGTTTCTGCTATTCTCCTTATATTGAGCATACGGGTAATGAGATTATTTTTTTTTTCGTTTAGCCTCTGGGCTGAAAGAAAAAAATGAACGGCACAGATTTCTTCATTCGCATTGATCAATATGTTTGAAAAAAAATGAAATTTCAGCCCGCACAACCCCTAGCAGGTGCAGATTGCTATGGCGAAATAGAGATATAAATGTAAAAACAGAAAATGCAATCGCACACTGCAACCAGCACTGTGCCCTGCCTTTATGCTGGATGTTGAATAAGGCATTGGTGTACATTTTGGCCAAAGCGTAATAAGCCACTCACCACGTCAAGGTCGCCTTCATGAGTGGTCCCTAACACTAGTTCCTACCTTTTATGGGCCATGACAGCCACATAATGTCCAGGGAGCGCAGGTTACAAATTAGTGCAAATTATTATTATTACTATAACATAAAGACATCCCCTATGTTAGCCTTTTTGGATGAAAAGTATCAATATCTGCGTTCTGTTCCACTGCAAAATATTAATTAAGCAACAGAACAGATTGTAAAAAATGTTTTGTTGTGGACTTTATACAGCTGAATGTCTCCCTTCATATCAATGGAGATGAAATCCACAATATCATTTACAAAGAAAATATCCATCCGGTCTAGTTGTGGAAAAATCTGCAGCCTAAACCACAACCTGCGGCGGATCATAAGGTTGATGGCATACAGTTAACCCCTCAGATGCCATGGCGTCTGAGGGGTCTGAAAGCTGGAGTTGCACGCTTCCGCTCACGTAACAGCGCTCCCAGGATAAGATACCTGTTACATTAGCATAATAGCCGGAAGCCTCAAGCAGCCTTTGGTAGGTATTAGGCCGAATGCACACGGCCGTGAACGGTCCGTGGTATGCCGGCCTGGATTCCTGCTGACAGCAGGAGCGCACTGCGTCATTGGTTGCTATGACGCTGTGTGCTTCATGCCACTGCTGCACTGCAGTAATACACTCTTATGATCTATACGAGTGTATTACTGTAGTGCAGCGGCGGCATGAAGCACACTGCGTCACAGCAACCAATGACGCTGTGCGCTCCTGCTGTCAGCAGGAATCCAGGCCGGCATACCACGGACCGTTCACGGCCGCAAAACACGGCCGTGTGCCTTCGGCCTTACTAAAATATACCAATACAGGCCAGCAGGAGGCAGCACCATATTGTTATATTGCAAATGAAGTGTTTAATGATGCTTACATAGCAATCGCAGAACACAATGGACCATCTAATGAATGGCACCGGACGGGGTTAAAAGCAGAGTGTGCTTGGCGTGCATGCTGTGCCTGCGCTCCCTTGACTTTATGTGGCTGTCATGGCCCATAAAAGGTAGGAACTAGTGTTAGGGACCACTCATGAAGGCGACCTTGACGTGGTGAGTGACTTATTACGCTTTGGCCAAAATGTACACCAATGCCTTATTCAACATCCAGCATAAAGGCAGGGCAGAGTGCTGGTTGCAGTGTGCGATTGCATTTTCTGTTTTTACATTTATATCTCTATTTCGCCATAGCAATCTGCACCTGCTAGGGGTTGTGCGGGCTGAAATTTCCATATTTTTCTCTTTGTAGTACGTATTGGAGGCGTGGCGATCTCCAAGCAGTCAAGCACACCTGTCCAGTTAATCTGCCCCCTGGAGGCTGGTTTTAAAGTCAATATAAAACTGAGTCTGCGTATACAGCACCTACCAGTAGCCATTAGGCTCCAGGAGAAGTATATAGTGGGCTCAGCATGCATGTGAGTACTTGCATCCCTGGATCCGTTGAAAGCTGTAATGGCACCGGACGGGGTTAAAAGCAGAGTGTGCTTGGCGTGCATGCTGTGCTTGCGCTCCCTGGACTTTATGTGGCTGTCTTGGCCCATAAAAGGTAGGAACTAGTGTTAGGGACCACTCATGAAGGCGACCTTGACGTGGTGAGTGGCTTATTACGCTTTGGCCAAAATGTACACCAATGCCTTATTCAACATCCAGCATAAAGGCAGGGCAGAGTGCTGGTTGCAGTGTGCGATTGCATTTTCTGTTTATACATGTTTGAAAAAATCTCTGCCAAAAAAAAGAAAGGAGGGGAAAGGCATCTGCCTCTTAGCTCGTATGCCCTGGCAAACCCGATATCTCCATTCACATCAATGGATGAATAAATCATTGCCGGGATGATTATTATTATTTTTTATATACAAAGTGTTTGCCAAAGCATATGAACACCGCTGCCCCCTCAGCTCATATGCCTCGGCAAACGTATCTTTTACTGCAGAGGAGAAATATCGTCTTGCAGCGCCGCATACACCGACTTTTGTGTAATCTGACAGCAGCGCAATGCTTCTGTCAGAATGCACATCAGTGCTGCAGCTAGTCGACTGGTTGGTCCACCTGGAAGGTAAAAAAATGTAACTTTTTGAACAGAACGTTAACTTTTTTGCTTACTGGTGATTTTTTTTTTACCTTTATAGGACAAACCTCTCCTTCCCCATGGGACAATGTGCAAAGCGCAAATCGCCCAAAGATGTGGCGAAGTACATTATGCACTTGTCCCAGGTGAAAGGAGAGGTTTGCAGCAGCTCTGTGTGAATGGGCTCTAATAGCCCTGTATGCCTGTCCTGTGAGATGCAATCCCTGTGCTAAGTGTACCTGTGTGTGGTACTTCCGGAAACACTCCCCAGGGTGGTCAGGGCAGTCAGGACAGAAATAGCGGGTGTCACGCCTTATTCCACTCCTGCTACAGACACAACATCTTTTTCGGGGTGACGGTTGGGTTGAGGTACCAGCAACAACATTGGGTAAATGTCGCTCGTGTAGACGGCTCACTACACTGGTGGATAGGGCCACGGAACCTCCTGGATACAGGAGGTTCTCGATGATCTCTTCCTGAAATTTGAGGAAGAATCCTGTTCTCCCAGCCTTACTGTAGAGACCAAAACTATTATATACAGCCAATTGAATTAAATATACAGACACCTTCTTATTCCAGCGTCTGGTGCGTTGGGAAACTAAATAAGGAGCCAACATCTGGTCATTGAAGTCCACCCCTCCAATGAGCGAATTACAGTCGTGGACACAGAGGGGCTTTTCAATGACACTGGTTGCTCATTCAATTTGTATTGTCGTGTCTGCGTGAATGGAGGAGAGCATGTAAACGTCACGCTTGTCTCTCCATTTCACCGCGAGCAGTTCTTCATTACACAATGCAGCCCTCTCCTCCCTTGCAAGGCGGGTGGTAGCGAGCTGTTGGGGGAAGCCCCGCCGACTAGGTTGTGCAGTGCCACAGGAACAAATGCCTGAAGAGGGGCACACTTGTGTAGAAATTGTCCACATAAAGATGGTACCCCTTGCCAAATAAGGGTAACACCAAGTCCCAGACAGTCTTCCCACTGCTCCCCAGGTAGTCAGGGCAACCGACCGGCTCCAGGGTCTGATCTTTACCCTCATAGATCCAAAATTTGTGGGTATAGCTTGTGGCCCTTTCACAGAGCTTATACAGTTTGACCCCATAACGGGCGCGCTTGCTTGGGATGTATTGTTTGAAGCCAAGGCGCCCGGGTAATGTATAAGGGACTCGTCTATGATGATGTTTTGCTCAGGGGTATACAAATCTGCAAATTTGTTGTTGAAGTGGTCTATGAGGGGCCAAATTTTGTGGAGCCGGTCAAAAGCTGGGTGGCCTCTGGAACGGGAGGTGGTGTTGTTGCTAAAGTGCAGGAAATGCAGGATGGCCTCAAATTGTGCCATGGACATGGCAGCAGAGAACATGGGCATGTGATGAATTGGGTTTGTGGACCAATATGACCGCAATTCATGCTTTTTGGTAAGACCCATGCTTTTTTGGGCACTGCGGCGGGGCGGGCGTGGGTAAACGCATGTGTGGGCGACCGATCAGGCCTGATCGGGCAAACACTGCGTTTTGGGTGGAGCTAAGGTATACATACTATTATAGATATGACTGTGATCAGTTTTGATCACTTACAGATACTATAAAAGTGCAAATGCTGATTAGCGATACGCTAATCAGCAAATCAGTGACTGCGGTGCGGTGAGCTGGGCGCTAAACGATCGCTAACTACCTAACCAAGGGGCCTAAGCTATCCTAAAACCTAACAGTCATTGCCAGTGAAAAAAAAAAAAGACAGTTTACACTGATCACTTTTTTCCCTTTAACTAGGTGATTGACAGGGGCGATCAAGGGGTTAATTGTGGTGATGGGGGGTGATCTGGGGGCTAAGTGTGCTGTTTGGTGTACTCACTGTGATGTCTGCTCCTCTGCTGGAACCAACCGACCAAAAGGACCAGCAGAGGAGCAGAGCAGCCATTTAACACCTTATATTTTTAAATATGTACTTTTGAAAGTACTCGGTAAATACAATAGTTTTCCCACCACCCTAAAAATAAATTTGCATAATTTGGTGCCCATTTACTGCCCATTGCTGTACCGACAGACTGTAAATAAAATTTGCAATTGAATAAAAAACAATTAAGTGCAAGAAGAAACCATAATAAGGGGAGTACTAGCTCGTTATGAGCGACAAATTGAATCCTCTTTGTGTACAGAAATGAACTAACTGCCTTTATTCCCAAATCATACATTATATTAGTGTACAGTGCCTCAATATCCAAACTAGCAAGGAGAGTGTGGTTTCCGACCTTAATCTCCTGCAACCTGGTGACCACATCTTTGGTATCTGTGATATAAGAAGGCAAAGAAGGGACAAATGGAGAGATGAATGTGTCCACATATTGACTAATATTTTCAGTCAGACTATTATTACCTGATACAATCGGTCTGCCAGGTACAGGTCGTCTCTGCTTATGGATTTTAGGAATTGCATATAGTGTTGCTATAGTGGGGCAGGGATTGTACAAAAATGTATATTTGTCTTTTTTTTTTTTTTTCTCTTTTTTAAGTACACACCTAGGCGCACTATGAGAGAGGTGCCCGCCTCAGCCAAATTCGAAGTCCCCGTGCAGTCTCAGAGCCCAGATATAATGGTCTGGTAAGGGAAGGCTTGGTGCAGGGAGCGTGTGCACATCTGACATATCTGAACACTCCCACATGGATGATGCCAGTGAAGTGCCAGAGGCTAATTGCATCTATCTGATACTCACCTACCAGTACACTCTAAAGTGATTGGTCTTGGTAACACTCCTCCAATCACGTGACTGCCTTTTTAAGGTCCTCAAATAGCGTTTCATTCAATTTTGTTTGTTACCCCTGATTAGGCTGAGCCAGATTAGCTGGCAAAATATGTTGGGGGACAGTCTCATGTTTTAGGTTCTGAGATCTTTGTCAGTGTCAGCTTTCAGTAAGATTGCTATAGCAAGTCCTCAACACATTTAGTGTCTGCATGTGGAATCTTTCATGGCAAAATATATAGTACGATACTACATGTGTCTGTGAATACACATGTAGTAGAGTGTGAATGAATCGGATGTGCAACTCAGGTTCACATGCTAGCTAGGACATTACTGCTGAAATACAGACAGGACATCAGAAAGTTTTAACTTTGTAGTGCTCACATTTATTTCACTCAGGAATCTTAGTAGACTTACAGTTGTGTTCAAAATTATTCAACCCCAAATGCTGTAAAGGGTTTTAGGGAATTTAGTGTACATTTGTTATTGTGTTCAGAATGAAATTTTACAAGGACTTTTTAAAGAACCAAATGCAACTAAAATGACATCAATTGTTTTTGCAATACAGTATTACATGTTTTTTTTGTGATTTCTTCATTGACACAATTATTCAAGCCCTTAAAGACTACCACTCTTAAGAACAGAGGTTCAGTCAAGTGTTTTCGATCAGGTATTGAAAATACCTGTGGATGTCAAGGAGCAGCAATCAAGCAGAATAAGCACCAATTAGGCAAATTTAAAAGGACTGTGATACTCTGCTCCTTCTAGACATTTGCTGGTGTGTTTACAAACATGGTGAAGTTAAGAGACTAGTCCAGGAAGACAAGAGAAGAGGTGATTTATCTTCACAGGAAGGGCAATGGCTATAAGAAGATTGCAAAGATGTTAAACATACCAAGAGACACCATAGGAAGCATCATTCGCAAATTCAAGGCAAAGGGCACTGTTGAAACGCTACCTGGTAGTGGCAGAAAGAAGATGCTGACTGCTGTGCGCTACCTGAAGCGCAAAGTGGAGAAAAGTCCCCGTGTGACTGCTGAGGAACTGAAAAAGATTTGTCAGATGTGGGTATTGAAGTTTCAGCTCAGACAATAAGGCGCACACTGCGTAATGAAGGCCTCCATGCCAGAACTCCCAGGCGCACCCCCTTGCTGTCTCCAAAGAATAAGAAGAGTCGACTGCAGTATGCCAAATGTCATGTGGACAAACCACAAAAGTTTTGGGATAGTGTTCTGTGGACTGATGAAACAAAATTAGAACTGTTTGGGCCCATGGATCAACACTATGTTTGGAGGAGGAAGAACAAGGCCTATGAAGAAAAGAACACCTTGCCTACTGTGAAGCATGGCGGGGGGTCAATCATGCTTTGGGGCTGTTTTGCTTCTACAGGTACAGGGAAGTTTCAGCGTGTGCAAGGTACCATGAATTCTCTTCAGTACCAGGAGATATTGGATGAAAATGTGATGCAGTCCGTCACAAACCTGAGGCTTGGGAGACGTCGGACCTTTCAACAGGACAATGATCCCAAGCATACCTCCAAGTCCACTAGAGCATGGTTGCAGATTAAAGGCTGGAACATTTTGAAATGGCCATCGCAGTCACCAGACTTAAATCCGATTGAGAACATCTGGTGGGACTTAAAGAAAGCAGTTGCAGCGCGCAAGCCTAAGAATGTGACTGAACTGGAGGCTTTTGCCCATGAAGAATGGGCGAAGATACCCAAAGATCGCTGCAAGACATTTGTGTCAAGCTATGCTTCACGTTTAAAAGCTGTTATAACTGGAAAAGGATGTTGTACTAAGTACTAAGATTGAATGTCACTTGGGGGTTGAATAAAACTGATAAGGATATGAGCACAGAAAATACATTTGTGGTTATTTCATTATAAATGTTATGTTATATTTGTGGCCGGGGCTATGTGTGAAAGAACCTACTGCCCTGAAATACCCCCCAAACAGTACTGGCGGCTTGAGTTGTGGCATAACCGCTTCCGTCGAGAGTATACCTGAAAGAGGGTATACCCTGTGGGAGAATGTAAAGGAATGGGGCGGGCTGGGTGGGGAACACCGCTGCCGTCCGACGTAACATGGAGAGAGGTGTGAGCCAGATATAGGCCGGGACGCCCCTCCCACAAATACAGGCCAATAAATCGGCCTTGCTACTTGTGGCCGGGGCTATGTGTGAAAGAACCTACTGCCCTGAAATACCCCCCAAACAGTACTGGCGGCTTGAGTTGTGGCATAACCGCTTCCGTCGAGAGTATACCTGAAAGAGGCCAAAAACCCAGCATGAAAATACAGACGTCTTTATTGACATATTTACAACACCAAATTCTGAAAGGCACAATGAATCTCACTGACAGGGTTCGGAACATACCGACTGTAACAAGAAGAGCGCCATCGGCCCAACTTACGAATGATGTGAGCTGGCACCTGATTCCTGGAAGCGGCCGAGGCTGCTCCTATCCTGAACGAATGCCCTGACACGATGAGGGGGTCTAAACCGAAATTGGCCGCCAGTGTGCGTGCGTGCGCTACGAATTGGGATGTGGACAATGCTGCTGTCCCGAAGGGTAATAGTGGGGTATCAGCGCCGCGATTGGCCAGTGCCTCGGATAGCTCCTGCAGAACGTGGACCGGACACCATTTGTGTGACGTGGGGAAGAATCTAATCTGGGTAGGGGGACCCGACTGGGAGGTTTTGGTCACGGGTAAAGACAAGACGAAGCCCTCTGGGCTGGGAACCAACTGTCGGCGGGAAAGGAAGGGGCTGCTGAGTGACAGCGACGTGAACTCCCCCGGCCTCATGAAGCCATAAAAGGCCAAATAAATGGCGGCTTTGAGTACTAAGCTCTGGAGAACCCCGAAGGGCCTAAGGTCTAACAAATCGGACATGCCTCTGAAGATAGGGCCAGACACAGGCTGTCTACGGGGGGTAACACCTGGGGTACAGTTCTGTAAACCTTTCAACGTGGCCTTGACCACGTGACTGGAAAACAACGACGTTCTTTCTGGATGCAAGCGCGACAGATGATGCTGTACCCCTGCCAAGTAAGTTTTGACGGTACCGGGAGAAAGGTGCATGTGCTCATGGCAGTACCCGATGAACGCCAATATGAAGTCTATGTGGCTCAGGCCGCCTCGGGGGTGTTCCTGCTGGAATCTGCAGTACAACCGCCAGCCAGTGTTATACGCTCGGGTGGTATTAGCCGAGAGCGACCTGGCAAACAGCCCATGGGCCGTGGTCAGGTATTTGTTTAGTTGAGAAAGAGCGTGGCCGGACGTGGAGACGGGGTTCTCGACGCGTCGGCTTCGGGGCAAACCTGGGAAAATAAAGAGTAATCCATCTTACCTAAAGCGTCAACTGCTACTACTTGCGCACCACATATAAGGGAACCACAGAATAAGAAGTTATGTAGGAGCGACAACTGTACCAGACGTCTCATCAAAGACATGACCAGTTGAGACCTGGATTTGCCACTGTCAAGGATGGCCAGGGACAAAGGACTAGCAGAGGCGAAGACCACAGTGCGGCCTGTCCACTGGTAGCCCCAAACACTAGCTGCCGCCACTATGGGATACAAGTCCCTGACCTCCGTCGTCTGGGGGGCTCCCGTGGTCTCGCAAATCTCCCCCGGCCATGCCCCGTTCAGCCAATGGGGGCCAAAAATAGCAGCGAACCCAGGGCTGACCCCGCTGCTGGAGAATATGACGGGGGAGCTATGCGAGACCGCCGGGACAAACATGGACACGCCATTCCAATGACTCAAGAAGTGGTCCCACATGCTCAAATCCGCTTGTGCTTGACTATCCAGGAATACTGGACTATCCTGACAGGGAGCTGCTGAGAGGAGTGGTAACAATCTGGCCACAAAAGATCTACCCTGGGGAATGACGCGCATGGCAAAATTTAACATGCCTAACAATGACTGTAGTTCCACCTTGGTGGTGACCCTCCCTGTGACGAAACTGCGAATGACTGCCCTGACCCTAGCCAACTTGTCTTCTGGCAATTTTGCTGACATGGTCTCTGTGTCCAACACGATGCCCAGGAAGGTGATGGTGGTCGCTGGACCATCAACCTTCTTGGGGGAAACCGGAACCCCTAGCTGAGCGAAACAAGCTAACAAGTTCTGAAGATCGCAACGCGAGCCCTGTGGAGATTCGATCAGCAAAAAATCGTCCAAGTAATGTATCACGTGTTCGCAACCAAACCTGTTCTCGAGTATCCAGTGTAGGGCTTTTGCCAGCTGATCGAAAATCCAAGGGCTGCTACGGGATCCGAAAGTCAATTTGGTGGCAAAATAATAACGGGAATTCCACTTGATCCCGTGCCACTGCCAAAGTTCTGGCCTGATAGGCATCAACTTGAAGGCGTCTGATATGTCCGCTTTGGACAAGATCGCCCCGGTGCCTGTGGCAAGGATGAGTGCAATAGCCTGATCGATGGAGGCGTACACCATGCTGACCTCCTCCACCGGAATGAGTGAATTCATGCTGGGAGTAGCTAACCCGTGAGGAGCTGATAGATCGAAAATCAATCGCTCTTTGTGGCTGAACTTTCCCGTGACCACCCCTATGGGGCTGATCCTCCAGCGCTCGAATGGGGAGGACAAGAAGGGGCCGATGATGTACCCCTTGTCTAGCTCCAACTGGAGGAGTCTGTCTATGGACCCGGGGTTGAGGGATGCGGACTGCAAGTTCCTACACTCATGGGTGTGATCCGGTAAAGCCACGAGACCTGTGTGGAAACCATGGGTGAAACCTGACACAAGAAAGTCGCAGAAGGCAGTATCCTGATGCCCTTGTAAGTATGATTGCAAGAGATCTACATTTACCACGCTCATGCAATGTTTGTCGGTCTTTAATGAGCAGGCCACTTTCGGGTGGGCCCGAAAACAATTGGCGCAAATGTGTAACAGACGGCACTGACTATAATTGCAAGTGGCAAAATTGTAGTTGTTGCAGATCTGTGATCTGCCCAGATATTTGATTGGCCGGCCGAGTTTATCAACCGCCAAATTTTGCTGGATGCCAGTAGATGGACCAGGAACAGGAGGAGAAGAGTTGGACCTGGGGGCGCTTGCGGCATTATGACACCACTCTCCAGTGTGATAGATAGACTGGAATGAAGAGCATGCCGGTGCTTTCAGTCCAGCGAAATGCCTACAGAATATTTCTGTGTCTATGTTGGCCCAGTTGGTAGTGAACTGGAACTGACTGAGTGCAGCTGCTGCCTTGGCAGAAAAGGAGCAATAGTAGTCATAAAAACCGAAGCCTCCGTACTTGTAGCCCAACTCAGTGACCCTGAAGAGGTACAGGTCCAACTCCTCTCTCCTATCTGGTCGTACTGAACAGATGATGTCTCGGTAGAGACTAAAGGCAAGTATGAACTCTGGAATCGTTAATTTCCTGCTAAGCCTCAGATCACGCCCCTTCAGGACGACAGAAACATCGCCGCACGCAATGACCCTGTTGTCCGATAAATCACGAGTGGCAATTAGAAGGGAGGCTAAGTTCACGTCTCTGCCGTCGAGGATGTCCTTCTTGATATTAGCCGGAATAAAATGAGCTGGAGTCACGTTGGGCACTGTAACAAAGTTATCTGAAGTACTGGCAACGGGTGCCGCTACGACTGGTAACAGAGTGGCGGGTGAGGACAAGCCAGCGACCCTAGCCTCTACCGACTCCAATCTGGACTGTACCCCGGACACGGAGGAGGTGAGGCTATTCAGCATGACGTGGAGCTGAGTTAACGAGGTCTGAACCGTGGCCATGGAGACCTCTTGCTGACCAGGTTCTGCCGGGGTGGACACCAGTAGCCTATACAATTCCGCCTTCCGGGCAGCGGCCGGGAAAGGAATTCCTCTTTTGGCTAACTCAGACATGAGTTTCGGCACAGTCCAATTGCGCAGAGATGGAATACTGCCGGATTCCGATGCCCTAGAACCCAGGTCTTCGCCAGAAGCATCCACAATATCTGACCCGTGAGACATGACCGGACTGTGGAAACAAGCAAAAACGACGATCCGTCACTACCACTGTTGGGTGCCAAGACTGACTAACACCCGTGCTTTGACACCACCACCGTCACTGCAGAAACGTCATGCAAAGAAACCTGACCCTGGTGACCACCTGACAGCAGAGGTATGGAGGAAGAGGAGATGTGCGACAGCGGACGAATTTAGACCAAAAGACCTTACCGAGACAGGACAACACGTTGGTATGAAAGGAAACAAAGGGGATCAACCGCAGAAGTAGACCTGTACGCATAAAAACAGAATTTTTTTTTTTTTTTTTTAACACTAGTACCAGTGTACAATAAACCCAGGCTGGGTAACGAGGTACAACTGTCTGATTACCGGGAGAAATCGTGGAGTTGGCTGAACGATTGATGACCCAGCGCCAGAAAACACGGCTAACTAAGTGGTAAGCTAGATGTATGACCCAGCTACCCCCCCCCCCCCCTACCTAGCTAAGAGCATGGCGGCCCGTGCCAGACTTTGCCCCCCACCAAACGCTATCAGTACCCCTTGCCGTCAAGTTAGGAGCAGCAAATATACAGTGACACACACCTTGATGCGGGCAATGCCGTAACACACACTCAACGCGGGTAAAGCAGTAACACACACTTTATGCGGGCAATGCAGTTACACACACCAAATGCGGGCAATGCAGTAACACACACTCAATGCGGGCAATGTAGTAACACACACTTTATGCGGGCAATGCAGTAACACACTTTATGCGGGTAACGCAGTAACACACTTTATGCGGGTAACGCAGTAACACGTACTTGATGCGGGAAATGCAGTGCCACACACCTAATGTGGGCAACAACTCCCGCTGGACTACTCTCACACACGCCTCTGAACAACATGCCCCTGAGAAAATGAAACTTGAAACGGAGGTACCGCTGAAAGAATCGGAGTCTCGCTGACTCCTGCCACCTGCGTGCGAGTCACGTGGGAGCGGGGCGTGCTGCCAGACTGCCGCTCCGGTGTGGGGATGTCCCTCTCTTACCTTAGAGGGACTGACCCCACCGACCGGACTTGAAGAACCGAAGCTGCGCTGCGGCAGCAGCTACTTACCCGCCGCACGATGCAGACCAGGACGCCGAACTGACAGAGGAAGCGCCGACCGGAAGTGACGATGTGTTACCTAGGAGACGCTGTAACAGGAACACCGCTGCCGTCCGACGTAACATGGAGAGAGGTGTGAGCCAGATATAGGCCGGGACGCCCCTCCCACAAATACAGGCCAATAAATCGGCCTTGCTACTTGTCTGACTTACAAGTGCCTCTTTGATTTAATTGTAAACAAGATGACTGAAATGATCAAAATCAATGGCAAACTGGCCAAAACACTCAATTTCAGTGGGGTTTGAATAATTAACACAACTGTAATAAAAATTTAGTTTTATTATCTGGGATAAGAGAGGTCATTAGCCTTAACAGGCTTAAATTGTTTGTAAACCACCAGAAACAACACATCACGGAAACCACCGTGACCTGGGCTCCTTCCTAGCGATTGCGGACCTAGGAATTCAGAGACCCCCCCCTTGTTTGGTTGAACCGGGTGTCCAGGGCCCTCTGATGGATGTTGCGGTGGAGCCTGGCCGTACAGCCATCCAATTTCCCAATTGAACACAGGCAAATATTAGTCTGTGCAGTTGTTCAATAAAGTTGAATTTGTTTCACCTACACTGAGTCTGGGGAAACTGGGAGCTACAGATCAGTGGTTTGTAATATCTCCAGAGGAAGGAAGAATACAGGGGCAGACATACTCTTCCTGAGTACTGGGGGTCCGTTACACATGTCAGATCAAACCACGTGTTGCCAGTCTCACTGATCTCCTGCCACCTGTCGTGGGAACATCTGTGACAATTACTGAGCAAATGCTGTGTGAAGGGGGATGCTCAAAAGAGAGGATCAGTTTTTTGGGGGTTGTTCTTATGACAGATGAGAAGAAGCGATAAAAAAATAGTGACGTCAACACAGACTTATTCCAGAACAGGTGTTGTAGAAATATATTTCATTCTATAGTAGAATCTTGGGCAACTGCCCGGTTCTTTATACTTGACGCTAACATTGACCTGTAAGGCTTCCGAGTTCACAATTGGGTTATTTGGTGAGTTTTGGCCCTGTAACTGACCAACTCTAAGGGCCGCTTCACACGAGCGGATGCCGTGCGTGGCATCCGCTCCGTGAAAGAGTGCCAAGACCCGCTGCAGACTGCAGAGGCACGGAGCGGTAACATGACTGTTAATGCTCCGTGCCTCTCTGTGATCTCTTTACTACGAAATCACAGTTGTCACTGTGATTTCGTAGTAAAGAGATCACAGAGAGGCACGGAGCATTAACAGTCATGTTACCGCTCCGTGCCTCTGCAGTCTGCAGCGGGTCTTGGCACTCTTTCACGGAGCGGATGCCACGCACGGCATCCGCTCGTGTGAAGCGGCCCTAAGAGTAACTCCTATCATACTAATACACAGTACTGTTTCACTAGCAAAGCAGACTCCCTGTGTATGTTTCTGCAATGCACAGTGTTCTACACTACTATACAGGCTCTCAGCAGACAACAAATAGCAGTTTAACATAATTTGTCACAAATAAATTTGTATCAAATCAAATCTGTTTGGGAAATCTGGCGAACCAACCGAATCGATTTTGTGAGAAATACGTTCATCTCTAGTTCCAACATTCTCCTGGCCTCGCTACTCTCTTCTTTCTCACAGTCAGCACACAGGAAAAGGTTAGAATTACCCATTGGGTGGGCTAATCACTGGCTGCCACGCCAGCCATTTTTTGTGTGGCAGGCCACACAATGTAGACCACAGGACCAGAACTTCATGGAAACAGCAGAGCACCAATAGGATGAATAATGCTTATTTATTTTTTAACATTTCTGGGCCTTTTAAAAATATGCACCCTAACAATCTTTTTAATAATAAATTGTTCTCACTTTCCTAAGTTATTGTGTCAACCAGTATAAAATTGCCATTGTAGCCACATGCTGGCCACTGTGGTGAAATACTATGGATGATGCTATTAGCAGGGACAGTCTTGTAGCACGCGGACCTGTGGTGACAAATACATTTTGATTTTTAGGAACCAGAAATCCACTTTAATTTTAAAAATGGATTTGATGGAAAAGTTTTTGTTTTTTTTTATGTTACATGGCTTCTAATAAACAGAACAGAGAAAGGGAGACGCATTGCTTCTCAAGAAATAACAGTTCAAGTACTGTGAATATTCTTGTAGGAATAAACAACACACAGCAATTCTCAGTTTACGCCAGTTTTTCACTACATTAAACTGATATATCTTTTCTAAGGTCCCCATGGAACAATTTCATAGTCTAACTGTATAAAAAAAAAAAAAATGGTTTTGTTTCTATCACTTATGATTTTTAAAATGTATATGTCAGAGATTAGAGATTTAACCCATTTAAGTATATTGCAAAATTGTTGATACGTTGACACATTATATTTGGATTTTGTACATTAGGCAAAAGACAATTTTGAAGCATAGAAGCTTTTGGTGTGGACTTTGAGCTCCATTGATGTTGTTGCAGAATAGGGAATGATCTGATCTGATCTCTAATAAAGCACCTGGTTATTTAATATCCAAGTCATGTCTCAAGGCTTAGTTAAGGAGCTGAACATTGACTTTAGGATAGCTGCCTTACATCTGGTGGCATTAGAGGCAGAGCTTGTTAAGAGCTCATTTGCATCCCATTCCAACCAGAATTCCAGAGGAGCATGTATAAGTAGGGTTGAGCAAACTCGAACTGTAAAGTTCAGGTTCGTACCGAACTTTAGGATTTTTAGACCCCGGACCCGAACCCGAATATTTCCGTAAAAGTTTGGGTTTGGTGTTTGGCGCATTTTGAAAGGCTGCAGAGCAGCCAATCAACAAGCGGTTAACTGTCTGACCTTAGAAGCAATCACAGCCTACTAATGGCATGTGACTGGCCAGGCTCTATATAAGCTTGAGTCACGTAGCACTGCACGTCACTCTGCTGTTACTAGTGTAGGGAGAGGATGCTGCTGGACTTGTGATTTCAGGGAGAGAATAGGAGAGAATCTAACTCTGTGATCTACAGAGAAATAGTTGTGTGGGTGCAGGGCACAATTGTTTTGCCCTGCCCTGATTCCATTGACCCAAAAAAAAAAAAAACTTTTATAATTCTGTTAGTTAGGTAGGCGGCGTTGGACATTTTATGCAAGCATCTGAGCTTTTGGGACATTGCAAATCACAATTTTTGGGCAAACTACAACAGCTGGATTAGTTAGTGTGCAATTTAAGGTAGAAATACACCCATCATTTTCTGGGGTTTTAAAAACACTTTTTTGTAAAAAAAAATACTGTATTTTCCTGATCTGCAAGTGTTAAATTCAAGTTTAAGATATACAGCTTTCATATTCTGTAAAATAAAACATGCAATGCAACAGCTCACTGCAAACCAAATAAAGTACAAAATTGCATCATAATTGCAAGTGCTATACTAATAAGTTAGATATGCTTGGCAAATCATTTAGTACAAAATTATTTGAGCCCGTCTGCTTCACGTCAAGGCGATCTCTAGTTAGACGGGTTCCTAACACTAAATTCTACCTGTGATGTGCCACGATGGCTACCATATAATTCAGCGAGTGTAGGTTCCACATGCATGCTGGGCCTGCTTTAATTATTGTCATTTTTGCTGCCAAAATGGCCTCCATTATATCCAAGGAAAGCAGGTATAAGTCATGCACTCCTTACCAGCTCGTCTGCCCCATAGGCTGATTTTAGTTAGTGTGAGTATATAGCTTGGCCTGCTCCCCCTCACTCACTGGAAGCCATTTAGCACCAGGAGAGAGATAGTTTGTGGACTCTCATTGCAGTCTTTGGTGGCCATTTGGCACCAGGAGTGGTGTGGAGTGGGCCCGGCATGCATGTTGGAACCTACACTCGCTGAATTATATGGTAGCTTTCGTGGCACATAACGGATAGAATTTAATGTTAGGAACCCGTCTAACTAGAGATCGCCTTGACGTGTGGCAGACGGGCTCAAATAATTTTGTACAAAATGGTTTGCCAAGCATCTCTAACTTATTAGTATAGCAATTGAAATTATGATGCGATTTTGTACTTTATTTGGTTTGCAGAGAGCTGTTGCATTGTATGTTTTGTTTTACAGTCTTGTTCTCAGCCAAAGCAATGTGCCCCTGCGCTTTGGGATGTGCTGACTGACCCCCCTTTGCTTTGCAGCTTTCATATTCTGTTATCAAAAAAACACTTTTTTGTCAATCTACGACATCTGGATAGGTCAGTGTGCAATTTAAGCTAGAAATACACCTATCATTATCTGGGGTTTAAAAAAAACACTTTTTTGACAAAAAAACACTATTTTCAGGCATTACAGGATCATCACGTGTGAAATTGCAGGCTTATATACTGCTGTCAAATTCAGTTGTTAAACAAACACTCGTTTGGGCACAAAAAATTTAGTTGGCAGCCTTTGATGCAGATGTCATTGTGAGATACACCCTTAATACATTTGGGTTACATTCAGAGATGTTAAATAACGCCATTTTGTGCACCAATATTGAATTCAGGCCTACACTGGTTCAGACCGTGTGAGATACATCCTCTACATACAGGGATTTGATTCAGGCTTTGGAAATACAGCCATTTGAAATACAGCCATTTTGGGCAAAATAAATATTGAATTCTGGCCTACACTGGTTTAGACCGTGTGAGATACACCCTCTACATACAGGGGTTTGATTTAGGCATTTGAAATACAGCCATTTTGGGCAAATACATATTTAATTTAGGCCTACACTGGTTCAGGCCCTGTGAGAAACACCCTTCACATACAGGGGTTTGATTCAGGCATTTGAAATACAGCCATTTGAAATACAGGCATGTTGTGCAAAGAAATGTTTAATTCAGGCCTACAGTGGTTAAGATCATGTGAGATACACCCTCTACATACAGGGGTTTGATTCAGGCATTTAAAATCCAGGCATTTTTGGTAAATAAATATTTAATTTAGGCCTACACTGGTTCAGGCCCTGTTAGATACACCCTCTACATACAGGGGATTGAATCAGGCATTTGAAATACAGCCATTTGAAATACAACCTTATTGGGCAAAGAAATATTTAATTCAGGCCTAAACTGGTTCAGGCCCTGTGAGATACATCCTCTGCATACAGGGGTTTGATTCAGGCATTTGAAATACAGCCATTTGGGGCAAAGACATTTAAATTAGGTTTACACTGGTACAGACCATGTGAGATACACCCTCTACGAACAAGGCTTTCATTCAGGCATTTAAAATACAGACATTTTGGACAAATAAATATTTAATTCAGGCCTACACTGGTTCAGGCCCTGTTATATACACCCTCTACATACAGGGGTTTGATTCAGGCATTTGAAATACAGCCATTTGAAATACATCCATTTTGTGCAAATAAATATTTAATTTAGGCCTTCACTGGTTCAAGCCCTGTGAGATACACCCTCTACACACAGGGGTTTGATTTAGGCATTTGAAATACATACAGCCATTTGAAATACAGCCATTTTGGGCAAATAAATCTTTAATTCAGGCCTACAGTGGGTCAAGCCGTGTGAGATACACCCTTTACATACAGGGGTTTGATTTAGGCAAATTAAATACAGCCATTTTGGGCAAAGAAATCCTCTAATTGAGGCCTAGTCTGGTTCAGACCGTGTGAGATAAACCCTTTACATACTTTTGTTCTATTCTACTATTATTAAACACCCATTTAGGGCATGATCCTAAATTCAAAAAATATGAGGAGCGCGTCAATTAAGGGATGTGGCCTAGGTCGTGGTGCTGCTGGTGGAGCTCCTGTTGCAGGGAGAGGACGTGGTCGATCTGTGCCAGCTACATGCACAAGTGAAACCCCTTTCTCAGGTGCGAGTAGGCGACAGAACCTGCAGCAGTATTTGGTCGGGCCTAATCCACGGTTGCTGACAGTGGATCCAGTTCCTTCACATTGTCTCCCACCCAGTCTCCTGCTGAAAGACCACAGTTGGCACCTGCAGCCGATGTCCATCAGTCTTTCACCTCACTCCCTTGCAAATCACCAAATAGTCTGAGCCCCATGTTATGCAGCAGTCTCTTCTGCTTTTTGATGACTCTGTTAGCAGGGTTTCCCAGGGCCATCCACCTAGCCCTGCCCAAGAAGTGGAGGAGATTGAGTGCACCGATGCCCAACCACTTATCTTTTGAGATTAGTACATAGGAGGACCATCGCAGCACGTCTCGGCTGATGACAAAACACAGGTGCCAACTGCTGGGGATTTCGAAAGTGTGCAGACCGACAAGGAAGGCAGGGGTGAAGACTGGGTGAAAGATGATGTGGAGGACGATGAGGTCCTCGACCCCACATGAAATCAAGGTCATGCGAGTGACCTATGTAGTTCGGAGGAAGACGCGGTGGTCGCACAGAGCCAACAGCACAGCAGAAGAGGGAGCAGTGTGCAAAAGCGGAGTGGCCGTCCTCTAGACAGTACGCCTCCTACTGCCCACCACAACAAGGTCTCTGGCTCCTCCTGCTTCCTCTTCTGCTGCAGTCTCAGCCTCTTGATCCACCTCTGGAGTGACAGTGCCACCTGCCACCCTTCAAACAGAGGATCTGCCAGCAACACCAACACCTGGGTCACCAAGCATTTCCACAATGTCACACGGAAGTTTTTAGATCTCCATCTCCCAAATGCTGGAGAGGAAGAGGAAGTACTTCCCCTACCCACCTGCGATCCCTAGCCCTGAATGCCAGCATTTCTAAATTACTGGCCTTTGAAATGCTGTCATTCCGTCTGGTGGAGACAGATAGTTTTAAAGGCCTTATGGTGGTGGCTGTCCCACAGTACGTCATGCTCAGCCGCCACTACTTTTCAAGGCGAGCTATCCCTTCCCTGCACAACCAAGTTGGGGACAAAATCAGGTGTGCACTGCGCAGCGCCATCTGTGGCAAGGTGCACCTGACTACGAATACGTGGACCAGTAAGCACGGTCAGGGCCATTATATTTCCATAAAAGCACACTGGGTAAATGCAGTGGCGGCTGGGCCTGAAGCAGATAGCAGTTTGCCGCATGTCCTTCCACCACCAAGGATTGCAGGGCACTTCAGTTTGCCTCCTGTTGCTTCCTCCTCCTACTCTGCTTCCTCATCCTCTACCGGCTCCTCATCCGGTCAGTGTAACACCTTCACCACCAAATTCAGCACAGCCAGGGGTAAATGACAGCAGGCAGTTTTAAACGTATCTGTTTGGGGGACAAACCCCACACCGCGCAGGAGATGTGGATGGGCCTTGAACAACTGACCGATGAGTGGTGTGTGCCAGTCAGCCTCAAGCCCTGCCTGGTGGAGTGCGATAATGTGCGAAATCTCGCAGAAGCTCTTAGACTAGCCAGTTTTACACACATCCCTTGCCTGGCGCATGTGTGAATTTGGTGGTGCAGAGATTCCTTAAAACTTATTCCGATATGTCAGAGCTGCTGCATAAAGTGCAGGCAGTCTGGGCGCGCTTTCGTCATTCTCACCCTGCTGCTGTTCGCCTGTCAGCGCCGCAGCGTAACTTCGGCCTTTCCGCTCACTGTCTCATATGCAAAGTGCCCACAAGGTGGAACTCCACCTTGCACATGCTGGCCATACTGTGCTAGCAGCAGCAGACGATAGTGTAGTTTTAGCTGCAGCATGCACGGGTGCGTCGCTTGGCGGAACAGCACCACTTCACCACCAATGACTGGGTCTCCATGCGAGACCTGTGTTTGAGTACTCCACCAACATGGCCAGTGCCGATAACGCCATTCTCAGCATTACTATCCCACTTCTATGCCTCCTTGAAAAAATGCTCCTGGCAATGATGGAAGAGGATGTTGCACAGGAGGAGGAGGAAGAAGAGGGATCATTTTGTAGGGTTTCCGGCCAGTTATTCCCAAGTGGCTCCGAGGGTGGGTTCCTGTACCCACAAACCCAAGGTACACAATTGTCCAGCCAGGGCACGGTTCTGGAGGATGAGGAGGTGGAGGATGAGGAGGAGGAACCATGTTCACAGCAGGGTGGCACCCAGACCAGCTCATGGACATCACTGGTGAGTGGATGGGGGGATACAGAGGACACAGACTATACTTCTCCCACAGAGGACAGCTTTTCGTTGCCTCTGGGCAGCAAAAAGCACATGAGCGATTACATGCTGCAGTCTCTCCGCAACGACCGCTGAGTTGCCCACATTCTAACTTGTGCTCATTACTTGGTGGCCACGCTTCTGGATCCCCGTTACAAGGACAGCGTACCATCCTTGATTTCATCACTGGAGCGTGATCGTAAGATGCGCGAGTACAAAAGCGCGCTGGTAGACGCGCTGCTGGTGGCATTCCCACCTGACAGCGGGGGAAAAGTGGAAGCACAAGGCGAAGGCAGAGGACAAGGAAGATGTTGCCAACACAGCTGGGGCATCGCCAGCACCTCAGATAGCAGGGTTAACATGGCTGAAATGTGGAAAAGCTTTGTCAGCATGCCACAACAACCAACACCACCAGCTGATATGGAATGTTTTAGCAGGAGGCAGCATTTCACCAACATGGTGGAGCAGTAAGCGTGCACACGCCTACACGTACTGAATGATGAGTCTGCCCCCTTTAACTTCTGGGTCCCCAAATTGGGCACATGGCCTGAGCTTGCCGTTTACACCTTGGAGTTACTGGCTTGCCCTGCAGCCAGTGTATTATCTGAACGTGAGTTTAGCACGGCAGGTGGCATCATCACAGACAAGCGCAGCCGCCTGTCCACAGCCAATGTGGACAAGCAAACGTTCATTAAAATGAACCAGGCATGGATCCCTCAAAACTTGTCCGTACCTTGTCCAGAATAGACATGTATACCGGCATTAACCAGCCATTGTTATACTGCAGCGCAATTGCTCATGTTTGCATTTTGTATATTTCACACTCTTTTGGAGTGTACCATAATTAAAAAAAGATTAAATCAAACCAAAATACCTGTGTTGGCTATCTCGTACTCCTCCACCGCCCCTTTCACCTACTTCGCTATGTCCACCACCTCCTTTAAACTCCTACTACATATGGAACTCCACCTCATAAATAATTTTTTTTTTTTTTTTTCGCGTATGTGTTTTATTTTATATCATTTCAATACTTTGTCATTTACATTTTCGGGTGAAATTCACACATTTTTGGGTGTATAGTACCACTGCTATACCTAGTAGGCCGGTTAAAAAATAAAATAAAAATAAAATTGTCATTTACATTTTCAGGTGAAATGAACCGATTTTTGGGTGTATTGTACTACTGCTATACCTAGTTGGCCGGTTAAAAAAATATAATAGTAATTATCATTTACATTTTTGGGTGAAATTCACCAATTTTTGGGTGTATAGTACCACTGCTATACCTAGTAGGTTGGTTAACAAAAAAATAAATGAATTGTCAGTTACATTTTCGGTTGAAATTCCACATTTTTAGATGTGAAGTACCACTGCTAAACCTAGTAGACTGGTAAAAAAAACAATAAAACATTTGTGAGTTACATTTTATGGTCAAATTAACCAATTTTGGGGTGTAATATACCCCTGCTCTACCTAGTTGACAGCTTAATAAATTTCAATCATTTTTATTTTTTATTTTCGGTTGACAATAAACAATTGTTTTCTGTCATAGACCCCTGCTCTACCAAGTAGACAGGTTATTTATTTTCTGCAATTTTTCGGAAACATTCTTGGGTTGACATTATACAATTTTAGATGTGAATAAACCCCTGCTCTGCATAGGTGACAGGGAATAAAATTTCTGAAACACTTATTTAATTGATGCGCTCCACCTCCTTTGATTCAATGCTTAAACTTAAACAAGTTGTACCACATTTAAGCTTCAATACTTTGTCCCACATTCCCGCTATACTCTTTTGGCCAACATTTGCGCCTCAATATCTTTTCCCACATTTCTGCTTGACTCTTTTAGCCCACGTTTGGGCTTCTGTAATTTGTCCCACATTTGCGCCTAAATAGCTTTTCCCACATTTCTGCTTGATCCCAATTTTTTCAATTAAATTTATCTCTCTTAAATTTGGTCTCTTTTTCTCACGCTCCCTCTCCGGCATGGAACCCTGATTCCCTGCCACCCGTGATCACCATGGTAGGCGCATAACAGAACATCGAAAGTTGATAGAGCAGATATCAAATTGGATCGTGAACATCACGGGAATGTGCGACATTGTGGGGCAGTAAGTATGCACATGCCTACTACACGAACTAACTGACAGGGGTCAGCCCCTGCAACTTCTGGGTCTCCAAATTGGGCACATGGCCTGAGCTTCCCCTTTACGCCTCGGAGGTGCTGGCCTGCCCTACAGCCGATGTATTGTCTGAATGTGTGTTTAGCACGACTGGAGGGTTATATTTCCCAATGTTTTGGGGTGTACCCTAATTTAAAAAAATATAAATACATTTTAAACCAAATAGCAGCATAGGTTACCTCCTCCTTCTCCACCTACACCGCCACATCCACCGCCTCCTCAACCTCCTACTCCATATGGACCTTGTCCTCCTAGATCAAGAATATATATATTTTTTTTTAATGTATTTTATGTTATTTGAATTCATTTCCCTATCCACATTTATTTGCAGAACACTTGCCATGCTCTTAACCACATTTTTATGACATTTGCAGCCCTCTAGCCCTTTCCATGATATTTTTACAGCCATTTTAGTGCTCAAAATTTCGGGTCTCCATTGACTTCAATGGGTTTCTGGTTCAAGTTCGGGTCAAGTTCGGGTCCCGAACTCAAATTTTTTTCCGAAGTTAGGCAGAACCCGTCGAACTCAAACATCCAGGTGTCCACTCAACTCTACCTATAAGTCTCCTCACGCTGATTAAGGCGCTCTCTCCCTAAGGAGAGATAGTACCCCCCTAACAAAGAAGTTCTGCACTATATACAGACCAAAAGTTTGGACATACCTTCTCATTCTAAGAGTTATCTTTATTTTCATGACTATGAAAATTGTAGATTCACACTGAAGGCATCAAAACTATGAATTAACACATGTGGAATTATATACATAACAAAAAAGTGTGAAACAACTGAAAATATGTCATATTCTAGGTTCTTCAAAGTAGCCACCTTTTGCTTTGATTACTGCTTTGCACACTGTTGGCATTCTTTTGATGAGCTTCAAGAGGTAGTCACCTGAAATGGTCTTCCAACAGTCTTGAAGGAGTTCCCAGAGATACTTAGCACTTGTTGGCCCTTTTTCCTTCATTCTGCGGTCCAGCTCACCCCAAACCATCTCGATTGGGTTCAGGTCCAGTGACTGTGGAGGCCTGGTCATCTGGCGAAGCACCCCATCAGTCTACTTCATGGTCAAATAGCCCTTACACAGCCTGGAGGTGTGTTTGGGGTCATTGTCCGGTTGAAAAATAAATGATGGTCCAACTAAACGCAAACCGGATGGAATGGCATGCCGCTGCAAGATGCTGTGGTAGCCATGCTGGTTTAGTATGCCTTCAATTTTGAATAAATCCCCAACAGTGTCACCAGCAAAGCACCCCCACACCATCACACCTTGTCCTCCATGCTTCACGGTGGTAACCAGGCATGTAGAGTCCATCCGTTCACCTTTTCTGCGTCGCACAAAGACACGGTGGTTGGAACCAAAGATCTCAAATTTGGACTCATCAGACCAAAGCACAGACTTCCACTAGTCTAATGTCTATTCCTTGTGTTCTTTAGCCCAAACACGTCTCTTCTGCTTGTTGCCTGTCCTTAGCAGTGGTTTCCTAGCAGATATTCTATCATGAAGGCTTGATTCACACAGTCTCCTCTTAACAGTTGTTCTAGAGATGTGTCTGCTGCTAGAACTCTGTGTGGCATTGACCTGGTCTCTAATCTGAGCTGCTGTTAACCTGCAATTTCTGAAGCTGGTGACTTGGATGAACTTATCCTCCGCAGCAGAGGTGACTCTGGGGCGGTCCGCATGTGAGCCAGTTTCTTTGTAGCGCTTGATGGTTTTTGCGACTGCACTTGGGGACACTTTCAAAATTTTCCCAATTTTTCAGACTGACTGACCTTCATTTTTTAAAGTAATGATGGCCACTTGTTTTTCTTTACTTAGCTGCTTTTTTCTTGCCATAATACAAATTCTAACAGTCTATTCAGTAGGACTATCAGCTGTGTATCCACCTGACTTCTCCACAACGCTACTGATGGTCCTAACCCCATTTATAAGGCAAGAAATCCCACTTATTAAACCTGAAGTGAAGTGAAAACCATTTCAGGTGACTACCTCTTGAAGCTCATCAAGAGAACGCCAAGAGTGTGCAAAGCAGTAATCAAAGCAAAAAGTGGCTACTTTGAAGAACAATATAAATAAATCATTAAATAAATCAATAACATTCTTGCTCAACCATTACATAGTAAGTTACATGGAAAATGTAAATGTTGTACAATGATTAAGAAGGAGACAATAAGAATGGGAGAGCTTTTATTTTGGGCAAGATCTGCTTATATTGTGGTCAGCACAGGAACCAGTGATGCCACTAATACGGAGGACACAGATGCAAAACATGCCAGACTTACTCCAAGCTCAGCTTCCGCAAGCTCTGTTCGACATTCTAACTCGTAATTCAACATTGCACATGCTAGAGCATTTGTACGAACAGCAGAATACTATAAACAATTTTGTAGTGGCAGCTCAACTGAGATGTCTATCGGGTTCTGAAGCCCTTCGAAGAGTTTGCCAGTAGGGACAAGTGCAGCATGAACAATCACGCCCCTCCTATATCTATCTTAGAACAGACTCTAACGCTCATGCAGAAGGGGATAATGGTGAACAAAGAACAGCTAACATATCTTGCTGTCCGTTCTGTAACTTTAGGGGACCTACAAGGATCATGTTTGTCCTGACTGTCTGCTGTATCAAATGCAGCAGAGTAAAGAGTGGGAAGTGAGATGAGATGATGCATTCTCTAAGAAAGACCTCTAGCTGCTCTTCTGTTGTCTGCTATGCCTGTGTGCTGCTCCCACTATATCAAATTCAGACTGTTTCATGGACTGCTACACATACAACTGCTCCATTCACCCCTTGGTAGCTGCAGTCATGAGTAAATATCTCCCTCAAATTCCAGTTGTTCTTGTGTGCTTTCAACACTCTAACTCTGCCTCCATTCTTGCAAGTAGGTGGAACTAATATTCTGCATCCTCTCTATGTCTGAGTTCTTACTCTAGTGTCCTGCTGGCTCACCTGCTTCATTAGTAAAGTACGTGAGCAGTCCTGTGGGAAGCAGCCTCGGGCGCTGCAGAGACACCCACAACATTGAATATATGTATATATATATTTTTTTAACCTGCGCCCCACTTGCCTGACTTAAGGTGGCCCCCTAGGTTGTCACCTACTATGACTCTTACTATTCACCTTTTTCTTTTCAGCCAGCTATGCATGATTTGCCTTGAACAATTTTTTACTTAACATATATTTTTACCATAAAATCAGTATATATATGAAATTATTTTTTTCAATATGAGAATACAATCAATGCATGCAACAACATTTGTGTTCTAGCATTTATTTTTCTACCTTTCCCTCTAAAATAAAATTTTCATCACACACTCCACTGGACTTCTCTCACTTATTCATATATATGATTTCAAAAGTGTTACATGCGACACTACACTAATGTGACAGACAACATAGAAAAAAAAATCAATAAAATAGCATCCCGTTGATAAGAAATCTCAGTAGGACTTTTACTATATGATATGTTGCCCAAGCTAAAGCACTATATATTATGGAAATTGAACTGAGAACAAGGAAATATATCTATCTAGCTATCTACAGTGTTTGAAGCTGAGATATGAAATATCCCGAAGACGTTACTGAGTGTTTTTTGTCAATATCATGTAATGTTCCTTACAGAAACCTGTATTAAAGGGGCTGTCCAGGGTTAGAAAAAACATGGTTGTTTTCTTCCAAAAATAGCACCACTTTTGTCCATGGGTTGTATCTGCAATACCACACACAATGTGGTGCTATTTAGGGAAGAAAGCAGCAATGTTATTCTAATTCTTTAAAACACAACAAAATTTACATGCCATGATTAAAGTCTGTTTCAGGGCTCATGCACGCGATCGTATGTATTTTGCGGTCCGCAAAAAAAAAGGATGGCGTCCATGTGCATTTTACATTTTGCGGAAAGAAACAGCCCGTCCATAATAGAACAGCACTATCTTTGTCTGTAATGTGGACAATAATAGGACATGTTCAATTTTTTTCCAGAACGGACACACGGAAATGGAATGCACATTGAGTTCCATATTTTTTATTTTTTAGTTATTTTTTGCGGACCCATTGTAATTAATGGTTCTGCATATGGTCTGCAAAAAAAATGGAACATACAAGGATGGAAAATACATTTGTTTGGATTTTTAACATCTGTATGACAGCGCCATCACCCACACCTTTTCCTTTTCCAACAGAACCTATTAAACATATTCGAACATATTAGAAAAGTTTATGGTGTTCAAAGTCAATAGAATAGTCTGTTGTCCAAAAGCCAAACAGGAATAGGCCACTGGCTGCACATGAAACATTAAGGTCACAGAGCCAGTATCCAGATCCAAATGTACACACTACAAGATAGCATTTGACAATGACTAAAGCACACTTCATTGTAGATACACTTAAAAAGTAAGGAAAAGCTCAATGCATTAAAAATGAAAGAATAAAATAAAATACGCTTATAGCCTAAAAAAACATTACGGGTATTCACACAAATAACAGATGAATTGCTGTTAAAACCACATAATTTGTAAATGTAACCAAATACATCCAAATGAACCCAGCGGAGCAGATTTACTGCATAGTGGCAATTTTTCCCAGTGATTGATTCTGGTTGTCAAATCTGGTGCACCTTTAGACTCACTAGTGTAGGTTTAAGTGTGGATTTTCAGGCATTTATTTAAATTATTCTCAATTCATGTAATATAAGATGGAGGGGGTCTGCTGGAGTGACGCTACGATGTATCTACCATGTGTATTGACTTAATAGGGCATATGAAAAGGAGCTGTAGAGATAATATAACCCTTCACAACATGATATAGCTATATTAGAACAAGATGGAAATTCCATTGAGTTGGAACATCAAAGGACAAGCTGTGCAAAGCCAAGCTGTCAGTATGATTCTGTAGAAATAAGGTCAAGCAGAGACACACAGCATTATAAATCATGATAATGCCGTGCGCTCCTGTAAGTCCAGAGCAGAGGATCACATTCACACACGGAGCGTGATTCCCGCAATGAACTCGCTCATGTAAAACAGCCCTTAGACTTCTTAGGCCTAGTTCACACGATCATTTTTTTTTTTGCAAGTGCACGTTTTTTTGTGTTCCGTATATGGTCCGTATACGGAGCCATTCATTTCAAAAGTTCTGCATTAAAAACGGAATGTGTTCCATAAGCATTCCATTTCCATATTTCCGTTTTTCCGTTCCATTGAAAGATAGAATATGTCCTATTATTGCCCGCAAATCATGTTCCGTGGCTCCATTCAAGTCAATGGGTCCGAAAAAAAAACGGAACACATACGGAAATGCATCCGTATGTCTTCCGTATCCGTTCTGTTTTTTGCTGAACCATCTATTGAAAATGTTATGCCCAGCCCAATTTTTTCTATGTAATTACTGTATACTGTATATGGCATATGGAAAAACGGAACGAAAAAACGGAAAGGAAACACAACGGAACTCAAAAACGGAACAATGGATCAGTGAAAAACAGACCCCAAAAAACTAGAAAAGCCATATGTTCGTGTGAACTGGGCCTTAGCCACATAAAAATGACTGATTTACAGCTGTATTCACACGTGACTGCATGGTTCCTGTTGCAGATTTTCATGGCACCAATCTGCATTACTGTATAGTGCCGGCAAAGTGAATAAACTTTTTAGCACTTCTCATTCATATGTTTCAGAAAAAATCTACAGCTTAACCAGACTTTTGGTGCAGATTTTAAATCTGCAGCATGTCAGTTTATACTGCAGATTTTTATAGCAGATTTCATCCTTTCCAATAATTGCTTGTTGCCATAATGCACCGCCGAAACTTCCAAGATGACGAGAAGTATAATTAACAGGAAATAGTGCTTGCATGGAGCGCTACCTCCTCTTCAAACAGCTGATCGGCGGTGGGTGCCTGATGATAAGTCATCAATATGTATGTGCGGCACAACCCCTTTTACCTGTTCCAGACATAGAGCGTACAGGTACGCCCTGATGTCCTGGTACTTAAGGACACAGGGCGTACCTGTACGTCCTATGTATTTCCGATCACCGCCACGTGGCGGGCGGTGATCAGAACTGGGTGCCTGCTGAAATCATTGAGCAGGCACCCTGGGACAATGCGCCGGGGGCCCTGTGACCCCCAGGAGTGTATCTATCACAAGGCAAACAAGGCATTTGCCTAGGGCGGCACTTGAAAAGGGGGCGGCAAAATGCCTTGTTTGCTTAGTGATAGTTACACAATATGCTAAATATATTTTTTGCCCCTTGTCCGATCCTTCATTATGCAAGCGGCATTGCCGGCGCCACATAGTGAAGGAGTTGAAAAACGTACTTCCTCCCCCTCCTGACTTTCTCCCGACCTCCCCTGCCTTTTGCGTTCTCACGTTGCCGTCGTGACATCATACGGAGGTGGAGTCACGGGCCGGCAACGCTAGGGTGAGCTTTATCTCCTCCAAGTGCAGAGCGGATCCTGCACACGGTCACCGTGAACACTGAGGCCAGGCCCCGGCCACCAATGCACTGATCCCTGAGCCTGCTGTCTTCAAAAACTGTAAGTACTTAAATTACAGTAATTCACAAAAAATCAATTACTTACAATACATACAATTATCAAGTTGTTTTATGGGGTAAGGGGGTTCGGACCCGTTGGGTGGTTAGAGGGGGGAGAATTAGGGAGGGATTAATACTGTACTAACTCTAGCTGCACATTGTTTTTTTAACAAGGAAGGGGTGGGTCAAATTTATATTAGGGGGGTGCCCGAGTTTAGTCTCGCCTAGGGCAGCACAAAACCAAGATACACCACTGGTGACCCCCCCTGTGTTGGCGATCGCAGCAAACCGCAGATCAATTCAGACTTGCGGTTTGCTGGATAACCCGGAACAGGATGGTGATCGGTGGTGTGATAATACACCACCAATCACCATCCTGCGATCCTGAGAGGTGATGGTGACATTACCTCTCAGGATCGCCTCTCATTGGTCGGCTGGGCGGGGGGGCATTTCAAATTACAGCAGCGCTCCTCTCCTCCTCCTTTTCAGTCCGGGAGCCGAGGAGAGAGGAGCGCTGCACGTCGGATCCTTCAGAGATCATCAGCCAGCACCCCCATCGGTGCCCAAGCACACCCATCTGTGCACCACCTGCAAGGTATTTAGGGAAAGGTTAGGGACAGGTTAGGTTAGACAGGGATAATCAGGGAAAATTAGTGAAAGTTTTTGATTGCATCACCCTAAATTGGTTGTCTGGGGTCCATAGCACAGCTGTCTGACCCTAGACCCCCCCCCCCAGAGGTGCTGCAGCTTGTCCCCCCCCCCTTCCCCACCACAACTGTTTTTGGGGGCATAAGCATTATTATTTTTTTCTGTGTATGTTGACTGTGGCCGGCACTCTTAGGGCTCATGCACACAACAGTATTTTGCATTCAGTATACTGGCCATTTTTTTTAGTTCAGTATGCCGTACATATACTGAACCATCCATTTCAATGGTTCAGCAAAAAAAAAAAAACTGAAGTGTCTCAGTGTGCATTCCATTTCAGTATTTCCGTATTTCCGTTCCGTGAAAAGATAGAACATGTCCTATTCTTGTCCGCAAATCACGGTGCTTGGCTCCATTCAAGTCAATGGGTCTGCAAAAAAAAGGAACACATACGGAAATGCATCCGTATGTCTTCTGTATCCATTCCGTTTTTTGCTGAACCATCTATTGAAAATGTTATGCCCAGCCCAATTGTTTCTATGTAAATACTGCATACTGTATATGGCATACGGAAAAAGGGAACGGAAACACAAAGGAAACAAAAAACTGAACAATGAATCCATAGAAAACGAACCACAAAACACTGAAAAAGCCATACTGTTGTGTGCATGAACCCTCAGCGTCCGGCCACTGTTCGAAACACCCCGCCGCTGATTAGCTTTGGACAGCTGGTCAGCGAGTTTAAAATTATTATTATTTTATTTTCACATTTTTTGCCCTTTTTTTTAGTAAATTATTATATTTACACACACACTCCCCTATGGCCCGCCGGATGTTCTCGGCCGAGGAGGCATACGCCCAGCTTGCCTCCGAGTCTGAGAGCCCCAGTGAGGACGAGGATGACCCCACTTTCCTTTTGTCATCCGCGTCCTCCTCATCATCTAGCGATGATGATGAGCCCCCAAGGAGGCGGATACCCCGCGAGGCGGAGCAAGGGGACTGCCATGCTAGGGACCCTGTGGCCCACACTAGTACAAGCAGCTCTGGGGCTCGTACTAGTTTTCCGGCCCACCATATAAAGTCTACCGGAGCCCCCTGCCGGTGAACTTGTCTTGTATACCCCAGAGTATTTTGAGCTTGTGATTCCTGATTTTGTAGGCCAACCAGGACTCCAGATTTCCACTGTGGGCTTCACTGAATATGACTACTTTAGTCTTTTTTTCAGTGACCACTTTGTAAATCTAATTGTGGAGCAAACAAACCTGTACGCCCAACAGTTTGTTGCTCAACACCTGGGCTCCTTTTTGGCAAGGCCCAGTAGCTGGACTCCGGTCAGTGCAGCCAAGATGAGGATATTTTGGGGCCTCGTGCTACACATGGGCAAGTCAAAAAACCTAGTGTCAGGCATTACTGGAGTGGGGACGACCTCTACCAGACCCCACTTTACAGTACGGCCAACATACTGAATAGCCCTTGGCCCTATCTAATATGAAGGGTGGCCTTCTGCCTATCCCATGCATGCTTAAACTCCTTCACTGTATTTGCAGCTTGTCATGGTCTTACCTTCGTTTGACATGTGCTGGCGGCCATCTTGGTTTCTGGGTTTCTTGTAGCCTCCCACCCTGCGGCTTCACCTTCCCACTGGGAGGAGCTGGATGCCTAGCTCATATATATAGAAGGTCTGTGGCTTCAGTTCCTTGCTTGGTCCTCCTGTGTTCACATGCTTCTAAGACTGCTGCTGCTTCTGGTTCCTGATCCTGGCCTCGTCTGACTACCCCGTTGGTTCCTGATCCTGGCTTCGTCTGACTACCCCGTTGGTTCCTGATCCTGGCCTCGTCTGACTACCCCGTTGGTTCCTGATCCTGGCTTCGTCTGACCACCCTCCTGGTTCCTGACCTCTGTCTACGCAAGACCCTGCTTCGGTTTAGCCATCCGTTTGGACTTTTGCTACGGCTTGATTTCCAATAAAGCCTTCTTATTTCCACTCATCTCGGTTGTACGTCTGGTTCATGGTTCCATGACATTAGGACCAAGCCATGAATTCTGACGGTACAGGGCCATCCTCGCTACCTACGCTGGTTGCCAGACTTGATCAGCAGGATCACCTGTTGGGTCGGTTCGCTGTGGCGTTGCAAACCCTGCTTGAACGCACGGCTCATTTCGCTTCCGTTGCCGATGGGTCGGTTGTCGCTCCTGGGCCCGCTCCTACTGCCGCCCCGGTTGTTGCGCCAGAGTCTACCCCGACACCTGTTGCTGCGCCTACGGTGTCTCGGGGTATGACCGGTTCTGCCCCCCTTCCACAGCGCTTTGGGGGAGAGCCAACTCAGTGCCGAGGTTTCCTTAACCAGGTGGGCATTTATTTCGAGTTGCTGCCACATGCCTTTCCTACTGAGAGATCAAAGGTGGGCTTCTTGATCTCGCTGCTCTCGGACAAGGCCTTGGCCTGGGCCAGCCCTTTATGGGAGAACAACAATCCGGTGGTTGCCGAGTTTTCCGGTTTTGTTGCTTCTCTTCGGAAGGTATTCGATGTGCCGGCTCGTGCTGCCTCTGCTGCGAAGCTCCTTATGACCATCAGACAGGGTTCACGATCCGTAGCTGAATACGCCATTGAGTTTCGTACCCTGGCAGCAGAGGTGGGCTGGAATAATGAGGCTCTGGTCGCTGCTTTCTCTCATGGTCTCTCGGATGCCTTGAAGGATGAGGTTGCAGCTAAGGACCTACCAGTGGAGCTCGAGTCTCTTATTTCTTTCCTGATTTTGATTGACACCAGACTCAGGGAGAGACCTTCCTTTAAGGAGAGCCTGCGGAGGTCTCCTAACAGATTGGCGCCTACGTTTGCTGTCCCACCCGTGCCTCCCTCTCCTCCCACGCCTCCTGGGGATGACTTGTCTGGGGGTGAACCCATGCAGCGGGGGTTTGCTCACCTGTCCGAGGGGGAGAGGGCACTCCGGAGACGCGAGGGCCGATGCATGTACTGTGGTCTCGGTGGGCATTTTCGGTTGGCATGTCCGAACCGTCCGGGAGAACGCTCGCACCTGAGGTCCTGTCGGGGGCAGATCTTGGGTGGAGTCTCCTCGTCCCCGGTTTCCCGTGTTGACAAACCACTGATCACGGTTGTCCTCTCCTGGGTCGGGGGCTCGGTGACGACCCAGGCGTTAGTGGACTCTGGTGCTGGTGGTTTGTTCATTGATAGAGTGTTCGTTGCCGCCAATTCCATTCCTCTGCAGCCTCGAGGTTCCCCACTGGCTCTTGAGGCGATAGACGGCAGACCCCTTCTGCCGCCACACGTGACTCATGAGACCCTTCCAGTGGGGATAGCAATTGGTGCCGTTCACAGAGAGTCGGTCTGTCTCCAGGTTATTTCGTCTCCACACTACTCGGTGGTCTTGGGGTACCCCTGGCTCCAGAAGCATAATCCGACTTTCGATTGGAGATCGGTCGAGATCCTCTCGTGGTCACCGCAGTGTGGGGTTAGTTGCATCCATGGGCCTGTCAAGTTGCTGTGTACTTCCTCGGACTCTCTGTTGCCTCCTGAATACGAAGAGTACCGGGATGTATTCGATAAGGTGCGCGCGGTTGCCCTACCTCCGCACCGCCCATACGATTGTGCCATAGAGTTACAATCCGGTGCCGTTCCTCCTCGTGGCAAAGTCTATCCACTGTCGGTAGCGGAGAATGAGGCCATGGAGGAGTACGTGAGGGAGGCGCTTTCACGCAGACACATTCGCAGATCCTCGTCCCCGGCAGGGGCTGGATTTTTCTTTGTGAAAAAGAAGGGCGGTGAGTTGAGGCCTTGCATCGATTACAGGGGTCTCAATCGCATCACGATCAAGAACGCTTACCCGATACCCTTGATTTCCGAGCTGTTCGATCGCCTCAAAGGGGCCACGGTCTTTACCAAACTCGACCTGAGGGCGGCATATAACCTGGTAAGGATCAAGGCGGGCGATGAGTGGAAGACCGCGTTTAACACCAGGACCGGTCATTATGAATCCTTGGTTATGCCCTTTGGGTTGTGCAATGCGCCCGCAGTCTTCCAGGAATTCATCAACGATGTTTTCCGTGACCTGTTGCAGCAGTGTGTGGTGGTCTATTTGGATGACATCTTGGTATATTCTGAATCCATGGAGGCCCACATTATGGATGTCAGACGAGTGTTGCAACGGTTACGAGAGAACAGGCTGTTCGGTAAGCTTGAGAAATGCGAATTTCACCGATCCCAGGTAACCTTCTTAGGTTACATCATTTCCGCTGAGGGGTTCTACATGGATCCTGAGAAGGTTTCGGCTGTCTTACAGTGGCCCCAGCCCAGTGGTCTCCGTGCCCTGCAGCGCTTTTTGGGCTTCTCCAATTATTATCGGAAGTTCATCAGGGACTTTTCCATGCTAGCCAAGCCTCTCACGGATCTGACCAGGAAGGGCAGTAATTTCCAGGTCTGGCCGCTCGAGGCCATCCAAGCTTTTGAGGCTCTAAAGTCCGCCTTTGTGTCGGCTCCGATTCTGTTGCATCCCAACCCTGGGTTGCCCTTTGTCCTCGAGGTGGACGCGTCTGAGACGGGAGTAGGCGCCCTTCTGTCTCAGCGTAGAACACCAGAGGGTCCTCTGCTTCCCTGTGGGTTTTACTCCCGGAAACTGTCTTCCGCGGAGTGCAACTATCAGATTGGTGACAGGGAGTTATTGGCCATCGTGCAGGCCCTTAAAGAATGGAGGCACTTGCTCGAGGGCTCGGTGGTTCCGGTTCTCATCCTGACGGACCACAAGAATCTGACCTACCTTTCTGAGGCCAAGAGATTGACACCACGTCAGGCCAGATGGGCTCTGTTCTTGTCACGTTTTAATTACGTAGTCTCCTACCTACCCGGTTCCAAGAACATCAGAGCGGATGCCTTATCACGGCAGTACTCCGAGCTGTCCGGGGAGGAGTCGATTCCGACTTCGGTCATACCTCCGAATCAGATCCTGGCCGCCATTCGCACCAGCCTGACCTCTCCCCTGGGTGAGCAGATTTTGGCGGCTCAATCTGGTGCTCCCTCTGGGAGACCCAACGGCAGGTGTTTTGTGCCTGAGGAGTTGCGCACTCGGTTGTTGCGAACCTACCATAACTCCAAGGCCGCGGGGCATCCTGGAAAGAACCAGCTGTCCTGGGCTGTTTCACGTCTGTTCTGGTGGCCTTCTCTACGTTCCGACATCGCCGCATATGTAGCGGCATGCTCCGTTTGTGCCCAGAGTAAGTCCCCTCGGCACCTTCCGTTGGGCCTTTTGCAACCCATAGCCACCGGGGAGCGCCCATGGTCACACCTGGGGATAGATTTCATTGTGGACCTCCCTGCATCCCGAGGCCATACGGTCATTCTCATGATTGTGGACCGGTTTTCCAAAATGTGCCACTGTGTTCCTCTCAAGAAGTTACCCTCTGCACAAGAGTTGGCCGCGATTTTCGCCAGGGAGGTCTTCCGGTTGCACGGTTTGCCCAAGGAGATTGTGTCGGATCGGGGGAGTCAGTTTGTGTCCAGGTTCTGGCGCGCCTTTTGCTCCCAGTTGGGGATTCATCTCTCTTTCTCCTCGGCCTACCACCCTCAGTCCAATGGGGCCGCAGAACGATCTAATCAGGCCTTGGAGCAATTCCTTCGTTGCTATGTCTCCGATCACCAAGACAATTGGGTTGACCTCCTGCCTTGGGCTGAGTTTGCCAGGAACACGGCGGTGAACTCTTCCTCTGGGACGTCTCCCTTCATGGCCAATTATGGGTTCCAACCTGCCGTGTTACCGGAGGTATTCTCTCCCCAGGATACTCCGGCTGTGGAGGATCACCTTTCCGTCCTACGTGCTTCTTGGGTACAGATCCAGAGGTCCCTTGAGGTCTCTGCGCAGCGCCAGAGACTCCAGGCTGATCGCAGACGAGCGCCTGCTCCTTCCTACCAGGTCGGAGACCGTGTATGGTTGTCCACCCGCAACCTCAACCTTCGAGTGCCCACTCCCAAGCTGGCGCCTCGCTTTGTTGGTCCCTTCCGAGTGCTTTGCAGGGTAAACCGGGTAGCCTATGCCCTTGCGCTTCCTCCTGGCATGCAGATCTCCAACGTGTTTCATGTCTCCCTGTTGAAGCCGTTGGTGTGTAATCGTTTCACTTCCTCGGTTCCTCGGCCCCGTCCGGTCCAAGTGGGCAATCGTGAGGAATATGAGGTGAGCAATATCCTGGACTCACGCCTGGTCCGCGGTCGGTTGCAGTTTTTGGTCCATTGGCGTGGTTATGGTCCAGAGGAGCGTTCCTGGGTTCCCTCCGCAGATGTCCATGCTCCTGCTTTTCTCCGAGCCTTCCACGCACGCTTCCCTCAGAAACCGTTCCTTACTCCGCGGAGGAGGGGCCCTTGAGGGGGAGGTACTGTCATGGTCTTACCTTCGTTTGACATGTGCTGGCGGCCATCTTGGTTTCTGGGTTTCTTGTAGCCTCCCACCCTGCGGCTTCTCCTTCCCACTGGGAGGAGCTGGATGCCTAGCTCATATATATAGAAGGTCTGTGGCTTCAGTTCCTTGCTTGGTCCTCCTGTGTTCACATGCTTCTCAGACTGCTGCTGCTTCTGGTTCCTGATCCTGGCCTCGTATGACTACCCCGTTGGTTCCTGATCCTGGCTTCGTCTGACTACCCCGTTGGTTCATGATCCTGGCCTCGTCTGACTACCCTGTTGGTTCCTGATCCTGGCTTCGTCTGACCACCCTCCTGGTTCCTGACCTCTGTCTACGCAAGACCCTGCTTCGGTTTAGCCATCCGTTTGGACTTTTGCTACGGCTTGATTTCCAATAAAGCCTTCTTATTTCCACTCATCTCGGTTGTACGTCTGGTTCATGGTTCCATGACACAGCTACCATTTTTGCAGGAAGGCTCTTCCATGCATCCACTACTCTCTCAGTAAAGTAATACTTCCTGATATTACTTTTAAACCTTTGCCCCTCAAATTTAAAACTATGTCCTCTTGTAGCAGTTTTTCTTCTTTTAAATATTCTCTCCTCTTTTACCTTGTTGATTCCCTTTATGCATTTAAAAGTTTCTATCATATCCCCTCTGTCTCGTTTTTCTTCCAAGCTATACATGTTAAGGTCCTTTAATCTTTCCTGGTAAGTTTTATCCCGCAATTCATGCACTAGTTTAGTAGCTCTTCTCTGAACTCTCTCCAAAGTATCAATATCCTTCTGGAGATATGGTCTCCTGTACTGAGCACAATACTCCAAATGAGGTCTCACTAGTCCTCTATAGAGCGGCATGAGCACCTCCCTCTTTCTACTGGTAATGCCTCTCCCTATACACCCAAGTATTCTGCTATCATTTCCTGCTGCTCTATGACATTGTCTGCCTACCTTTAAGTCTTCTGAAATAATGACCCCTAAATCCCTTTCCTCAGATACTGAGGTTAGGACTGTATCACTGATTTTATATTCTGCTCTTGAGTTTTTACGCCCCAGGTTCATTATCTCGCACTTATCAACATTAAATTTTAGTTGCCAGATTTTTTACCATTCCTCTAGTTTTCCTAAATCCTTTTCCATTTGGTGTATCCCTCCAGGAACATCAACCGTGTTATAAATCTTTGTGTCATCAGCAAAAAGACACACTTTACCATCGAGGCCTTCTGCAATTTTGCTGATAAAGATACTAACCAATATGGGTCACCAGAACAGATCCCTGAGGTACCCCATTGGTAACAAGACCATGGTCTGAATATACTTTATTGACTACAACCCTCTGTCCCTCAGTCACTGCCTAATCCATTCAACAATATGGGGGTCCAAGCCCAAAGACGGCAATTTATTGATAAGCCTTCTATGTGGGACAGTATCAAAAGTCCAGATAAGCAATGTCTTCTGCACATCCGCCATCTATTATTTTAGTCGCCCAATCAAAAAAATCAATAAGATTAGTTTGACATGATCTCCCTGAAGTAAACCCATGCTGTTTTTCATCTTTCAATCCATGGGATTTTAGATGTTCAACAATTCTCTCCTTAAAGGGCTTCTGTCACCGCACTAAACATATATATATATATTTTTTTTGTGTACTTATAATCCCTAGCCTGCGAGTTTGCTATACCTTATGTTATTAATAATTTTCGTTCAGTAGATTTAGCAAAAAACATACTTTTATGCTAAGCTAATTACCTTTCTACCAGCAAGTAGGGCGTCTGCTTGCTGGTAGCAGCCACAGAAAACCACCCCCTCCTCTTGTTGATTGACAGGGCCAGCCGCAATCTCCTCCTCCGGCTGGCCCTGTCAGCATTTCAAAAATTGCGCGCCTGTGTTGATTCGGGTTGAGTCGGCGCAGGCGCTCTGAGATAAGGAGGCTCACCTCCTCAGCACTCCCTCAGTGCGCCTGCGCCGATGATGTCACCGAAAGAGAAGACGTCATCGGCACAGGCGCACTGAGGGAGTACTGAGGAGGCGAGCCTCCTTATCTCAGAGCGCCTGCGCCGAATCAACACAGGTGCGCGATTTTTGAAATGCTGACAGGGCCAGCCGGAGGAGGAGATCGCGAAACATGTCGGGGGGCAGTGAGGAGCTTTAGTTTTAATACAGCACATTGATGCAGCCAGTTTAATAGGAAGTAACACAGTACCCAGATTACTACTGGCAGCGTGCAGCCAGAAAGGTATTAGTGCAATCTATCCTGGACCAGTATATATAGTTAGGAGACCCCTAATAGGAAATTTACATACACCAATGGCTGCAACGTACTGGAATTTTAAATATATAGCTAGGCAACTAGCATTCTAAATAGTACACTAATAAAGGTTAAGTTTTAGGAATAGAGGTAGGTGTAGGATTAACAGGTGTAAATCAGTCCTAGGGACACTAGTTAATGTTTTGTGTATAAAACACTGCATCCTGACACTTAAAGGGAAAGTCCAGTTTTTTGAATGTCTGACAGTGTTGGCTCAAATGGCACATTTTGGTTAAAATAAGGTCACATTTTAAAAGAGGTGTGCACCTTTGGATACATAAGGGGAAACAAATCAACAATTTATAATGTTAGATTTTTTTTTATAATTTTTTTAGCAAAGTATGCCTTTATTGATATATGTCCCCCAGTGCATGAAAGGTCAGGTACATGATTCTGATGGATTTTTTGGAAGACAAAACTTAGCATCTAGTACCGTACATTGTATATTAGGTCAGGTATGAAACTAGAAGCAAGTATTTTGTAGGAAAATGTTCATTAACTTTTTAGAAAAAAAAAATATATACTGTACTTGGACAGAGTCCAACAGCATCATAGTTAGCATTTTGAGGACAAATGACTACATGGGACCACATGACCAATCCCACCCCCTAAGCTACCCCATGGTCTGATATAGCTTTTCAGCTTGCGCAAAAAGAGTCCACTCTTATGATGTATAGCAACAATGATGCAGACCAATATATCAGATAAGGTTCACTAGCCTGTGCTAAATATAATTTTTGTAATAACATTTTCAACAGTTGTCTTGAACAAAATGTGCAATTGTGCACCGTCTGATACTAAATTGTATGCTGCCAGTGATGTTGGAAAATGCACACTTATAAACTGTAGAAGCTTTGAACAGGTTTTAGGGAAAAAGGCACAATTGGACATTGGCTATGAACAAGCTATACACTGCGATTGATGCACTAAAATAGGCCTATTTGTACACTTTTAAATGGTAGAAAAATTGCAACTAGTTTTTGGGAATCAGTAAAGGGCCCATTTGCATGTCCACTGACTGCAACCAAAAACATATGCTATTATGCTGCTTTTGACAGTCAAATACTCTCATTGCACATGTATTACTTTAGAACCTTTGCAGCTGTTTGTTTTTTTTAGACAGCAAATGGTGCAATAGCACAGCATATGCATAACAATTTCTGTTGCTGGTGATGCTGGCAAATATGTCTATTAGGCACTTATGAACTTTAGAAGCTTTGCAACAACATTTTGGACAAAAAGGCTGTCAAAAAAAGAGTATTGTCAGTGCAGTACAACACACAATAGGTGTGAGTCCCACCTCTGGTACCTGCACCTCTCTTGTAAATGGAGCCTTGAAAGTCACATAGGGCACACTGTCAATGCAAGGCCACCCTCCATTCATTTTTATGGGGCCACCAAAAATAACCAAGCGCTAGCTCAGCTATTTTCATTGGTCCCATAGATATGAACGGGAGCAATAGACATGCAAGCCAAATTTCCAGTGGTCCAATAGAAATGAAGGTGGCCACACATGCGCCATACACACTTAATGACTTTCAATGCTCTTTTTACGAGATAGGTGGTAGTCCCAGATGTGGGTAAAGCACCTATCAGACAATGGGGGCATATCTTAGCAAAATATCCACATTGTCTGAGACATAATCCCTTTAATTCCCTGCTGGTGCTGGATTTTTCAAAGTTATATAGGGGTGCAGGCCTCTAATAAATTACTGACATAGTTCAACAACTGCCCCTATATTGACCCTAATAATAAAAAATTGACTTTCTACAGAACAACAGACGTGCAGGTTGGGGGACACCTGGGAAATAGTGACCACAAAATAATAACCTTCCAATTATAATTCAAAAGAGCATTTCTACAGGGAAGAACAAAAATACCAAACTTCAAAAAAGCTAAATTTTGCCAACTAAGAGAGGCCATAGGCCTAACTAAATGGGATAAAGTCCTCACAAATAAAAATACAGCCACAAAATGGGATATCTTTAAAAGCATCCTAAAATCTCATTGTGAGAGGTACATACCGTATGGGAATAAAAGGTTAAGGAACAAAAAGAAACCAATGTGGATAAACAGAACTGTAAAGAAAGCAATAAATGACAAAAAGAAAGCATATACAACACTAAAACAGGAAAGTAGCACTGAAGCACTTAAAAACTATAAGGAAAAAAATAGAACATGTAAAAAACAAATAAAAGCGGCCAAACTAGAGACTGAGAGATTAATTGCCAAAGAGAGTAAAACTAACCCTAAAATGTTCTTCAATTATATAAATGTTAAAAAATATAAATCTGAAGGGGTCGGCCCGTTAAAGAGTAATGAGGAGTGTGACGAGGAGAAAGCAAAGCTGTTAAAAAAAAAATTTCTCCAATGTACTCACTGAGGAAAATAAACTGTCAGATGACATGCCGAATGTTGAAATAAATTCCCCATTAAAAGTGTCCTGTCTGACCCAGGAAGAAGTGCAACAGCGACTTAAAAAGATTAAAATAGACAAATCGCCAGGACCGGATGGCATACACCCCGTATCCTAAGGGAATTAAGTAAATGTCATAGCCAGACCCTTATTTCTGATATTTGCAGATTCTATATTGACAGGGAATGTCCCACAGGATTGGTGCATGGCAAATGTGGTGCCAATATTCAAAAAGGGTCCAAAAACAGAGCCTGGAAACTATAGGCAAGTAAGTTGTGGGTAAACTGTTTGAAGGTTTTCTGAGAGATGCTATGTTAGAGCATCTTAACGGAAATAAGCAAATAACGCCATATCAGCATGGCTTTGTGAGGGCTCGATCATGTCAAACAAATTTAATCAGTTTCTATGAGGAGGTAAGTTCTAGACTTGACAGTGGCGAATCAATGGATGTCGTGTATCTGGACTTCTCCAAAGCATTTGACACTGTACCACATAAAAGGTTAGTATATAAAATGAGAATGCTCGGACTGGGAGAAAACATCTGTAAGTGGGTAAGTAACTGGCTCAATGATAGAAAACAGAGGGTGGTTATTAATGGTAAATACTCAGATTGGGTCACTGTCACTAGTGGAGTACCTCAGGGGGCAGTATTGGGCCCTATTCTCTTCAATATATTTATTAATGATCTTATAGAAGGCTTGCATAGTAAAATATCAATTTTTGCAGATGACACTAAACTGTGTAAAGTAATTAACACTGAAGAGGACAGTATACTACTACAGAGCGATCTGGATAGATTGGAGGCTTGGGCAGATAAGTGGCAGATGAGGTTTAACACTGACAAATGTAAAGTTATGCACATGGGAAGGAATAATGCAAGTCACCCGTACTTATTAAATGGTAAAACACTTGGTAACACTGACATGGAAAAGGATCTAGGAATTTTAATAAACAGCAAACTAAGCTGCAAAAACCACTGTCAGGCAGCTGCTGCCAAGGCCAATAAGATAATGGGTTGCATCAAAAGGAGCATAGATGCCCGTGATGAGAACATAGTCCTACCACTTTACAAATCATTAGTCAGACCACACATGGAGTACTGTGTACAGTTCTGGGCTCCAGTGAACAAAGCAGAAATAGCAGAGCTGGAGAAGGTCCAGAGGAGGGCAACTAAAGTAATAACTGGAATGGGGCAACTACAGTACCCTGAAAGATTATGAAAATTAGGGTTATTCACTTTAGAAAAAAGACGACTGAGAGGAGATCTAATTAATATGTATAAATATATCAGGGGTCAGTACAGAGATCTATCCCATCATCTATTCATTCCCAGGACGGTGACTGTGACGAGGGGACATCCTCTGCGTCTGGAGGAAAGAAGGTTTGTACACAAACATAGAAGAGGATTCTTTACAGTAAGAGCAGTGAGACTATGGAGCTCTCTGCCTGAGGAGGTGGTGATGGTGAGTACAATAAAGGAATTCAAGAGGGGCCTGGATGTATTTCTGGAGTGTAATAATATTACAGGCTATAGCTACTAGAGAGATATCGTTGATCCAGGGATTTATTCTGATTGCCTGATTGGAGTCGGGAAGGAATTTTTATTCCCCTAAAGTGAGGAAAATTGGCTTCTACCTCACAGGTTTTTTTTGCCTTCCTCTGGATCAACTTGCAGGATGACAGGCCGAACTGGATGGACAAATGTCTTTTTTTCGGCCTTATGTACTATGTTACTATGTTATGTACTATGTTACCTTCTGTAACTAAATAAATCTTCACCAAAATCTGTATCTCTCCTTGCAAAACCTTAAAAAGACTGGCTTATCTGTCTAATTGGTATATGCCAGAGACATGGCAGACATATCCTAACCCATCAATAGCTGAACTCAGATGGCATCTGTGCTTCAGTGCTTACCTAGAGTCTGATAGACCAGCCAATCTCCTCCCTCCCAATTGGCTGTCAGGCTGACTGCAAAGCATTGTAAGAAGGCCTGCCATCTGGGGTCCCACATGGGTCATAAAATGCTCTGTCTTCATCCTCCCTGCCTGTTTGTACCTTGCTAGTGTACTGGATTGTAAATGTAAAATTGAGGGCTCTATTTTGCATAATTCATTTAGAAAAATAACTTTTGTGAAATTCATGATTAATCTGACTCATTTAGAAATGATTCGCTCATCTCTACTCAGAAACATGGGTGAAAGGCACAGTTATGGAATCAGAGGCGACATCAACCTCATTCTGATGTGATGATAAGTAAGGCTACTTTCACATTAGCATTTGTCTTTTCCAGCATAGAGTTCCGTCACAGGGGCTCTATACCAGAAAATAACGATTTAGGCATATCCCCATGCATTCTGAATGGAGAGTAATCCATTCAGGATGCATCAGGATGTCTTCAATTCAGTCATTTTGACTGATCAGGCAAAAGAGAAAACGCACGCGCAGGCCATCAAAAATAAGAAAAAAAAATACCGGATCCGTTTAGCCTGATGACACTGGAAAAACGGATCCGGTATTGCAATGCATTTTTCTGACTGATCAGGCATTTTTCAGTCTGAAAAATGCCTGATCAGTCAGAAAAAATGACATGCATTTGCATATAGTTTCAGGCAACAGAACTGCCTGTCGGAAACAAACAACACAAGTGTGAAAGTACCCTAAACCATTCAGTCTACAATGTTATCCTCTTTCTCCAGAATAATAATCTCTCACATACTAGGAACGAGGGAAAACTATGACCAGCTACTCAATAATAAAAGGATAAAGTCTCTATTGAAAATACTTGTCTTCTCTAGCGCTGCAAATCCAAAAAGACAATGTGGGAAAAAGTCCGTTATGTAGGTAAATGTAGAAGAGGATTGCGCTGCAGGAAAGGAATCTTCTTGTAAATATAAGTTCCCTTTTGGAAGTCTTAAACCAATGGGATCACAGACCAACTTTACAAACCTTCACTGGTATGGAAATCTGTGGTATAGAAAAAATGCACTATGGTGTAGCGAGTTCAAAGCATCTAACGCACCATGTGAACTGGATATACTCACAAGATTCCAGATAGGTAAGTGCACGTAGAGATCTAAAAGATGTTTCCCAAAGGCTCTGCTAAGAGGAGAAAACTATAGTGTAATATGCAAAGACACAGTGCACGCCTGCAAGACAATTGTACTCACAGAACTTTACTGGAAAAATGCATGAAGGATCCTGGCCGAAACTTCACAGGCAGCTGGGCAGATCGAACAGACGGAGGTCCAGGGGCGTCGGTATAGGAAGTTTCGAATATCAATCAGCAGGTTGAATACTCCTACACCTGGATGGTATCGGACCACGGCTTTCAGAAAGATCTCAGTAGAGGAATCGCAGATGTAATACGGACCAAAGGGTCAGATGAAAATATATTTAATATGCTTGATAAAAACAAAAAGTTACAGCTAAAACTGTTTTAAAATATCTCTGTAAAGCAGTGCTGCTTCGTCTGGGGCATTGATAGGTAACAAGATACCGCTGGGTTTTAAATTGGCAGGAAAACCTCCCCCATCCCACGTCATGAACATCCAAAAGACTGGGCATGGAACAGGCATAAATAGACAGACTAAAATTGAACAAATAAAATACAGCAAAAAGACAGAACCTAATAGACTGGCGAAAAATAAACATTAAAATAAATATTAGAATAAGCAGGCATTAACGTCACATTCAATATTTAACCCTTGTGGTTGGATGGTGCCCAAAAGGAACATCCATAAGGAACATCCATTCCACCTCTTTTTTATTTATTAGGGCAATAAAGTCCCCTCCTCGAGTGGGGGTATGTACTAATTCTAATCCAAAAAACCGCAGACCTTTGGGATTTTTATTGTGATGAATCTTAAAATGTAATGAGACACTATGGGTCTCAAGACCCTTTTTGATATTACGGATGTGCTCCTGCACCCGAGTTTTGAGACTCCGTGTGGTCCTGCCGACATATTGGAGCCCACAAGGGCATTCCAACAAATAGATTACACCTACATTATTGCAGGAAAAATGGCCTCTGATTTTCAGGGTAGTATCTTTTGTTTTTTTAATTGAAATGGTGTCTACAGATCTTGCTCGATCTTTTAGGTTGCGGTTTTTGCATGGTAAGCAAAAACCGCACCATGTGAACCTGCCTTTATTGGTACTAATGGGGTTTTTACTAGTGGCAAGACTGGCACTGCGGACTAGTTTGTTGGTAAGATTGTCCGTTCTTTTAAAAACTACAGGAGGCCTTGCTGGCTAGTCTTTTTTCAGAATAGGGTCATTTTGGAGGATATGCCAATTTTTTTGAATCATATTTTTAATACAGCCCATTTTGCTATTATATTGGGTCAAAAATGTGTATTTAAAATCCTTAGTGAATTCTTTTCTATTCTTAATTGTCTGTTGTTTGGTATTGGTGCGTCTTTGTTCTATTTCATCCTTACAATTATCTAAAAATTCTTTTTCGTATCCTTTTTCCAGAAACCTATTTTTGACCATCTCTCCCTGTTCTCTCCCTGTTCTCTATAGTCCTCCACCTTACTACAATTTTTTGAGATGCGTTGGAATTGGCTTTTGGGAATATTTTTAAGCCATGATGGATGATGGCAACTTTTAAGCTCGATGTACGTATTCACATCCACGCTTTTGAAGAAAGTCTTAGTCTTGAATCTGCCCTCTTCAATAAAGATGGTCAAATCAAGGAAATCTACAGCAGTAGCATTAATACTGCTGGTGAATTTTAAATTAAAATTATTGACGTTAATGCCTGCTATAAAGGCATCCAGGAGGCATCCCAGGAGGGAAGAAAAGCAAGGGGAGCCAATAGGAATTTTCAACTTAAGCAGACATCCGCTATCTAAAGAAGAAAAATTGGTCTTACAGAAGGGATTAAAATTTGCACCCAGTAATGGCATCAATAAGTTCAGTCTATTTCTTGATATACATAAATATATCAGAAAATTAAACTTAGCAAAGTATCATTTAAATTCACAACCATCTCTGCCGGCAAATATTGTGACTACTGCAGGGGTCGTACATACCGATCTACGTAGTAGATCGCGATTTTGCCAAAAAAATAAAAATAACGAGTGCATTGATGCGTTTAAACGTAGCCTCCTAAATGAATTAGAGAAGATAGATCACAAACCTAAAAAACAAAATCTCTCTAGGGGGGAAAAGGAGGCACTGAAACAGCTGGAAAAAAATGATACCATAGTGATTAAACCGGCCGACAAGGGGGGAGGAGTTGTCATAATGGATGTTGACCAATATACTAGGGAAATGGATAGACTGCTTTCTGATGAAGATACCTATTTAGTTTTGAAAAATAATCCACTTGTTTTGTTCAAGGGACAACTGGAGGTTATCCTAAAGAAGGGTTTGGAGAAGGAAGTGTTAAATAAGAAAGAATTTGAATACCTTTTCCTCAAATGCCCTGTTACTCCTGTCATTTATTTTTTGCCAAAAATGCATAAGGATCCCATTAATCCACCAGGGAGACCTATTGTTTTCAGGGATTAAGTATATAGACTGAGTATATAGATTTCTTTTTGCAAAAATATGTGACAGTGGCTCCTTCTTACCTTAAAAATTCCACGGATGTCATTGATCTTATGGATAACATGGGTGAGGTACATGGACCAGTGTGGTTGGCCACAGTTGATGTTTCATCCCTCTACACCTGTATTCCTCAAATTTTGGGCATCAGAGGGGTCCAGGAAGCATTGGATCAAGATCCAGAGATGGGGTCAGAACAAAAAAGTTTTTTTTTGGAGTGTGTAGTTTTCTGTCTCACTCATAATTATTTTCTTTACAAAGATAATTTTTATCTGCAGCACTCAGGCGTGGCGATGGGGGCGAAATTCGCCCCAAGCCTCGCCAACCTTTTTATGACTATGTGGGAGAGGGAGAATATTGATCAAATCCTTAAAAAAGATCAAGCAGGGGGGCAGCTTTTAGTGTGGCGAAGATATATAGACGACTGCCTTCTCATTTGGTCTGGTGAGAGGGAGGGTCTAGATGCCTTTATAGCAGGCATTAACGTCAATAATTTTAATTTAAAATTCACCAGCAGTATTAATGCTACTGCTGTAGATTTCCTTGATTTGACCATCTTTATTGAAGAGGGCAGATTCAAGACTAAGACTTTCTTCAAAAGCGTGGATGTGAATACGTACATCGAGCTTAAAAGTTGACATCATCCATCATGGCTTAAAAATATTCCCAAAAGCCAATTCCAACGCATCTCAAAAAATTGTAGTAAGGTGGAGGACTATAGAGAACAGGGAGAGATGGTCAAAAATAGGTTTCTGGAAAAAGGATACGAAAAAGAATTTTTAGATAATTGTAAGGATGAAATAGAACAAAGACGCACCAATACCAAACAACAGACAATTAAGAATAGAAAAGAATTCACTAAGGATTTTAAATACACATTTTTGACCCAATATAATAGCAAAATGGGCTGTATTAAAAATATGATTCAAAAAAATTGGCATATCCTCCAAAATGACCCTATTCTGAAAAAAGACTTGCCAGCAAGGCCTCCTGTAGTTTTTAAAAGAGCGGACAATCTTACCAACAAACTAGTCCGTAGTGCCAGTCTTGCCACTAGTAAAAACCCCATTAGTACCAATAAAGGCAGGTTCACATGGTGCGGTTTTTGCTTACCATGCAAAAACCGCAACCTAAAAGATCGAGCAAGATCTGTAGACACCATTTCAATTAAAAAAACAAAAGATACTACCCTGAAAATCAGAGGCCGTTTTTCCTGCAATAATGTAGGTGTAATCTATTTGTTGGAATGCCCTTGTGGGCTCCAATATGTCGGCAGGACCACACAGAGTCTCAAAACTCGGGTGCAGGAGCACATCCGTAATATCAAAAATATTAGAATTAGTATATACCCCCACTCGAGGAGGGGACTTTATTGCCCTAATAAATAAAAAAGAGGTGGAATGGATGTTCCTTTTGTGCACCATCCAACCACAAGGGTTAAATATTGAATGCAACGTTAATGCCTGCTTATTCTAATATTTATTTTAATGTTTATTTTTCGCCAGTCTATTAGGTTCTGTCTTTTTGCTGTATTTTATTTGTTCAATTTTAGTCTGTCTATTTATGCCTGTTCCATGCCCAGTCTTTTGGATGTTCATGACGTGGGATGGGGGAGGTTTTCCTGCTAAATTAAAACCCAGCGGTATCTTGTTACCTATCAATGCCCCAGACGAAGCAGCACTGCGAAACCCGGGTCGGGCTTTACAGAGATATTTTAAAACAGTTTTAGCTGTAACTTTTTGTTTTTATCAAGCATATTAAATATATTTTCATCTGACCCTTTGGTGCGTATTACATCTGCGATTCCTCTACTGAGATCTTTCTGAAAGCCGTGGTCCGATACCATCCAGGTGTAGGAGTATTCAACCTGCTGATTGATATTCAAAACTTCCTATACCGACGCCCCTGGACCTCCGTCTGTTCGATCTGCCCAGCTGCCTGTGAAGTTTCGGCCAGGATCCTTCATGCATTTTTCCAGTAAAGTTCTGTGAGTACAATTGTCTTGCAGGCGTGCACCGTGTCTTTGCATATTACACTATAGTTTTCTCCTCTTAGCAGAGCCCTATAGGAAACATCTTTTAGATCTCTACGTGCACTTACCTATCTGGAATCTTGTGAGTATATCCAGTTCACATGGTGCGTTAGATGCTTTGAACTCGCTACACCATAGTGCGTTTTTTCTATACCACAGATTTCCATACCAGTGAAGGTTTGTAAAGTTGGTCTGTGATCCCATTGGTTTAAGACTTCCAAAAGGGAACGTATATTTACAAGAAGATTCCTTTCCTGCAGCGCAATCCTCTTCTACATATGGCCAGCTACTATTGTTGGCCGGTTACTTCTGCAACTACTGCCACCCACATTCTCATGTGTGATTGACGTGGCACAGATCTTTTGTTTTCTATTACCCCACCCACCTACTCTGTCATTTACCAGACTTTTTATTTTGAAACCTGTTTAAACAATGATAAGTGACAGTTTTGGTACACTGATTATTAAATGAGGAAACTACCGTATATACTCGAGTATAAGCCAACCCTAGTATAAGCCGAGGCCCCTAATTTTACCCCCAAACAATGGGAAAAACTATTGACTCGAGTATAAGACTAGGGTGGGAAATGCAGCATATGTGGGGGATCTGTGGAGGACGCTGTTATGTGGGGGATCTGTGGAGGACGCTGTTATGTGGGGGATCTGTGGAGGACAGTGTTATGGGGGATCTGTGGAGGACACTTATGGGGATCTGTGGATGGCACTGTTATGGGGTGGATCTGTGGAGAACAGTGTTATGGGGGATCTGTGGATGACACTTATGGGGACCTGTGGATGGCACTGTTATGGGGTGGATCTGTGGAGGACAGTGTTATGGGAGATCTGTGGAGGACACTTATGGGGACCTGTAGATGGCACTGTTATGGGGTGGATCTGTGGAGGACGCTGTTATAGGGGATATGTGCTATGACACATAGGGCCATGAGGGGGAGGCAGCATAAGACATATAGCATCTTATGTGTCCTAAACTGCGCACATAACTGCCTTTGCGTGTAAAGTGTTACTCCTGTGTAAAACAAACTCTCTCCTATTGATAACAGGTCCGGCTGTACTCACTGTCACGATGAATGCACTACAGCGAGCGGGAGCTGGCTGGCCGGCCGGCGCGTGACTGACATCACTTAGTACCGCTCCTCCCACTTCAGGAAGCAGGAGCGTTACTAAGTGACGTCAGTCACGCGCCGGCTGGGCCGCTCGCTGCAGTGGCATTTTCGGGTCGGCCAAATCGAGACTCGAGTATAAGACGAGGAGGCTTTTTGAGCACAAAAATATGTGCCAAAAAACTCGTCTTATACTCGAGTATATACGGTATGTAACAGTTTTTTGGGGAAAAAATGCATAAATTGACAAAGTTTGCAACCAAAATATACCCTGCTGGCAACACACCAAAATATGCCTTATTTGTGCATTTAATATTTATAATTTTCATACTCCTTTCCCTGCTATACTTAAAATGGCGAACACCATTTTGTGTGAGTCCCCATAATTGGGAAGTGGAATACAAGAAGTTGGAGTGATTTAAATAACTACAGTAGATATAAAAAGTCTACACACCCCTGGTAAAATGTCAGGTTTCTGTGATGTAAAAAAATAAGACAAAGATAAATCATTTCATACTGAAATCTTTTAGGTAGAGGGAAGAAAAAAAAAATAAAAGTAAAATAATATGGTTGCATAAGTGTGCACACCCTTAAACTAATACTTTGTTGAAGCACCTTTTGATTTTATTACAGCTCTCAGTCTTTTTGGGTATGAGTCTATCAGCATGGCATATTTTGACTTTGCAAATCTGTCAGATTGCGAGGGCATCTCCTGTGCACAACCCTCTTCAGATCACCCCACATATTTTCAATCGGATTCAGATCTGGGCTATTGCTTGGCCATTCCAGATCTTTAATCTTCTTCTAGTGAAGCCATTCCTTTGTTGATTTGGATTTATGCTTTGGGTCGTTGTTATGCTGAAAGATGAAGTTCCTCTTCATGTGCAGCTTTCTAGCAGAAGCCTGAAGGTTTTGTGCCAATATTGACTGGTATTTGCAACTGTTCATAATTCCCTCTAGCTTAACTAAGGCCCCAGTTCCAGCTGAAGAAAAAAATGCCCCAAAGCATGATGCTGCCACCACCATGCTTCACTGTTGGTATGGTGTTCTTTTGGTGATGTGCAGTCATATCTTCCTTGGTAGAGATGTCACAAACATAAAATTTTCCATTCGCGAACGGCGAACGCAAATTTCTACAAATGTTCGCGAACGTGCGAACTGGGCGAACCGCCATTGACTTCTATAGGCAGGCAAATTTTAAAACCCACAGGGAATTTTTCTGGCCACAATAGTGATGGAAAAGTTGTTTCAAGGGGACTAACACCTGGACTGTGGCATGCCGGAGGTGGATCCATGGCAAAACTCCCATGGAAAATTACATAGTTGACGCAGAGTTGGATTTTAATCCATAAAAGGCATAAATCATCTAACAATCCAATTGATGTTGTATCGATCAGGTAGTGTAAGGGTTATGCCTGCTTCACAGACATTGACAGACCAAACTCCCCTTTTAATGCACCACAAACAACCGCAAACATTCCATTTGCCCAAGGTTGGATACCAAGCTAGACATGTCCCGTTGATGTCAATGAAGGTTTCTTCCTCCACCCAGCCACGTACAACACCAAGGGTCCCGGAAAGGTGAATTGAATTGATTTTTCGAATGGGGAGATGGTTAAAAAAACGATGGCTCCCTCCCCTTTGTTTGAATCCACGGTCACTGCATCTGTGTCGTGCAATTTACTGTCCCACCCGATATGAGTGCTATTTTCAATAGTTCTCTTCTCATCAGTTTAATCCCTGTTACGTCCCTAATCTGGGTGGGATTGCCTTTTGTGAAAAAAAAATTAGGCCGGGTACCTTCGACTGCCTTCACAGTGACAGACCAAACTCTGATACACCAAACTGAATTGATTTTAGGAACCGGGAGATGGAAAAAGCAGCTTGGTCGGTCCTCTTACTCCCAAATTGGGGCACTGCGCATGGACGGAGCAATGTGCTGTGACACCCTATATGAGTGGTGTCTTAACTAGTACTATTCCTATCAGTTTAATCCCTGTTACGTCCCCTATCCGGGGACATGTGTCGAATTGATTACCCATTGTCGAATTAACAAAACATTACGACATCCTGGAATAATTTAGTTCTGAGCTCTGTACTTGCTTTGTATTGGAATTGATGGGGATTTTTTTAATTGTCTGCATTATTTCTAATAAATTATTAAGAGACTTTATTTTTTTTTTATTTTTTTTTATGTATTAAAACCCACCCATACAACTTAAAAAAAAATATTTAAAAAATTAAGTTTTTTCTATAAAAAAAAACATCCAGCCACCCCGATCGCTTTTGGTCTGATCATAATGAAGCAACGGCCTTATCATCTGGGGTGTGGCAACATTGCCAACACACTCATAGGCCTCTTTCACACGGGCGTCTTATTTTTGGCCCGGATAAGAGGCGGGTGTGTTGCGGGAAAATGCACGATTTTTCAGCGCAAGTGCAAAACATTGTCATGTGTTTTGCACTCGCGTGAGAAAAATCACGCATGTTTGGCACCCAAACCCGAACTTCTTCACAGAAGTTCGGGTTTGGGATCAGTGTTCTGTAGGTTGTATTATTTTCCCTTATAACATGGTTATAAGGGAAAATAATAGCATTCTGAATACAGAATGCATAGTACAATAGTGCTGGAGGGGTTAAAAAATAAATAATTTAACTCACCTGAGTCCACTTGATCGCGAAGCCCGACATCTCCTTGTGTTTCCTTTGTTGAATAGGACCTGTGGTGAGCATTAAATACAGGTAAGGGACCTTTGATGACGTCACTCCGGTCATCACATAGGCTTTTACCATGGTGAATCACCATGGTAAAAGATCATGTGACGTACCATGTGATGACCGGAGTGACGTCATCAAAGGTCCTTTACCTGTATTTAATGCTCACCACAGGTCCTATTCAACAAAGGAGACACAAGGAGATGCTGGGCTTTGCGATCAAGTGGACTAAGGTGAGTTAAATTATTATTTTATTTTTTTTAACCCCTCCAGCGCTGTTTTACTATGGATTCTGTATTCAGAATGCTATTATTTTCCCTTATAACCATGTTATAAGGGAAAATAATAATGATCGGGTCTCCATCCCGATCGTCTCCTAGCAAACGTGCGTGAAAATCGCACCGCATCCGCACTTGCTTGTGGATGCTATGCGATGTTCACGCACCCCATTCCCTTCTACGGGGCCTGCGTCGCGTGAAAATCGGACAATATAGAGCATGCTGCGATTTTCACTATGCGATTTGCATAAGTGATGCGTGAAAATCACCGCTCATGTGCACAGCCCCATAGAAATGAATGGGTCCGGATTCAGTGCGGGTGCAATGCGTTCAACTCACGCATCTCATCCGCACGGAATACTCGCCCGTGTGAAAGGGGCCATAGAGGTGATGATCGCGCGTTATTGTGATACGCAAGCCCCTTCACCACAACAAGGTAACGATCACGAAAGAGAATTGACACTTGTATGTGCCTTTTATTTTTTTTGTTTTTGCAGCCACAGTGCAGCACCAGAGGCCAGAAAAATTAGGCATGTACACATGCCTGAAAAACAATGTTATTGTTGCAGCCGCTGTTGTAGCAATGGCCGGAAATTTTTTTGTTTTCAAGGCAGAAAGGTGACTAAAACATTGCGGCTTGAACCCTAGTTGGTGACGGAGAATTCACAATAGTCATCCGGTATGCAGACATTTAATACAGAAACATGGGGACCATTTTGAGGCCAAGGCATGTCATCAGGCCTTTTGTTAATTAAACATATCCCCTACTGTCAGTCCCTTCGGGATCCATACCTCATTCATCTTAATAAAGGTGAGGTAATCAACACTTTTTTGACCGAGGCAACTTCTTTTGTCAGTGACAATGCCTCCTGCTGCACTGAAGGTCCTTTCTGACAGGACACTTGAAGCGGGGCAGGCCAGAAGTTCTATCGCAAACTGGGATAGCTCAGGCCACAGGTCGAGCCTGCACACCCAGTAGTCAAGGGGTTCATTGCTCCTCAGAGTTTCAATATCTGCAGTTAAGGCGAGGTAGTCTGCCACCTGTCGGTCGAGTCGTTTTCTAAGGCTGGATCCCGAAGGGCTGTGGCGATGTGTAGGACTGAAAAAGCTCTGCATGTCCTCCATCAACAACACATCTGTAAAGCGTCCTGTCCTTGCCGCCGTGGTCGTGGTAGGAGGAGGATTACTTTCACCTCTTCCCCAGTTAGATTCCCGTTGTGCTGTGACATCCCCCTTATAAGCTGTGTAAAGCATATTTTTTTGTTTGGTTTTGAACTGCTGCATCCTATCTGACTTCCGGTAATTTGGTAACATTTCTGCCACTTTCTGCTTATACCGAAGGTCTAGTAGCGTGGCCACCCAGTACAGGTCGTTCTCCTTCATCCTTTTTATACGAGGGTCCCTCAACAGACATGACAGCATGAAAGACCCCATTTGCACAAGGTTGGATGCCGAGCTACTCATTTCCCGTTCCTCGTCCTCACTGATGTCATTGACGGTCTGTTCTTCCCCCCAGCCACGTACAACACCGCGGGTCCCAGATAGGTGACAACAACGAGCACCCTGGGATGCCTGCTGTGGTTGGTCTTCCTCCTCCTCAAAGCCACATTCCTCCTCTGACTCCTCTTCCTCATACTCCTCTTGCAGCGTTGCTGCAGGTCTGGCAAGCGATGATGACAAGGCTGTTTCTGGTGGTGTTGGTGGCCACAACTCTTTCTCTTCCTCTTCACGCTCATCTACAGCCTGATCGCAGGGCATGCTCCAGGAAGAAAACAAATGGGATGAGGTCACTGATGGTGCCTTCGGTGCGACTGACTAGGTTTGTCACCTCCTCAAAAGGACGCATGAGCCTACAGGCATTGCGCATGAGCGTCCAGTAACGTGGCAAAAAAATTCCCAGCTCCACAGAGGCTGTCCTAGCACCCCGGTCATACAAATACTCGTTGACGGCTTTTTCTTGTTGGAGCAGGCGGTCGAACATTAGGAGTGTTGGGCTGTCGCGAATCAAGCGCCTCACTGGTATGTTGTTTTGGCGTTGAATGTCTGAAAAGTGCGCCATGGCCGCGTAGGAACGCCTGAAATGGCCACACACCTTCCTGGCCTGCTTGATGACGTCCTGTAAGCCTGGTTACTTAGACACAAAGCGTTGTACGATGAGATTAAACACATGTTCCATGCATGGCACATGTGACAACTTGCCCAAATTCAATGCCGCCAACAAATTGCTTCCATTGTCACACACCACTTTCCTGATCTCCAGTTGATGCGGGGTCAGCCACTGATCCACCTGTGCATTCAGGGCGAACAGGAATGCTGGTCCAGTGTGGCTCTCTGCTTTCAGGCAAGTCAACCCCAATACAGCGTGACACTGTCGTATCCGGGATGTGGAATTGCCCCTGGGGAGCTGGGGGGATTGATTTGATGTGCAGCCAGACCCCGCACCGAAAGAGGACTCAGACAAGGAGGTTATGGAAGAGGATGGAGTAGGAGGAGTAGAGGAGATGGCAGTAGGCCTGCCTGCAAGCCGTGGCGGTGTCACCAACTCCGCTGCAGAGCCACGCATTCCATGCTTGGCAGCCGTCAGCAGGTTGACCCAATGCTCAGTGGAGGTGAACACTGTATGCCAGAGATACCATGACTTCTTTTTCAATCACTGAGTAAAGGTTTGGGATTGCCTTATTAGAAAAAAAAATTTGTCAGGGTACCTTCCACTGTGGTGTCCCAATAGCAACAAATTTTTTGAAGGCCTCAGACTCCACCAGCTGGTATGGTAAAAGCTGGCGGGCTAAGAGTTCCGTCAAGCCAGCTGTCAGACGCCGGGCAAGGGGGTGACTCTGTGACATTGGCTTCTTACGCTCAAACATTTCCTTTACAGACACCTGACTGTGGGCAGATGAGATGGAACTGCTCAAGGTGAGAGGCGGAGTGGCGGGTGGTTGAGAGGGGGCAAGGAGGACAGCAGTGGTTGATGTGGCTGAAGATGCTGGACCAGGAGGAGGATGGTGGCTTTGAGCTTGTGTGCTGTTTCTACTCGTCATCATGTGTTGATCCCATAGGCGTTTGTGATGTGCGATCATGTGCCTTCGCAAAGCAGTTGTACCTAGGTGGGTGTTGGACTTCCCACGACTCAGTTTCTTTTGGCACAGGTTGCAAATGGCATTGCTGTTGTCAGAGGCAGACACACAAAAAAAATGCCACACTGCTGAGCTTTGCAATGACGGCATTCTGGTGGTGGCAACAGCATGCGTTGATTGGCGTGCTGTCTGGCTGACCCCGGGTGCCGATACATGCTGTCTGACTGTGCCACTAGCTCCTTGCGACGACCTCCCCCTGCTTCCAACTCGTCTCCTCCTTCTATCTGTCTCCCCTTCTGAACTTTCCCCCTGTTCTTCTTCTCTTCAAGCAGGCACCCACGTGGCATCTACGGACACATCGTCATCATCAACCACTTTACTTGTATCTGACACCTCAGCAAAGGAATCAGCAGCGGGTACAACATCATCATCATCATTACACTGTACATCCATGTGTGTAATGCTGCCTGACAGACATATCGCTGTTATCTACATCCCCTTGCAATATTGGTTGTGCATCACTAATTTCATCCAACTGATGTGTAAATAACTTCTCTGAGGGATCAAGTGAAATGGCTGTGGTGGTAGTGGTGGTGGTGGCAGCGGGGGGGGGGGGGAGTGGTAACTTGAGAGCAGGTGACCAAAGCTGAGCTGGAGGAGGATGGTGTGTCAAGGTTCTTAGCGGAAGCTGTTGAAGATTGGGTGTCCTGTGTAAGCCAGTCAACTATTTTCTCCAAATTTTTGGGGTTCAGGGTACGTGGCCTCTGAACACTGGGCATTATTCCAGGGCCAGTGGAAATCACAGCACTACGAACACAATGGCCCCTGCGGGCTGGCCTGCCTCTGACTGTCATTTTTTATTAGATAAGGGTTACTATGCGTGCAAGGTACTGTGTCACCCTATATAAGTGGTGGGCAGTGGGCACAGTACAGTCTGTGTTGGCCTGGCACACACGGGCTTGCAAATGTGATTAGATAACAGAAAAATTTTAAATAAAATATTTTTTTTCTGCAAAGTATTTGGGTGAATGACACCCTGTAACGGTATGAGTGCAGGCCTAGCCACTAGCCAGTGGAAACAATACATTATGTGTTGGCCTGACACACACAGACTTGCAAATGTGATTAGATCACAGAAAATTTTAAATCGATTTTTTTTTTTCTGTAAGGTATTTGGGTGAATGACACCCTGTAACAGTATGAGTGCAGGCCTATCTACTAGCCAGTGGGCACAATACAGTATGTGTGGGTCTTAAGCACACGGGCTTGCAAATAGGATTATATCACAGAAAAAATTTAAATATACATTTTTTTTTCTGCAAGGTATTTGAGTGAATGACACCCTGTAACGGTATGAGTGCAGGCCTAGCCACTAGCCAGTGGAAACAATACATTATGTGTTGGCCTGACACACACAGACTTGCAAATGTGATTAGATCACAGAAAATTTTAAATAGATTTTTTTTTTCTGTAAGGTATTTGGGTGAATGACACCCTGTAACGGTATGAGTGCAGGCCTAGCCAGTAGCCAGTGGGGCACAATACAGTATGTGTGGGCCTGACACACACAGGCTTGCAAATGTGATTAGATCCCAGAAAAATTGTAAATATAATTTTTTTTTTCTGCAAGGTATTTGGGTGAATGACACCCTGTAATGGTATAAGTGCAGGCCTAGCCACTAGCCAGTGGGCACAATTCAGTATGTGTTGGCTTGACACACACGGGCTTGCAAATGTGATTAGATCACATAAATATTTTAAATAGAATTGTGTTTTCCTGCAAGGTATTTGGGTGAATGACACCCTGTAATGGTATAAGTGCAGGCCTAGCCACTAGCCAGTGGGCTCAATACATTATGTGTTGGCCTGACACACACGGACTTGCAAATGTGATTAGATCACAGATAATTTTTAAATAGATTTTTATTTTTATTTTTCCCGCAAGGTATTTAGGCGAATGACACCCGGTAACGGTATGAGTGCAGGCCTAGCCACTAGCCAGTGGGCACAATACAGTATGTGTTGGCCTGACACACACAGGCTTGCAAATGTGATTAGATCACAGAAAATTTTAAATATAATTTTTTTTCTTCCTGTAAGGTATTTGGGTGAATGACACCCTGTAATGGTATAAGTGCAGGCCTAGCCACTAGCCAGTGGGCTCAATACAGTATGTGTTGGCCTGACACACACGGGCTTGCAAATGTGATTAGATCACAGCAACATTTTAAATTGAATTTATTTTTTCCTGCAAGGTATATGGGTGAATGACACCCTGTAATGGTATAAGTGCAGGGCTAGCCACTAGTAGGTGGGCACAATTCAGTATGTGTTGGCCTGACACACACGGGCTTGCAAATGTGATTAGATCACAGAAAATGTTTAAATATAATTTTCTTTTCCTGCAAGGTATTTGAGTGAATGACACCCTGTAACGGTATAAGTGCAGGCCTAGCCACTAGCCAGTGGGCACAATACAGTATGTGTTGGCTTGACACACACGGGCTTGCAAATGTGATTAGATCACATAAATATTTTAAATATAATTTTTTTTTTCTGCAAGGTATTTGGGTGAATGACACCCTGTAATGGTATAAGTGCAGGCCTAGCCACTAGCCAGTGGGCTCAATACATTATGTGTTGGCCTGACACACACGGACTTGCAAATGTGATTAGATCACAGATAATTTTTAAATAGATTTTTATTTTATTTTTTCTGTAAGGTATTTGAGTGAATGACACCCTGTAACGGTATAAGTGCAGGCCTAGCCACTAGCCAGTGGGCACAATACAGAATGTGTTGGCCTGACACACACGAGCTTGCAAATGTGATTAGATCACAGAAAAATGTTAAATATAATTATTTTTTTCTGCAAGTTATTTGGGTGAATGACACCCGGTATCGGTATGAGTGCAGGCCTAGCCACTAGCCAGTGGGCACAATACAGTATGTGTGGGCCTGATGCACACAGGCTTGCAAATGTGATTAGATTACAGAAAATTTTTTAATTGATTTTTTTCCCCCTACAAGGTATTTGAGTGAATGACACCCTGTAACGGTATAAGTGCAGGTCTAGCCAGTGGCCAGTATACAGTATGTGTTTTGGCCTGACGCACACGGACTTGTGAGGTATTTTCTGTCACACCCTGTATGAATGGTGTGCACTGTGCACACAGTGCTGTCTATGACTGAGCCTGCAGCCTCTCACACATGGGCAGCCAGGCAACTGCAATATATATATATATATATATATATAAAAAGAAGAGAAAAAAAGCACACTGATGTACCAGCCCTGAATAGTGCTTTTTGGGGTGATGTCAGGACGCTGTCCTTACAGCAGATGAGTATGTGGACACAGAACAATGCCCTAGCTAATGCCTTCCCTATTGAATCAGCAGCAGCTACACTCTCCCTCCTCTCTCTGTGAATGCAGCTTCCGAATGAATCTAAAATGGATGCTGTCCAGGAGGTGGAAGGGTCTGGGAGGGAGGGTCTGCTGCTGATTGGCCGGAATATGTCTGCTGACTGTGAGGTACAGGGTCAAAGTTTACTCAATTATGATGTATAGGGGGCGGACCGAACATCGCATATGTTCGCCCGCAGCAGCAAACGCGAACAAGCTATGTTCGCCGGGAACTATTCGCCGGCGAATAGTTCGGGACATCACAAAATCTTGGTTTCATTAGACCATAACAACTTTTCCCACATTCTTTTGGGAGACTTCAGATGTGTTTTTGCAAAATGTAGCCTGGCTTGGATGTTTTTTTTTTGTAAGAAAAGGCTTTTGTCTTGCCACTCTACCCCATAGCCCAGACATATGAAGAATACGGGAGATTGTTGTCACATGTACCACGCAGCCAGTACTTGCCAAATATTCCTGCAGCCTCTTTTAATGTTGCTGTAGGCGTCTTGGTAGCCTCGCAGACAAGTTTTCTTCTCATCTTTTCATTAATTTTGGAGGCACGTCCTGTTCTTGGTAATGTCACTGTTGTGCCATATTTTTTCCACTTGATGAAGACTTCCCTGTGTTCCATCGTATATCTAATGCATTGGAAATTCTTTTGTACCCTTCTCCTGACTGATACCTATTAACAATGAGATCCCTCTGATGCTTTGGAAGCTCTTTGTGGACCATGGCGTTTGCTGTGGGATGCGACTAAGAAAATTTCAGGAAAGACCAACTAGAACAGCTGAACTTTATTTGGGGTTAATCAGAGGCACTTTAAATGATGGCAGGTATATGCTGACTCCTGTTTGACATGATTCTGAATGTGATTGCTTAATTCTGAACACAGCTACATCCGCATTTATAAGAGGGTGTTCATACGCAACCACATATTTATTTATTTTTTCTGTTCATCCGCCTAAAAGATTTCAGTTTGTTTTTCAATTGAGTGGTACAGTTTATAGGTCACATTAAAGGTGGAAAAATTTCTGAAAATATTTATCTTTGTCTCATTTTGTGACAGTATGCTGTGAAGAGGGAGGCAGGGAGTCCCTCCGAGTCATTTGCTCAAATGGCCCGATGCATTCTCAGTTGCTTGTGTAGTGACAGTCAAATTTTCCCCATTCAGCAGAGGGATGACTACTGCCTCTCCACCATGTTAGACCCTCAAAATGGGGGCATTTTTTCCACCCGGTGAGAGGGAGGACAAATTGAACTACTATCAAGACATCCTATGTAGTCAGTTAGCCGCTGTCTATGTATGCCATCACCCATTCTCACACAGGTCTGACCGGGGGGGCAGGAGCAGTACCATCTCCAGTGAAGAAACTACTCACCGGCAACACCAGCTAGACATGGAGCAGAACCTGAACCAGCAGGTTGTGGTTTGTGCCACAACCAAACTTTGTCAAAAGAGACTTTCTTCTGGATACGAAGAAAAAGAGAAGTTCCAGCATTCAGGATAAAACCTAGATGTTTTCTTTATTCATAATGGTAACAATTCACACACATGGACAGATTCTCCCTCTACCAGTGGCGTTGCAAGGGGGTTCGGTGGGTGCCACGCTGGAGTTCTCACTCACAAGTCTTCAGAACAAGCAAGCACGTCGGCACGTGGTAAAGGGGGTGTGACTCACCACAGCCTGGCGAGTGGCGCTGTGGCGGAGCAGCCAGCAGGGACTAAGTCTCTGCTATATTACAGAAGGCTGGTCCTGGTGGTCAGTGGTCTGACCGGTGTTCTAACTGTAGGCTATATTACAGAAGGCTGGTCCTGGTGGTCAGTGGTGTGGCCTGTGTTCTACAAGGCTCATTTACTCTATTGGGAACTCTTTTAGTTTGACAGTCATGTGGTCATTATGGGACCATCACGCCAGCCATTAGGCCATAGTGTCATAGTGACACTACTATGGCCTAATGGCTGGTATGACGGTCCCATGATGACCACATGTAAATTGACTGTCGCACTATTAGAGTTCACTAAAATGGCCCTAGCCAAGCAATTTAGCATAATTCAAGTTGCCTTGCCAGCCTGAGCCTGCTATTATTTTCTGTTCGCCGCCACAAAACAATTTGGAAGTGCCTCTCCCGAGATAGGCTCTGGATCCGCCACTGTGGGTGGGCGCTCTGACAGCTGTGTTGTGTGCTGTGTCTGCAGTGCGAGCGGCACACGGGGGCAGGGGGTGTGTGACTGGTGGCGGGCGGCAGCAGGGAGTTGGTGAGATTGGAGTAGGGTCCGGATGCTGGTGTTAGTGGGAGTTCTGGGGTGGGGGCGCCAAAATGTAGCATCGTTTGTGTTGGCAAAAATCCTTGCACCGGCCCTGCCACTAGTACCAAAGTCGGAGATCTGTCTGCTAGCACCCCTAACAACCCCCTCCCCACAAAGTTTAACCAAGGGACTGTTTATTATATCAAAAGCACAAGAAACAAATTATATGTTTTAATTCTGTCCTCAATATTTCAAATGGGTTTCAGAAAGCAAAGGTATTATTCCACCATGCTACATGGAGTGCATAAATCAAAGAGGCCAAGTGGATACCAGCAAAGGAGAAGCAAAGAGACAAAAATTTTATAAATCAAAACCTTTGCGGGATCCATGCTCAAGTATGTCAAAAGACCGGATGATGGCCAGGGTTCATCAAAAGACACTGCGCCAATTGATCAAGCTGATTCTACTGATGATTTTGCTAGAAAGATTTCTGCAGAGGAGCAAGAAGGGGAAATGGCAGAATCTGAAGAAGAGCAATGAGGGGAAATAGAAGAATTTCAAGCAGAACAGCAAGGAATGGAAATGACAGAATCTGAAGCAGAAAAGAGTGCTGAAAGTGACTCAAGCCATAGTCCTGATACTATGAAAGACATGAGTGCAGTTAATGAGAAATATTTGCAAATTTTATCTGATGTGTTCTTCTGGGAGATACCGGTTCCAGATCATTTTAGGGTAGAAATTGTGAAAAGAGAAAGTGCTTCTTTCCAGAACCAAGATGGTCCTTTTAGTATCACAAAATGGCTCGATGCAAAAGCTGCAGCAAAGGGAGAAGTGCGTCAACTTTCAAAAGTGTGGTTTTACAAGGTCATGCCAAACGGAGAAAAAATTCTGAGGGCATAGATGGTTTACTCACCTGTCAGCGGGAATTTATATTGCTTGTGTTGCCGACTCTTTGCCATCTGTACGACAGATAAAACATCCAAATTTGTCACTGGGTTTCAGAAGTGGTGGAAACTGAGCCCAAAAGTATATAATCATGAGACATCCAAAGAACACTTATACTCTCTGGAAAAGTGGAAAACTTTGGCAGCAGGACTAAGGCTGCATGAAACCATTGATGCCCAAACTATTTCTAGGATGGAGACTGAAAATAAAAAGTGGAGGGACATTTTGCACAGATTGTTGGATATTACATTGTTTCTTGCCAAGCAGAATCTGACATTTTGCAGCCACAAGGGAGATGAGTCTTCTTTGAATGAAGGGAACTTTCTTAAAATGGTTGAGATGCTTTCCAAGTATGATCCAGTACTGACGGAACATCTAATTAGGTTAAAGCGGCACACCAGTAAACTTAACGTGTCTGTCTCCTATCTGTCTCCACAAACTCAGAATGAGTTTTAAGTGTCCTGGCAAATCATATGAAGGAGAAGATTGTAATGGACATAAAGTCTGCAAAGTACTTTGGCATCATGTTTGAAAGCACACCTGATGTATCGCATACTGATCAGATGTCTGAAGTGATCAGATATGTACAAATCACCAACAGGAAAGTTGAGGTAAAACAATATATATATTTTTTTTTTTATAGGATTTTTCCTTTTAAAGGGGAAAAAAGCTGCTGACCTCAGTTCTGACATTCTTAAAGAACTAGAAAGTTATAGACTACACATAATGATGTGCCCCTCTCAGGGTTATGATAATGCTGCTACTATGGCTGGAATCCATAGAGGTGTACAATCCATTCTAAAGGACAAAACTTAAAGGCTATTTTTAATGAATGTGTGGACCATACCATTTGCGAAAGAGTATTTAAACTAGGAAGAGGGGGCAAAAGAGTGAAAATAAAAGAGTCCAATTGCCCCCCGAAACAATGCCAGAACAGGTCAGAAGCACAGAGGGTAAGAAATAAGCTCCGAGTCCTCTCTACAAATGCTCGCAGTTTAGGTAAAAAAATCAATGAACTTGGGTCAATAATGGCATCTGAGAATGTAGATTTAGTGGCTGTTACGGAGACATGGTTTAATGAAAGAAATGACTGGGACATAACCATACCAGGGTACTCTTTATACAGAAGAGACAGAGAAGGCAAGAAAGGAGGAGGAGTGGCCCTGTATGTGAAAGATAGCATTAAATCTAACCTAATACAAGTTGGTGAGGCCAACATAGAGTCAGTTTGGGTTACATTGCAGTTTGCTAATCATGCAGTAACTCGTGTAGGTGTGATATATAGACCACCTGATCAAGTTAAAGAACTAGATGATCTACTAGTTGAAGAAATAGCTAAAATGACAATGAAAGGAGAAGTTATCATTATGGGAGATTTCAATCTTCCAGATATAAACTGGAAAACCAAAATAGCAATTTCTACCAGGAGTACAGATATTCTAAATTCCCTACTAGGGTTATCCTTACAACAAATGGTTGAGGAGCCAACCCGGAGGGAGGCCATTTTGGATTTGATATTCACAAATGGGGATTCGGTATATGATGTCATTGTCGGCGAAACCTTGGGATCTAGTGATCACCAGTCAGTGTGGTTTAATATAAGAACTGTGAAAGAGTCCCACCACACAAAAACAAAAGTTTTAGATTTTAGAAAAACAGACTTTTCAAAAATGAAATTAGTCATAAATGAGTCCTTATCAGACTGGAACGGATTACATGGAGTCCAGGAGAAATGGGACTACTTAAAAGGTGCATTATTGAAGGCAACAGAAAATTGCATTAGACTTGTCAGTAAAAGCAAAAAAAGGAAGAGACCACTGTGGTACTCAGCAGAAGTGGCCCAAATCATTAAAAATAAAAAGCTAGCATTTTGTAATTATAAAAAAACCCAGAGCAATGAAGATAAGGAAATCTACAAGATTAGGCAGAAAGAGGCCAAGCAAGTTATAAGAACTTCTAAAGCTCAGGCAGAAGAAAAACTAGCTCAGTCTATGAAAAAAGGGGATAAGACATTCTTCAGATATATAAATGAAAAAAGGAAATTAAAACAAGGAATAACTAAATTAAAAATAAAGGACGGAAGGTATGTAGAAGAGAATAAAGGGCTAGCCGACTGCCTTAATGAATACTTCTGTTCAGTTTTTACAAAAGAAAAAGAAGGAGAAGGACCTCCACTAGAAAGGATGACTATTAAATCGTTTGATGCATGTGTCTTTACAGAGGAAGATGTTCTAAGTTTGCTGTCTAAAGTGAAGACAAATAAGTCACAGGGGCCTGATGAGATACACCCAAAATTATTAAAAGAGCTTAGTGGTGAGCTGGCAAAACCGTTAACAGATTTATTTAACCAATCATTAGTAACAGGAGTCGTCCCGGAAGATTGGAAATTGGCAAATGTCGTGCCCATTCACAAGAAAGGTAGTAAGGAGGAATCGAGCAACTATAGACCAGTGAGTCTGACATCAATAGTAGGCAAATTAATGGAAACCCTATTAAAGGATAGGATTGTGGAACATCTAAAATCCCATGGATTGCAAGATGAAAAACAGCATGGGTTTACTTCAGGGAGATCATGTCAAACAAATCGTATAGATTTTTTTGACTGGGTGACTAAAATAATAGACGGTGGAGGTGCAGTAGACATCGCATATCTAGATTTTAGTAAGGCTTTTGACACTGTTCCACATAGAAGACTTATCAATAAACTGCAGTCATTGAGCATGGACTCCCATATTGTTGAGTGGATTAGGCAGTGGCTGAGTGACAGACAACAGAGGGTTGTAGTCAATGGAGAACATTCAAAACAAGGTCATGTTACCAGTGGGATTCCACAGGGATCTGTACTGGGACCAATTTTGTTTAATATCTTCATAAGTGATATTGCAAAAGGCCTCGATGGTAAGGTTTGTCTTTTTGCTGATGACACAAAGATATGTAACAGGGTTGATGTTCCTGGAGGGAAACGCCAAATGGAAAAGGATTTAGGAAAACTAGAAGAATGGTCAGAACTCTGGCAACTGAAATTTAATGTGGATAAGTGCAAGATAATGCACCTGGGGCGTAAAAACCCAAGGGCAGAATATAGAATATTTGACACAGTCCTGACCTCAGTATCTGAGGAAAGGGATTTAGGAGTAATTATTTCAGAAGACTTAAAGGTGGGAAGACAATGTAATAAAGCAGCACGAAATGCCAGCAGAATGCTTGGATGTATAGGGAGAGGTATAAGCAGTAGAAAGAGTGAAGTGCTTATGCCGCTGTACAGATCACTGGTGAGTATTGTGCGCAGCACTGGAGGCCATATCTCCAGAAGGATATAGATACTCTAGAGAGAGTTCAGAGAAGAGCTACTAAACTGGTCCATGGATTGCAGGATAAAACTTACCAGGAAAGGTTAAAAGACCTTAATATGTATAGCTTGGAAGAAAGAAGAGACCGAGGGGATATGATAGAAACTTTTAAATACATAAAGGGAATCAACTCCGTAAAGGAGGAGAGCATATTTAAAAGAAGAAAAACTACCACAAGAGGACACAGTTTTAAATTAGAGGGGCAAAGGTTTAAAAGTAATATAAGGAAGTATTACTTTACTGAGAGAGTAGCGGATGCATGGAATAGCCTTCCTGCAGAAGTGGTAGCGGCAAATACAGTAAAGGAGTTTAAGCATGCATGGGATAGGCATAAGGCTATCCTTCATATAAGATAGGGCCAGGGACTATTCATAGGATTCAGATATATTGGGCAGACTAGATGGGCCAAATGGTTCTTATCTGCCGACACATTCTATGTTTCTATGTTTCTATTCCCTGAACTTGTGTGGTTGCTCAAAATGCATCTTGCGTGAAATTTTTTGGAACTCTGCAGACAATGTTTTATTTTTTTTGCTGCTTCCGCCCATCGATGGGATGTGTTAATTGACCATGCTGGAGTGTCGGTAAAAATACTATCCACAACACACTGGAGTGCTCATTATGCTGCAGTTAAGCCAGTAAAAGAAATATTTGACATGTTTGTGTCGGCACTTGAAGCTCTTTGTGAACCTTGTGAAAAGAGAGAAGTAGAGAGAAGAGCCAGGTTCAAGAAGCGGATGGCAGGGGAACTGGCAAGAGATGCTGGAAGCTCAAGTCTCCAAGAAGAAAATAAGAGGGTGATACTTGAGTGCATTAATCACTTTCATTTGGAACTCCAGACCAGATTAAGGAATTTGTTCCTGTTAAATTTAGTGCTGTAAAAATGTTGTTATTTGTTGACACCATTTTCTACCGCACTGGGTGACACCAGCGATAGAAACGCCACTGCCCTCCACCTCTAGGTTGACATGTTTCAGACTTGTTAGTCCTTACTCGTAACTCAGGTTACGAGTAAGGACTAACAAGTCTGAAACATGTCAACCTAGCGGTGGAGAGAGAAGCTACCCATGTATGTGAATTTTGACCATTATGAATAAAGAAAACATCTAGGTTTTATCCTGAAACTTCTCTTTTTCTTCGTGTTTCAAGTGAGGACTGGTCCGGTCTGTTCCATGCATGGGAAAAGATATGGTGAGCTGGAAAAACATGCTTGTATATGCCTTCTTCTGGATACCTGCTTCAGCTACTATTCTGATACTACCACTCGGCTTGCTGACAGGTGCTCCTACTGCCACTCATTATCTTCAGCTGGTACTGGTTTTGCCCCCACCTCCCCATTCTATCACTGGGCCACACTGTGTTCTCCTAATGCTGCTGCTGCCAACTCAACACTTTCAGTTCTCCTCATGCCGCTGCCAACTCACCACTCTGTCACTGGGTCACTCTGTTGTCTAATCATGCTTTTGCCACCTCACCACTCTGTGGTCTCCTCATGCTGCTTTCTCATCAACACTCTGTCACTGGGGCATTCTGTGGTCTCCTCATGATTCTGACACCTCATCACTTTGTAACTGGGCCACTCTGTGGTCTCCTCATGCAGCTGCCACCTAACCACTCTGTGGTATCCTCATGCTGTTGCCACCTTACCACTCTGTGGTCTCCTCATGCTGCTGCCACCTCACCACTATGTCACTGTGCCACTCTGTGGTCTTCTCATGCTCTTCCCAACCTCCCCACTGCCTGGCGGGTTCATTATTTTGCCTTTTTGACCTGGTTGAAATCACCATTTATTTGACCCTTCTTCTGATCTGTCATTAGGAAGAAGAAATTAGACACACAACAGATCCTGTCTATCTAGGAGCTGTAAAGCCTGTATGACATGGTCCCTATTTCACATCAGAATTGAGCTTATGATTTGATAGCCATCAGAAATCAGCTTATGATTTGATAGCCAAAAGCAGGAGTGGGTATGAAACACAGAAGACATGCAAATATTCCATTCACGTGTCATCTCTGTTTGTATCCACTCATTTTTATTTATTTTTTGGCTTTAGCAATACTGATGGATTACTGACCAAATACTGACTGAGTGAAGGCAGATGCTCAACAGGATCCATTTTTGAGAGTTATTGTTCTGTCGGATCAGAGAAAGGGAAAAATAATCAGTGATGTCAACACAAACTTACTGCTGACACCCTCTCCACTCTATCAGGGGGCTCTACTTGTATCAGCATTTCGGAGAACAGGTTCTGAAGAAATGTATGTGGAATCAGCTGGTGACGGTGTAAAAGGAGTGCGCTCTTTCATGCTATAGTATGATATGGGCCTCTGCATGGTTCCTTGGTGAGTTTTGGCCCTGTAACTGACATGCTCACCAAATAAGTGAAGTGTGAAGTGATTCTAAGAGTGATGCCTGTCATCTACATGTCATACTGACTCACAGTATTGTTTCACTACCACAGAAGACTCCCTATGCATGTTTCTGCAAGGCTCAGTGTTCTACACCACTATAAATGCTCTCAACTTTCAGGATAACAGGCCGAACTGGATGGACAGATGTCTTTTTTCGGTCTTATAGGGAAGGCTGAATACTCAGCCTGCAATTGTGGGAGGGCAGAAGGTCTTTATATTCTCCTCCTACCTATTACCTGTGCACATGCACTTCCGGTGCTAGGGGCGTTTCTGAGCTGGATCTGCACGCTGCTTCGAGCCTCCAATAGTTTGCTTGGGTAAGTTCCCTACTTCTCCGCAACACAATCCGGCCCACAGCCAGTACACCGGTAAGTATTGCTACACACGCCGGCAGCTCCTTACACATGGTGCGGGCCAAACAGCGCAGCCATGCATCACAGTCTGGCCCTTTTTTCAGGATGCCGGCCCAGTCCCTGTCCGTAGGGAAAGTTCCCGAAGTCCGGCACAGCATCGCCTACCCTCCCCAAGACTGCCCCGATCCAGGAGATAGAAGTGGCAGCAGCCTGTTCCTATGATGGTTGCAGCTGTCTGCGAGGAGCGGGTGGCAGGTTTCCAGGTTCCCACCCGGCTCTCTCCTCCAATAGTGCCAGGCGCCCCTTCCCCTGCTGTGTTTCAGCGTGTGCCGCTGCCGGCGTACCCACATTCCCAGCCCAGGAGTGCCACTCACCGCTGCGTGCATGTCCCAGGGCGGAACCTCGTCTCATCAGAAAGCATGGTAAAGGCTTCTATCACCAGTGGATGTGCCGCAAAATGCCTCTCATCTATGTCCTTAAAAAAAAAAAAAAGAGCTATATCGCCACCCAGTGAACGTGTAGGGGAATGCATCCTCATAAAAACAAAATTAATTAATTAATTCCAGCCGGTACATCCCAGGCTTACCTTGCTCAAATTAAAATTTCTAATGGGTTACGTCACCAGGCTCACGTTTGTTTTAATGTCAATGCCTAGCTGGTCCCGCTTCTAGGCTTGCGTTGTCAAAAATCAATGTCAGTAAGGTAGGTCGCCGGGCCCCCTTTTTTAAGACTTTTCTCTGGTTCATGACATTATATTTTTCTCCTATTATGTACTTTTCAGGCTTTCTCATCATTTATCTGTGGTCTGGCATGTCCAGACCACATTCGTAGTCATTCAGGCATTCAGGGCAACCTTGTTAATTGTCATGATTTTCCTGTATAAATCGTTGGTTGTTGCGATAAAAAATGTCAGTTAAATATATCACATAGGAGACATACACTGTGATATTTGAGAAGTGAAATGAAGTTTATTGGATTTACAGAAAATGTGCTATAATTGTTTAAACAAAATTAGGCAGGTGCATAAATTTGGGCACCACAAAAAAGAAATGAAATCAATATTTAGTAGATCCTCCTTTTGCAGAAATTACAGCCTCTAAACGCTTCCTGTAGGTTCCAATGAGAGTCTGGATTCTGGTTGAAGGTATTTTGGACCATTCCTCTTTACAAAATATCTTTAGTTCATTCAGGTTTGATGGCTTCCGAGCATAGACAGCTCTCTTTAAGTCACACCACAGATTTTCAATTATATTCAGGTCTGGGGACTGAGATGGCCATTCCAGAACGTTGTACTTGTTCCTCTGCATAAATGCCTTAGTGGATTTTGAGCAGTGTTTAGGGTTGTTGTCTTGTTGAAAGATCCAGCCCCGGCGCAGCTTCAGATTTGTCACTGAGTCCTGGACATTGGTCTCCAGAATCTGCTGATGCTGAGTGGAATCCATGGTCCCTCAAATTTGACAAGATTCCCAGTCCCTGCACTAGCCACACAGCCCCACAGCATGATGGAACCACTACCATATTTTACTGTAGGTAGCAGGTGTTTTTCTTAGAATGCTGTGTTCTTTTTCCTCCATGCATAACGCCCCTTGTTATGGCCAAATAACTCAATTTTAGTTTCATCAGTCCACAGCACCTTATTCCAAAATGAAGCTGGCTTGTCTAAATGTGCTTTAGCCCACCTCAAGCAGCACTTTTTGTGCTGGGGGCAGAGAAAAGGCTTCCTCTGCATCACTCTCGCATACAGCATCTCCTTGTGTAAAGTGTGCCGAATGGTTGAACGATGCACAGTGACGCCATCTGCAGCAAGATGATGTTGTAGGTCTTTGGTGCTGGTCTGTGGTTTGACGCTGACTGTTCTCACCATTCAACGCTTGTGTCTATCTGAGATTTTTCTTGGTCTGCCACTTCGAGCCTTAACTTGAACTGAGCCTGTGGTCTTCCATTTCCTCAATATGTTCCTAACTGTGGAAACAGCCAGCTGAAATCTCTGAGACAGCTTTCTGTATCCTTCCCCTAAACCATGATGGTGAACAATCTTTGTCTTCAGGTTATTTGAGAGTTGTTTTGAGACCCCCATGTTGCTACTCTTCAGAGAAAATTAAAAGAGGAGGGAAACTTACAATTGACCCCCTTAAATATTCTTTCTCATAATTAAATTCACCTGTGTATGTAGGTCAGGGGTCACTGAGCTTACTAAGCCAATTTGAGTTCCAATAATTAGTTCTAAAGGTTTTGGAATCAATAAAATGACAACAGTGCCCAAATTTATGCACCTGCCAAATTTTGTTTAAACAATTATACCACACTTTCTGTAAATCCAATAAACTTCGTTTCACTTCTCAAATATCACTGTGTGTGTCTCATATATGATATATTTAACTGACTTTTTTATCGTAACAGCCAACGATTTATACAGGAAAATCATGATGATTAACAAGGTTGCCCAAACTTTCGCAACCCACTGTATGTACTCACAGCTTGGCTCACAGGGAATGCTTCTTCCTGGAGGCTGGAAGTGGCTGCTTGCCTGTCAACCAACTGAGGCTGATGGCTCAGGCTGGGAAGGGTGATCTTTGGCCTCAGCCAAGGCAAGATCCTGTCTTGGAATCCCTATTTTCTGGGAGCTCCTACTAACACAGCCTACCCCAGGCGGGGGTAGCTGGTACACTAACTAAACTTCCTTCTCCTCCCTGTGAGACATGACATGGGACCAGCCCACTTCTGCTCACAGAGGAGGGGGAGCTAAAACTAGAACGAACTATTCCAGTCTAGCAATACTAAACTGGCTATGGACCTGATCACACATTGCTGCCACCTGCTGGTGTACAGGGAAATTAAAGCATAATATATGAAACAGGCCTAGAAATACATTAAAATGACATTAATAACAATATATTTTACATAGACAGACAATAAAATTACATGTAACATTACATTAGCACCAAATTACAATCACCTCACTTAAATACTTTACAATATGCTCTCTTTTGCTCCTCTCTTAAGAAGATTATTAGATGAGAAGCCCAGACATCTGCATTTTTATGGATTGAAAAACTGCTAAATCAAACACAGTGCCGTCCTAGGCAAATCTCCACCATTTCCCGTAATCTACCCAACTCTGAATCTCCTTCCTCACTTTACTTTCTAAAATAATGGGAAAGGGATCTGGGATTGGATTTCACAGACTCAGACATTCATGACATACTGTTAGCCCCCAAACTCCCCTCTAGGTGCACCACCATTCAGGAGAATGCTTACAAAGTATTGACTAGATGGTACTTAACCCCAGTCAAACTAAAAATTATGTACAGCACAACCTCTGATCTATGCTAGAGATGTAAAATAAATAAAAGCACCTTCCTACATATATGGTGGAATTGCCCCTTGATTTTGACCTTTTGGGAAACCATTTTTGTCAACCTAACACACATTCTAAAAATAGACAACTCAAAACTTCAGACATGCTCTAAAATTGCCTTACTGGCGCTTCTACCAGGGGTAATATCTAACTCAAAGAAGAGATTGCTAAGGATCTTATTGGCTATGGCTCAGTTACTGATAGCATCCAATTGGAATTCTGAAGCCCCTCCTTCAACAGCTCACTGGTTAGATAGGATAGAATCAATTTCCAGACTTGAAGATCTTTCACACTAGGAACAAAGATCTCATCATAAATACACTGCAATTTGGTCTCCCTGGACGGAATGGAGAAGCACAAATTAAAACCTGAGCTAATGAGACCCCACATCTGCCCAACCTTCCTCTCTCAAGATATTCAAATGAACTGCAATGCAACATTCTACTTCATGTCCCTAATGCAGCAGACGTATTCACAATTTTTATTTAAAAAAAATCCAAAACACGAAAACCATTGGTTTAGATCCTACTACATAGCTGTTTGCTCTCCTACACACCCTACCTATTCCTTTCCCTCCCCCCCCCTTCCCCGTTTTTCACCCTGTTTAATATCGACTTTCATACCTTTTGCCACAGATTATAGCATCAATGTTTAAAAACCACCACAGTGGCATCTTGCTTCTTTCACAGTCCTGAGGTCTTTTACAGAGGCACCTGTTTGTTGGCGAAGGAATATTAATTACTCACGAATATTACCTGTTGTTCGTATTTGTATACCAGACTGTGCATTACTGGTAAATAGGGATGAGCGAACCCGAACCATACACCGAATTTTGGGGTGTCCGTGACACGGACCCGAACCCGAACATTTTCGTAAAAGTCCGGGTTCGGTGTTCGTCGCTTTCTTGGCGCTTTTTGAAAGGCTACAAAGCAGCCAATCAACAAGCGTCATACTACTTGCCCCAAGAGGCCGTCACAGCCATGCCTACTATTGGCATGGCTGTGATTGGCCAGTGCAGCTTGTGACCCAGCCTCTATTTAAGCTGGAGTCACCTAGCGCCGCACGTCACTCTGCTCTGATCAGTGTAGGAAGAGGTTGCAGCTGCGACTGTTAGGGCGAGATTAGGCAGTGATTAACTCATCAAAAACAATTAATTCAGTGATCGATCTACAGCTGTGGATAATTGAACTGCTGCTATTTAATTGCTCACTGTTTTTAGGCTGCCCAGAGCAATTTTCAGTCACTTTTTTCTGGTGATCGGCGGCCATTTTGTGCCTTGTGGTGCGCCAGCACAAGCTGCCACCATTTAACCATCAATAGTGTGGTTATTTTTTTGCTATATCCTACATCAGGGGCTTGGCTGTGCTTGCTATTTTATTGAGGGGTGAAATACAATAGCCAAAATAGCAGTACCCTAAATCTGGTGTTTCAGCTGTGGCCAACCAATTGTAATACTGTCTGCTGTCTGGCAAAGGATATATTTTTGTTCTGGGTTGAAATACAATTCCCAACTTAGCAATTCTCTAAATCAGTGGTTTCTGTTGTATCAGGCTAAGTTTAAAGCTATCCAATAGTGTTATTCTCAATAACTTCACACACACGCTACCGTGCATTTCCAAGTCTAATTCTGTCCGTAAACGTATACCTGTCACCCAGGGCCTAAATACTAGGCCTACAATGTATATTCAGCTAAATCTGTTGTTACTGCTGTGCCTGTATTAGTGTAATACGGTACCTAAATAGATAGCCACATAGTGTTAGGTGTCTGTAAAAAAAGGCCTGAATTTGAATTGAATACATTGGGGCAAATAATTTTTTTTCTTATTGTGGTGAACAGTAACAATGAGGAAAACATCTAGTAAGGGACGCAGACGCGGACATGGTCGTGGTGGTGTTAGTGGACCCTCTGGTGCTGGGAGAGGACGTGGCCGTTCTGCCACAGCTACATGTCGTATTGAACCAACTACCTCAGGTCCCAGTAGCCGCCAGAATTTACAGCGATATTTGGTGGGGCCCAATGCCGTTCTAAGGATTGTAAGGCCTGAGCAGGTACAGGCATTAGTCAATTGGGTGGCCGACAGTGTATCCAGCACGTTCACATTATCTCCCACCCAGTCTTCTGCAGAAAGCGCACAGATGGTGCCTGAAAACCAAGCCCATCAGTCTGTCACATCACCCCCATGCATATCAGGGAAACTGTCTGAGCCTCAAGTTATGCAGCAGTCTCTTATGCTGTTTGAAGACTCTGCTGGCAGGGTGTCCCAAGGGCATCCACCTAGCCCTTCCCCAGCGGTGGAAGACATAGAATGCACTGACGCACAACCACTTATGTTTCCTGATGATGAGGACATGGGAATACCACCTCAGCACGTCTCTGATGATGACGAAACACAGGTGCCAACTGCTGCGTCTTTCTGCAGTGTGCAGACTGAACAGGAGGTCAGGGATGAAAATGATGCAGGGGACGATGATGTCCTAGACCCCACATGGAATGAAAGTCGTGCCACTGACTTTCACAGTTCGGAGGAAGAGGCAGTGGTCAGACCGAGCCAACAGCGTAGCAAAAGAGGGAGCAGTCGGCAAAAGCAGAACACCCGCCGCCAAGAGACTCTGCCTGCTACTGACCGCCACCATCTGGGACAGAACACCCCAAAGGCAGCTTCAAGGAGTTCCCTGGCATGGCACTTCTTCAAACAATGTGCTGACGACAAGACCCGAGTGGTTTGCACGCTGTGCCATCAGAGCCTGAAGCGAGGCATTAACATTCTGAACCTAAGCACAACCTTCATGACCAGGCACCTGCATGCAAAGCATGAACTGCAGTGGAGTAAAAACCTTAAAAACAAGGAACTCACTCAGGCTCCCCCTGCTACCTCTTCTGCTGCTGCTGCCTCGGCCTCTTGCTCCACCTCTGGAGGAACGTTGGCACCTGCAGCCCAGCAAACAGGGGATGTACCACCAACACCACCACCTCCGTCACCAAGCATCTCAACCATGTCACACAGCAGAGTTCAGCTCTCCATCTCACAAACATTTGAGAGAAAGCGTAAATTCCCACCTAGCCACCCTCGATCCCTGGCCCTGAATGCCAGCATTTCTAAACTACTGGCCTATGAAATGCTGTCATTCAGGCTGGTGGACACAGACAGCTTCAAACAGCTCATGTCGCTTGCTGTCCCACAGTATGTTGTTCCCAGGCGCCACTACTTCTCCAAGAGAGCCGTGCCTTCCCTGCACAACCAAGAATCTGATAAAATCAAGTGTGCACTGTGCAACGCATCTGTGGTAAGGTCCACCTAACCACAGATACGTGGACCAGTAAGCACAGCCAGGGACGCTATATCTCACTAACTGCACACTGGGTAAATGTAGTGGCGGCTGGGCCCCAGGCGGAGAGCTGTTTGGCGCAAGTCCTTCCGCCGTCAAGGATCGCAGGGCAACATTCTTTGCCTCCTGTTGCCTCCTCCTCCTACTCGGCTTCCTCCTCCTCTTCTTCCACCTGCTCATCCAGTCAGCCACACCTTCACCACCAACTTCAGCACAGCCCGGGCTAAACATCAGCAGGCCATTCTGAAACTCATATGTTTGGGGGACAGGCCCCACACCGCACAGGAGTTGTGGCGGGGTATAGAACAACAGACCAACGAGTGGTTGCTGCCGGTGAGCCTCAAGCCCGGCCTGGTGGTGTGCGATAATGGGCAAAATCTTGTTGCAGCTCTGGGACTAGCCGGTTTGATGCACATCCCTTGCCTGGCGCATGTGCTGAATTTGGTGGTGCAGAAGTTCATTCACAACTACCCCGACATGTCAGAGCTGCTGCATAAAGTGCAGGCCGTCTGTTCGCGCTTCCGGCGTTCACATCCTGCCGCTGCTCGCCTGTCTGCGCTACAGCATAACTTCGGCCTTCCCGCTCACCGCCTCATATGCGACGTGCCCACCAGGTGGAACTCTACCTTGCACGTGCTGGACAGACTGTGCGAGCAGCAGCAGGCCATAGTGGAGTTTTAGCTGCAGCACGCATGGGTCAGTCGCACTGCAGAACAGCACCACTTCACCACCAATGACTGGGCCTCCATGCAAGACCTGTGTGCCCTGTTGCGCTGTTTCGAGTAGTCCACCAACATGGCCAGTGACGATGACGCCGTTATCAGCGTTACAATACCACTTCTATGTCTCCTTGAGAAAACACTTAGGGCGATGATGGAAGAGGAGGTGGCCCAGGAGGAGGAGGAGGAAGAGGGGTCATTTTTAGCACTTTCAGGCCAGTCTCTTTGAAGTGACTCAGAGGGAGGTTTTTTGCAACAGCAGAGGCCAGGTACAAATGTTGCCAGACAGGGCCCACTACTGGAGGACGAGGAGGACGAGGTGGAGGAGGATGAGGATGAAGCATGTTCACAGTGGGGTGGCACCCAACGCAGCTAGGGCCCATAACTGGTGTGTGGCTGGGGGGAAACGCAGGACGATGACGATACGCCTCCCACAGAGGACAGCTTGTCCTTACCTCTGGGCAGCCTGGCACACATGAGCGACAACATGCTGCAGTGCCTGCGCGATGACAGCAGAGTTGCTCACATTTCAACGTGTGCGGACTACTGGGTTGACACCCTGCTGGATCCCAGGTACAAAGACAATGTGCCCACCTTACTTCATGCACTGGAGCGTGATAGGAAGATGCGCGAGTACAAGCGCACATTGGTAGACGCGCTATTGAGAGCATTCCCAAACGTCACAGGGGAACAAGTGGAAGCCCAAAGCGAAGGCATAGGAGGAGCAAGAGGTCACCAACGCAGCTGTCACGGCCAGCTCCTCTGAGGACAGGGTTAGCATGGCAGAGATGTGGAAAAGTTTTCTCAACACGCCACAGCTAACTGCTCCACCACCTGATACGGAACGTGTTAGCAGGAGGCAACATTTCACTAACATGGTGGAACAGCACATGTGCACACCCCTCCATGTACTGACTGTTGGTTCGGCACCATTCAACTTCTGGGTCTCCAAATTGTAAACGTGGCCAGAGCTAGCCTTTTATGCCTTGGAGGTGCTGGCCTGCCCGGCGGCCAGCGTTTTGTCTGAAGGTGTATTCAGCACGGCAGCAGACATGCAGCCGCCTGTCTACAGCCAATGTGGACAAGCTGACGTTCATAAAAATGAACCAGGCATGAATACCACAGGACCTGTCCATCCCTTGTGCAGATTAGACATTAACTACCTCCCCTTAACCATATATTATTGTTCTCTAGGGCACTTCCTCATTCAATCCTATTTTTATTTTCATTTTACCATTATATTGCGGGGCAACCCAAAGTTTAATGAACCTCTCCTCTGTCTGGGTGCCGGGGCCTAAATATATGACAATGGACTGTTCCAGTGTTGGCTGACGTGAAGCCTGATTCTCTGCTAGGACATGAAGACTGATTCTCTGCTGACATGAAGCCTGAATCTCTGTTATAAGACCTCTCTCCTCTGTCTTGCTGCCGGGGCCTAAATATCTGACAATGGACTGTTCCAGTGTTGGGTGACGTGAAGCATGATTCTCTGCTATGACATGAAGCCTGAATCTCTGCTATGGGACCTCTCTCCTCTGTCTGGGTGCCGGGGCCTAAATACATGACAATGGACTGTTCCAGTTTTGGGTGACGTGAAGCATGATTCTCTGCTATGACATGAAGCCTGAATCTCTGTTATGGGACCTCTCTCCTCTGTCTGGGTGCCGGGGCCTAAATATATGACAATGAAATGTTCCAGTTTTGGAAGACGTGAAGCCTGTTTCTCTGCTATGACACGAAGACTGATTCTCCGCTCACATGAATCCTGAATCTCTGTTATGGGACCTCTCTTCTCTGTCTGGGTGCCGGGGCCTAAATATCTGACAATGGACTGTTCCAGTTTTGGGTGACGTGAAGCATGGTTCTCTGCTATGACATGAAGACTGATTCTCTGCTGACATGAAACCTGAATCTCTGTTATGGGAACTCTTTCCTCTGTCTGGGTGCCGGGGCCTAAATATATGACAATGGACTGTTCCAGTTTTGGCTGACGGGAAGCCTGATTCTCTGCTATGACATGAAGACTGATTCTCTGCTGACATGTAGCTTGAATCTCTTTTATGGGACCTCTCTCCTCTGTCTGGGTGCCGGGGCCTAAATATCTGACAATGGACTGTTCCAGTTTTGGGTGACGTGAAGCCTGATTCTCTGCTATGACATGAAGACTGATTCTCTGCTCACATGAAATCTGAATCTCTGTTATGGGACCTCTTTCCCCTGCCTGGGTGCCGGGGCCTAAATATATGACAATGGACTGTTCCAGTTTTGGCTGACGTCAAGCCTGATTCTCTGCTATGACATGAAGACTGATTCTCTACTGACATGAAGCCTGAATCTCTGTTATGGGACCTCTCTCCTCTGTCTGGGTGCCAGGGCCTAAATATCTGAAAATGGACTGTTCCAGTTTTGGGTGACGTGAAGCATGATTCTCTGCTATTACATGAAGACTGATTCTCTGCTGACATGAAATCTGAATTTCTGTTATGGGACCTCTCTCCTCTGTCTGGGTGCCGGGGCCTAAATATCTGACAATGGACTGTTCCAGTTTTGGGTGACGTGAAGCATGATTCTCTGCTATGACATGAAGCCTGAATCTCTGTTATCGGACCTCTCTCCTCTGTCTGGATGCCGGGGCCTAAATATATGACAATGGACTGCTCCAGTTTTGGCTGATGTGAAGCCTGATTCTCTGCTATGACATGAAGACTGATTCTCTGCTGACATGAAACCTGAATCTCTGTTATGGGACCTCTCTTCTCTGTCTGGGTGCCGGGGCTTAAATATATGACAGTGGCCTGTTCCAGTGGTGGGTGACATGAAGCCAGATTCTCTGCTATGGGACCTCTCTCCAATTGATATTGGTTAATTTTTATTTATTTTATTTTTATTTTTATTCATTTCCCTATCCACAAATTTTTTGCATGGGATTTAACTACATTTTGCTGCCTTTTGCAGCCCTCTAGCCCTTTCCTGGGCTGTTTTACAGCCTTTTTAGTGCCGAAAAGTTTGGGTCCCCATTGACTTCAATGGGGTTCGGGTTCAAGACGAAGTTCGGGTAGGGTTCGCATCCCGAACCCGAACATTTCCGGGAAGTTCGGCCGAACTTCTCGAACCCGAACATCCAGGTGTTCGCTCAACTCTACTGGTGAACTCCATTTTCTTTTTCTTGTCCTTGTACCACCTTTTTGTTAAATAAAAAAAAAGATAAAAAAAAAAAAAAAAGAAAAAACATCTATGCCCACCTACGAAGCGACAAGGTGGTCTCAGTTAAGGTGCATCCTATGCTAAACTTGACTAAGCCGTTATGCATTTATGTTCAGGAGCGCAGACCCTGTACATATAGTGTGTTGCTCCGAGTTACCTCCATGTGCAATAGCAGCCGGTGGGAGGAGGACCACACACACCTTCATGTACCACCTTAATCAAGGTCATTAGATAGGTAGAGCAAAAGTGCACATGAATACTACTACCAAAATAGGAGCGTATTCACAAATGAAGGTGCCACTCCTTCAAGACAAGTTAAACAAATCACTGAAAAAAAATATATAAAACATCCTGCACTATATGATAATAAATGTTGCAGATGTACATGGCTACATTTATACAATCACAGAAAGTAATGGACTATAATAATAGATGCAAGCATAACATATGGACTAAGCCCTCACTCTAATGATAAAATATGAGACACTTAGTCAATACATTTTGATCAAAGCACATCTAAGCCTACCTACAAAGCGACAAGGTGGTCTCAGTTCAGGCGGGTCCTACGCTAAACCTGCCTATGCCGTTATGCATTTATGTTCAGGAGCGCAGACCCTGCACATGTAGTGTGTTGCTCCAAGTTACTTTCAAGTGCAACAGCAACTGACGGGAGGAGGAGCACACACACCTATATGTACCACCTTAATTAAGGTCACCCATGAGATAGGTGGGGCAAAAGTGCACATGAATACTACTCTCAAAATAGGAGCATATTCACAAATGAAGGTGCCACTCCTTCAAGACAAGTTAAAGGGAACCTGTCATGTGGATATTTGATTATAATGTAACTAATTATATACAATCATTAACTACTAAAAAGTACCTTAGATGAATTCACTTACTGGTGTGACAGATGGTTACCTCATAATATACACACAAAGATGCCGCATGACGCATGCTAATGAGCTGATTCGAGTCCGGCGTGAGGTCATCGAGTCCAGCGTATATTTAATTCAGAGCTATAGCCCCTCCCCTGCCCACCTGCTGCTGATTCCTATGGAAACAAACTGTCATTCAGCAGCAGGTGGGCGGGGAGAGTCAGGACCTCATGAATATTCAGGACTCATTATTATCAGCTGGAGCTTTTCAATACAAGATGTTGGCAGATTGACTGGGTCAATTAAAGAAAGTGACCCAGCTTTTTGCTAAGAGAATCAATCACTTATTTATGTTGCCCTTAGTTAGGACTAGTGTTGAGCGGCATGTCCCATATTCGAATTCGCGAAATTTCGCGAATATTCGAAAGAATATTCGTAAAATATTCGCCAATATTCGAATTCGTTATTATTTCGCATATGCAATAATTCGAATTTTCGCATCGCATAATACATATTATGCGATACATTTAACACTCTAACCCGACAAGCGTCACTTCACTGTGTTGTTAAAATATACCATTGGATCTAAGTTTTCCGTACGTTCATGAAAACTCAGTTCCGATGGTATATTTTAACTAACTAGGGTTAATAGCATTTTTCAAAAATTCGCCTATTAGCTGGCTGTTAGATAATTCGCCTATTCGCTATATTCGTTTATTCGCTACATAACCACCTAAAATATAGGCGTGGTTTATCGCGAGTACGTCAGGGTCAATCAATAGCATTTTTCAAATATTCGCCCAACCGCTGCCTGTTAGATATTTTGCCTATTCGATATATTCGCTTATTCTCTCTATTCGTTTATTCAGTACATACACCACCTAAGTCAGTGTGTTGCGATTGTGCGCGCGCATCATAGGCGTGGTTTACCGCGAGTACGTCAACTCCATTTTAAGAGTGAATCTTCAACTCCTGACAAGAGAAAATGGTGGGCACAAGATTCCATGACGAAGAGGATGAACTCCTGCTAACCGTAAGTACAACACTTCATGTCATAACATTTTGAATGCATGTTCGCACCATATCTGTATAGTATAGTAATTATTAAGCAATAGTATGTTTACATATTCGCACATGCGCAGTTATGCGCATATATCTGCGCACTAAATATAACTTTATTTTTAATCATGTCTGATTAGATAATCATCATTGTTGTAATAAGTATTGTTTTGACATCACAGCACTTTGTAAGAAGTATGTATGTATGTATGGACAGCAAAGAAATATCATGCACATTGCATATACATTTTCCTGCCACACACTGCATACCACACACTGCATACCACACACAAACACATAGGGCCAGATTTATCATTACTCTGACAGCTCACTCAGTTTTAGCCAATTCAGATTTATGATCATCCCTTTTTACGGTAGCAGTTTATCCGTCAGTAAGCAGCTTTACAAAAGTCGCACGTCCTTACGAAAAAGTCGCATGTTCTATTAAAAACTCTCATAAGATAAGCATGGTCCTCACTGGAGTGAACTAGCACATTTTTTTTTTTTGCAACCTTTTAAATAGTTCCAATAGTAAATGTGTCTAGAGATTCATCTAGAAAACACGCCCACTTTCATAAAACTGGCGAGCATAGTGCAGAGCAGGAGAAACTCGCAAATTTGTGCGCAGTTTTAGCGTTTGCTCATTTTCTTGCGACTTTTTCATTCCATTATTCTGACTTGAGCTAATGATAAATCTGGCCCCATGTCTTATTGGTCTGGAGAAAAATTAAAAATTTCTTCCTGCCATTATTTGCTGGTTCATTTAGCGTTACCCAGGGTGCACCCCATATCGTACCGTCGCTTCACTAGATGGGTACATATCAGATCAGCTGGCCAATATCCGATTACTCAGACCCCACCCACATACAATCGCAATACAATCCGATCTTATAATGTGAACATTAAATATAATATTTCCACCTTCTAACAAATACTTTTTGCTGTGTTTTGGATGATATTTATTAATAATCCTTGTATTTCCTAAATTTTGTAATACATGCTTGCATCTTTATCCTGCAGCGCATGTTGAAGAAGGGTTATGACCGGACCCGGAAGCAGACCAAGAAGAGGGTGATTGTCGTGGGGGTCGTCAAGGCCTTACAAAAAAAATTTGGACGGACCCACGACGAAATGCAAATTGTTAAAAAATGGTCTGACCTGAAAAGGAGGCACCCGGACTGGGTCAAAGAGCTCAGTCAGAGAGTCTGCCCTGGTACTTTTTTTTTTTTTTTATCACCTGTTGAAATGGAAAAGTGAAACATAGCAAATCATCCCTTTACCTCATATATCTCTATCTCGCTGTGAGTGTATATATATATATTTATCCACACAGTGCGGTAGTGATGTATGATGTAACCGGCTGATTTTGTACTTTGCACACACACACACACATAATAATAAATATATGTGTGTGTGTGTGTGTATATCTAGATAAACAGCAATCATCAATCTGTATTAGGGCTGTTTCACACGAGCAGATGCCGTGCGTGACATTCGCTACGTGAATGACAGCCAAGACTCGATTCACAAGTGCTCAATTTCATAATTTATTTTTCTGAACTGACTTGAGGACCCATTCATCTCTAAGGGGGCCGCACGATGTGCGTCCCGTCTCCAGAAAAGCGGACCCGCACTTCTGGGTCCACATTTCAGTTCTTAAAAAAAAAAAGATCGAATATATTTTTGCACTAAATATAACTGTCTTTTATGATGTCTGATTAGATATTCATCATTGTTGTAATAAGTACCCTAGACAGGTACATATCAGCTCAGCTGGCCAATGTCCGATTGATCAGACCCCACACACAATCGCAATACAATCCGATCTTATAACGTGAACATTAAATATAATATTTACACCTTCTAACAAATACTTTTTGCTGTATTTCTGATGATATTTATTAATAATCCTTGTATTATTGTCCTCAATTGAGGCCAAGAATAGTCATATTATATTATTGACATTGACGTGCGGTCTTCAAAATGCGTCACGCACATTGCCGGTGTCCTTTTTTTTGTGTGTGGGTGGATATGAAAAACACATTACGGACGTTTAAATTGAGCCTAAATCCAAATGTTGCGTGATTTCAGGGCTTCCAGCGCCAACGGTCCGCTGCCGTCTAACCACGGCGAATTTGGATGTAGTGGAGGTCTCCACAGAGGAGGATGAGCAGGCGGGCCCCTCCCACAATCCTCGAGGTGCCACCAACCCACCTGATGTGGGGATTGTTGTGGAGGTGTCTGACGAGCCCGGACCCTCTCAAGGGCCAAAAACATCTGGCCCAGCTCCTGCTGAGGAGGAGATCGCCACCCCAGCTCTTGAAGAAGAGGATGAGGCGTTGGTTACCACCCCGCAGCAGGAGGGTAAATATGTGCACACATCATTGTAATTATGTATACATCACATATTTAGAAACATTAACCCTCAGTACCCCATGCCCATTTCTACTTTAACGCTAATTAAACATTTTTCTTAAATATTAAACGGTATCTATATTTGTGCTAATAACTTTAAAACAAGTTTACTGTTCACGGGCATAGTTATATCTTATCGTTACACATTGTACTTCATGACAGTGGCAAAATTTAGTCAAAATTTTAATGGCATCTTTGTTAAAAAAGTAAATAATCTAAAAAAATATTAGAAATAAAATTATATAATCAAAATAAAATTTTCAATTGATGCTACAATATAGATTAATAGAGATTAAATAAATGTATAAGTTTACAATCGCCATATGCATATATCATGTTTATATAATTTATTAACAGAAATATAATTCAATAAATAACCCCATATCAAATAAATAACCCCATTTCAGAAACCACACACCCTGTATTTAATCCAAATTTATCCTATAAAGTCTGTTAACGATTTAATTGTCCAACGGTAATCTATTAAAATGTTAAAAAAATTAAAATAATTTGAACAAATTATAAATTATGAACTATTTTATTTGAAAACATTGTAGTGTTTAAATCATAAAAAAAATCTTAAACGTATTACAAACAATATGTATATTTACAAACAGTTGTGCACAAAACCCTTAACTTTGGTCGCACAGCAGGCTTCAGACTGCAAGGAGCACAATATGGCTTTAGGCTAAAGGTTTTAAATTAATGGTAAGTGGGAGCTATGTCGCATGTTAAGAGAAGACACCCTTATGTGACCCTAGAGTTGAAAACAAAACAAAGTGATTCAATTAGGCAAACTACACCCCTCAATGAATATGCTAAGCAATTAGATCAATCCGCAATTTTACATAATGAGCCAACGATTGTCTTCTAGAAAAAACCGTTCAAATTTTCAAAAATTTTTTTTTTATTAAATAAGTGGTTACAGGACTAAATGAACCCCACATTTAGTTCCACTTTTAGCATATAATTCACCTGAACACCACCACATATGTTAATTTATTTAATTGGCTGTAGAGTTGTAACAGCCAATATCAGCGCTTGCAGGGGAACAAAACACTGGTGTCCCTTGCTTCACCTCTAAGGCAACAGGTGCTGTCGTACAGTCTTTTTTTAGCATTTGTCACCTCCACATGACACCTACTTACACCTCAGCTACGTAGCAGCAATGCTTATGTCTTTGAAATACGTCCAATAGGAGAGATCTAGACAGCAGGTGTTTGACAAATACCTGAAAAGGCCTTATTTTATATAATTGGCTAGCTGCTCTGGACTAGTAGATCAGCTATTAGACCACGGTTAATGAGCCATTTTGTCCCCAGGGCAAATATTTTATATTTGGCACAAAAATAGTACGGAGCAATTTTGAAAGTCATGAAACACTGCACCCTACAATGATATAGCAGGTGATGAAGATCATAAAAGTAACAATAATAATGGGACAACAAAAACCACAGTAATATCAAACAGCAGACATGCACAATAACTCTTTAATCTACATAAACTAATATTATATAACACAACAAATTTAATTTAAAACTACAAAATGTCACTAAATAATCTAATATATAACTACATTTATTATGGTATACTTTAAAAATGACACTCAAATTATCTGCACTTAACTACATACTACACAAAATTCAATAAATGACTTATTGTTAATTGATATATTTATCTCTTGTGTTTTCATAACAGTAATCAAGAACATTTCTGCTAAAATTGCTCTAATGCAAAAGAGGCATGGGAAAATCAGGCAATTAAGAGCCCTCATTCAAAAATCCCAAAGAATGCTGCAGGAATTTGAATGCCAATATGGGGAGGGCCTGAAGGAGCTCGCAAGCCTGCAGGAAGAACTGCAAAAGTTCCCTTAATTTTATTCTAATATTTTTGTTATTAAAAAAGTTTTCTTAAGTTATATTGATTCCATACTTTTTTTTCTATAAGGTTATGTTTTTGTATAATTTTAACTGCAGACTTATCAGTAAAGGAGCCTTTAGTCCTAGTTGAAAGTCAGCAGGGTTCGGACAGACAACAGCAGTAGGTACATCTTAATAGTGTAGTATAAGGCCTACACATAAATACATTTTTTCATGACAGCAGCAGCAGGTAGTGTTGTATTATGAGGCATATACATAACAAATCAACTTGATCAAGACAGCAGCAGCAGGTAGAGCTATAGTATTCTGAGGGCTACAAGTCACCTTTAAATGTACAGCAGCAGGAGCAGCAGGTATTTATAGTGTTTTATTATGAGGTATATACATAACAAATTAACTTGATCAGGACAACCGCAGCAGTTATAGCTAACGTTATATTCTGAGGCATACAAGTCAGCTTCATCTGGACAGCAGCCGTTGGTAAAGTTAACATTGTAGGTTGATTAGTAAATTGAAAAATCAACTTTATCAGGACAGCTGATGGTGTTGTATAAGGACTTCACAATGCTACAAAGGACAAACAACTAGCTTGACATAACTCTGTATGATCATGACAGACAGCATCTGTAGCTGGTAGATATTAACGGTCGAGTATAATCTCATCCTAACTCAACAGGAGAGGCTGCAGTGGGTAATGTGTATTCTCAAAAGGCTGAATGCTAACTCGCCATGATCAGAACAGACAGCAGCAGAATCCACAGTAGCTAGATATTAACAGTGGATTATACGGCCTACACATAACTCTCAATGATCAGGACAATAGAAAAAGTCAATGCTAACGGTGGAGTATAATGACTACACAGAATTCTGAAGTATCAGGCCAAGATCAGCATGCAGTAGGTAAGTTAAAGTAGTATTCTAATTACTACACAAAGTTTGGCATAACTAAGCAGTACTAGAGAGTGTCAAGTTATTATATTTCAGCAGACAAAATTTTTTAACAGATGGGGATGTGGAAGACCGATTATAAAAGTATAAAAAAACAGATTGAACCCCCAAGTACAGCATGTGTATTCATCGCTTACATATACAATGTTGTCCTAATAAAATAAACTATCTAGATCAAAAAATTATAACAGTTCATTATTATTATATTTTATTGAAAAGGCCAATATAACATTGTACAATAAATAATTTATCAAAAAAAAAAGACCGTTGCCCATCTTGGCTCGTATGATGAAAAGTGGGGTTGCAGCGAGTTGTCAGAACTATTGGGTATGAATAAAGTCCATAATTATAAGGCCTATATAAGAGCATGGACATGAGCCTAAGGGACAACCATTTTTGTCTTATTTTAAAAGGCAGAGTGAATTTTTTTTTACTCTAAAATTGCTAACCTAAGGTTTACGATATGTACCAAAGTGTTTACCTAAGTCTGTTTTTGTGAGAAGGAGATGTCCCAAGGTCTAATGAAATGTAATTGCCTAGATAAGACAATGTATTTGAGTTCTGATGATTTTTAGTGAATAGAAAGACTCTAATCTTTCTTTGTGGTTTTATATGAATCAATGTATGAGTAGATTGATTTTATATTATCAATTTTAATAGGTGTGCTGAATATATAGTATATATATGGTCCTTATAGCTATATTCAGTATTAAGAGTAGAAAACGAGGTACATATTCCTCTGTCATTTTTAGAATCTCTCTCAGTGTAACACACAAATTAATTATTTCTTTCCTTGAGGTTTTCTTGAATGGAGAAATGTGGACACAGGTGATCATGAACAAACCCTGTCGCTTCCAAGAACAATGAATTGAGATAGCCCTGTTTATCTTGATTTAATTAGGTCTGGTCAAAAGATTTAAGGATAAACCAGGTGGTTGACGAAGTATAAAAGCCATTGTCTATTCAAGATCTTCTCAAGGTTTTGTCTGAAACCTTAGATAACATTTATTGCTAGTATATTAGATAAGAGAAAGAAGTGAGTGGTTCGATTTTTGTATGGAATACTAGTGCCATCTAGTGTTAGGGTAAAATACTAGAGGGAGGTTATATTGATTATAAAGTGAGGTCACTAGTTAATGATAAAACTTGGCCAAGCCCTTTCTAAGATAGGATAAAAAGATGGTATGGGCTGACAGAAAGGATCGATCTCTAGAGCTATCTAGCTCTCTCTCTGAACATCATCAAAAGACCAGATCCAACCCTGACCACCTTTTCAGTCATTGGAGGCAGCCATCTTAGAACCATTGAAACTGATTTCTGCTAGCTGACATTTTAGTATAGTATAACCTTACCTATATTTTATAGGATAATTAATTAATATAATACATATCTATATATATATTCAATTAACCATACTTTGTGTATAGTATCTGTTTTGGAATAAGATTGGGGTGTACCTGCAGCATCATCCTGAAAATTAATCCAATACAGGGAGATTGAAAATATACTAGTGAAAGCACGGTATTATCTCCAAGGAACTGAATTCAGTTCTAGACCAGTATGGTTAAAAATATATATATATATTTATATAGATAAAAGATAAACCAGATTTGGGTTTAATCGGACATTTGCCGGCTGAGAGAAATCAAGTACTAAATTGATTTTAAATATAATTGAGGGGTATTATTATAAGAAGGCATAGACTGTCAATTGGAGATAGCATAAATATTCCGACAGAGTCAGTTTAAAGATCTTCAGGAACCAGAAGCCATAATTGTTGCTCCTACCAGAGAGCTGATCAATCAGATTTACCTAGATGCTTGGAAATTTGCATACGGAACTGTTGTTCGTCCAGTTGTAATCTATGGAGGAACACAAACGTCTAATTCACTGCGCCAGATATTTCAAGGCTGCAACATCCTTTGTGCGACACCTGGGAGGTTACTGGACGTTATTAACAAGGAGAAGATTGGGTTGAGCCAAGTGAAATACCTTGTTCTGTATGAAGCTGATTGTATGCTGGACATGGGTTTTATGGAAGATGTAAGAAAATTGTTGTCAAGTCAAGGAATGCCAAAAAGAGAAGAAAGGCAAACTTTAATGTTCAGTGCAACGTTCCCTACGCCCATACAAAATCTTGCTAGAGAGATTTTGAAGCCAGATTATCTGTTCGTGGTTGTCGGACCAGTTGGTGGCACGTGCAGTGATGTCGAACAGCAGATAAATGAAGTGGAAGAGTATGGAAAGAGGGCTATGTCACGGATGATCCGCGAGAATATTGAACCGTCCTCCAAATTTTATCAATATTACTCTCCCTTATTGATCAGTAGGTCTATTAAAAATGAATTATTTCCCTAGGCCCCAGAACCTACAATTTGATTACTCAGAGCGTCTCCTTCTGTTTACCCAGAGAACAACATAGCCCTTTTGTTCAAGTCAGTCAATAGATGCCCAGCAGATAACGCAATTACAGCTGGTTTTCTTAGGTTGTCAAAAGAACTTCCTTTCTGCAGAGATATCACAGCTAGGTGTGAAGACTACACCTGGGGGGAAACATTTGGTGTTGCTGCCATAAGGGGATGGTAAGATAGCTTGATTCAGACAGGCCGGCACCAAGTTTCCTAGATTGACACATGAATCTGAGATATGATTTTTACCTTTTTAAGTGAGACCATGCATCTTACGGACGTAAAAATTACATCATCGTGTCACTCAGAATTCACTGGACATGTACATATGGCAAATATAACTCTAGGAGAGAATAACCCCATCAGAGAACCAGTTATAATAGTCATATTTGGTATCCCTGGACTCCATATTTTGTGGGGAATGTGAATGTGTGCTTGTTACTTGTGTACAGCGGAGACATCCCGAGATATGGCACATACCATATTTCAGGACTGGCATTCATCTCAGGGATACAGCCTGCCCAGCAGGCGGACTCTCAATTCCCCGCCTTGATTCTTGGACCCTTTATAACAAAGACCTAGAATCTGTTACGGTTTTGTGATGTATTGTGGCCGCGGCGGTCGCAGTTCGTCACAGGCTAAACTGCTGGAACTTTTACAACTCATAGGCCATGAGCGCACAATAGTTTTTGTGAAAACCAAAAAGATGGCGGATTTAATTGCAACATTTCTTTGTCAAGAAAAAATCCCCTGCACAAGCATTCACGGGGACAGAGAGCAAAGAGAGCAGGAGAAAGCTCTGGGCGACTTCCGCTCTGGACAGTGTCCTGTGATTGTTGCCACGTCTGTTGCTGCCAGAGGATTAGATATCGAGAACGTCCTTCATGTGATAAATTTTGACATCCCTGGCGATGTTGACGAATATGTTCACAGGATCGGCCGAACCGGACGCTGCGGCAACACTGGAAAAGCCATTTCTTTTTCTAATAAGATTGGTGATGACGAGGAAAAAATTGTCCATGGACTAGTGAAAGTTTTAACCGATGCTCACCAGGAGGTACCTTGTGCCGGCATACATACATAATTCCTCTGGGTAGCCATCTTATATGCTTCTGGCATATGTAAAAAAACAGTGAACTCTCATCTTCCTTTTATTACCACTACTCTGTGATGCCGGCTATAAAAGGTCATAAAGGCTATACCAGGCCCAGCTCATCCTGTCCTTTAAGATATACCCCGGTCACGTGAGGTCTCTGTGTGTGCGCAGACTCCATCACAGACCACTAGGTCACAGCTGTGGGATCCGGAGCAATCGGATCCATAGTTCGTGATAGTACCTGCTTGGCTTGAAGAGATGGCGTTCAGTGCCCATGGCATGCCAACCTTCAGTTCACAGCCAAGCAAATTTGCTTCAGTGGATAGCAGGAAGAGAGGTGACTTCCAGGAGGACAACGGTTACAGCAATGCTGGCATTTCACAACCTGCAGCTGCGGGCGGCAGCGGAGGAGGACGAAGATTGGGGCTAGTCGGACGTGGTTAAGCAGATGAGACATTCTTACAGATTCAGTTTTACATGAAACAATATGTTGTATGTTTGTAAAAATGAGAATTTTGTTTATCGCACTCCAGTATTTAAGGTAGTAATTTGCCGTTAGGAAATTTACTTATTTTGGTTCATTGTAAATGGCTGCTCTGAAAACTTTAGAGCACAAAATTAAAGTTTTCTTTACTTTGAAAAAAAAAAGACCGTAATTTATAATAGAAAATTATTGTTTAACGCACATTAATTAACCTTTGTGTGAACACACTATTACCTTTCAAATGTATTATTGAACAAAACTTTAGATTACAAAATACAAATCTGCATTCAAAATGTATAATAAATATATATAGAATATCAACCAAATTTTAACAAAAAATAAATTTATACTTTTGAAAAAGTATCTTTATATTTAAAAAAAAGTATCAAATTATCCATACTGTGATCCAAATTTCAACCTCAATAATACAATATTGCATAGTTAAATTGTCTTCAGTTATATTAGTTTGATTATTTTAAAAAATGTGAAACATCAAATGTGTCTGAAAAAAAAAAAAAAAATTGATGAGTCAGCAAAGAAATAACTAGCATGATTCTGATATAGTGTCCGTTTGTTAAACTGGACATGTTGGAGCATAGCTTCCTCAAAAAAGACATCAACATGGTGACATGGCTTCAAGATTATTATTCTGTCAGCAGGTAATTTTGAAAGATTAAAGTCTATTATTATATTACACTAGCATGTGAAAATAATCATTATATAATTGTCAAGAAGTAAGATAACATTTAAAGGTATATATCTATATATACATGTGGCAATAACGCTCCATTACCAAAACCGGATTACCACACGGATGAGTATAACGCCAGTAACACCCAACCATGTAGAGAGGTCAACACGGAAGCCAGGCATCCTTTCCAGGACAACCGACAACACCATGTTAGAACCTAAGTCCGTATTAAAATAATAAATAAAACAAAAAACTTTCATTAGGTTTATCAATCAGTCTTGTACAATGTTAAGTGCACAAAACCTTTTGAAAATGGAAGCCCACATGCGGTCCCCACCTTGCTAAAGTAAGAACCACAACATGGACGCCAACAACCCAATTAAAGCAAAATTAAAATTTTTAAAATAAAATAAAACAAAATAAATTATTTTGGTGAATGAAGCGTAAAACCGCATGAATGTATTAAACGAAAACATTTTTATTCTATCTATATTCCAATCAAATTCTTGACAATATACGATGAATAGTGCACATTCGCAAATATTAAACATGAACACCATTTTATGAAAATAATAATACTCAATACTTGTCATATTACAAGGGCTAATAAGTGGTCCATGCTGGTTCTCCTTTGCATGATCTTGAAAAAAAAAATCCACAGTTAGATTTTAATAATTTAGTATATTTCAGACACATTACTTGGCAGCATTAGGCGAGACAGTAGCAGTAAAATAGTAACGCAACAGTAGAAGTTATACAAATCAAAGGGCCAAACAATTAAGGATAACTACTGAAACTACCATTAAAACAGAAAAATCTGTTATCTAAAGGCCACACATAGCTAAACTAAACTCTGCAGGAACAGGGCAGACAAAAGCAGGTAAATGTAAACACCATAGTAAAAGGTCTACACCAAGTTCGCCTAACCCTGCAGGATAGGCAGCATCATAATTTAATGTTAAAATTGGAGAATAAAGAGTAATTAGAAATACATGTTCAGGACAGACAGATGCAGCATCAACTAGATGGAATTTTGAAATGGTTGAGCATAAGGTCTACACATAACTTGGCACAACTCAGTAGGAAATGCATAATCAACATTTAAATATAATGATGTAGTGTAAGGACTAAACAAAAATCAGCCTGATCAGCAAATTCAATAGCAGCATCAACAGGATGGAAGATGGAAAATGTCTAGTAAAAGGCCTAAACATAGCTCCAAATAACATATCAGGACAGTCAGCAGCACGTTCAAAGTTGGCAGCAGCAATGTGTACTGCTGAATGGGAAACCAACAGGCCATGGTAAGCCCATAAATGAAATATGACATGTCAGTCAGCAGCACGTTCAAAGTTGGCAGCAGCAATGTGTAATGCCGAATGGCAAACCAACAGGCCATGGGAAGCCCATAAATGAAATATGACATGTCAGTCAGCAGCACGTTCAAAGTTGGCAGCAGCAATGTGTACTGCTGAATGGGAAACCAACAGGCCATGGTAAGCCCATAACTTAAAAAAAAATGCAACTCTGACAGCAGCAGGTATTCAGTGTGCTGAGGAAATTTGATGACATGCATGATAATTAAAAAAATTGGCATTCTAGAATGATTATTTTGATTATATTAAGATTTTGCTTCATAAATAAAAATGTATAATATATAAATAAGTAAATATAGAAATAAATATTTAAAAAAAAATTAAAAAACAACGTAGTTTTGGAGGGAGAGACAAGGAGAGGGATGGACAAGGGACCCTTCAACGGCCTGAACCGACAGCGGGGGCCAAGAAGTCACTGCCGATCCAGGACTCGTTCATTTTAATGAATGTAAGTCTGTCCACTGAGTCTGTGGACAGATGGGTCCGCTTGTCCGTGACCACCCCACCTGCCGCGCTAAATGTCCGCTCAGACAGTACGCTGGAGGGGGGGCAAGATAGTAACTCCAGCGCATACTGAGCGAGCTCGCGGCAGGTGTCCAGCCTGGCAACCCAGTACTCCATGGGGTCGTCGGTGCTCATGCTGTCGGAAGCACCAACGGACCCCATGTAGTCTGCCACCATGCGGGCCAGCCGCTGGTGGTGACTGCTGCTGCTGCTACTGGGTCGCGCAGACTGGTAGAACGACCGCATCTCACCCATAAGGTCACCTGCTCGGCTGGTGCTGCTGGGGCCAGCCACCTGCTGGGTGAGATGGGCGGGGAGAACTAGAGCGTGAGGCCGAGGGTTGGCCTGCTCCAGACGCTTGATCAGACAGGCCCGCAGTTGATCCATACGGGCCTGTCTACGGCTGGCTGGGATGAACTGCTCCAGTTTCCCCTTGCAGCGAGGGTCTAAAAGGGTGGCCAACCAATAATCTTCCCTCTCCTTGATTCTCTTGATCCGGGGGTCCCTCCGGAGGCATCGCAGCATGTGGGCAGCCATAGGGAAGAGGACAGCCCGCTGTGACTGTTCATGGCTGCCCAGGACCATGACTTCTTGGTCCTCCTGCTGCTGTTGCTGCTGCTCCCGGTCGGAGCTGCCCCACCCCCGGACTAACGGTGCCCCCAACACCGTCTCTCCCTCCTGACCAGGCCCAGACTGCTGGACGTCTACAAATTCTTCCTCCTCCTCCTCCTCGTCTTGGGCCTGGTCTTGTTGGAGCATTGCTGCCTCCTCTTGCTCCAACAAGGCACTCTCCCCAGCCTCGAGCAGGTGATCTAGTGTCCTGTCCAGCAGGAACACTAAGGGGAGCACGTCGTTGAGGCCGACATGCTCCCCGCTGACCATCTTGGTCGCCTGCTCGAATGGGGCCAACACATGGCAGACCTGCTGTATCTGCCCCCACTCCGCATTAGTGATGTATGGGAGTGGTTGTGCTGGCCCTGGAGTGCCTTAGTCCAGCAGGTATTCCCTCACCGCCCTTCGCTGCTCCCACAACCTCTCCAGCATGTGGAGGGTGTAACAGTGGGCAGTAAAACTGATATAGCGCCCTTGCCCATGCCTGCTGGTCCAAGCATCCATTGTCAGATGCACCCTGCCACTGACAGCATGATCCAGCGACAGGGATACCTTCTGCACAATGTGCTGGTGTAGGGCAGGGACGCCAGTCCTGGCAAAGAAATAGCGGCTGGGGACACGCCATCTGGGTTGTGCCTGCTCCAACATCTGCCGGAATGGATTGCTGTCCACAAGATTGAAGGGCAGCAGATGTTGGGCGATAACCCTTGCCAGGAGCCCATTGAGTGAACGCACTTGTCGGTCCCCGGGGGCATAGGGCGCGGTGCGTTTGAAAAAGGTCAGCAACCGTGGGCTGGCGCCGGACGGCAGTGGAGGACATAGAGGAGGGTGCGGTGGAGGCAGAGGTCTGGTTGCCGGTACCAGTACCTCTAGGAGAGGGAGCGGGGGAGTGGGAACGCCTTGTTGAAAGTGGTTGGGGTGGCTGCAGAACAGTGGCAGGAGCTGCTGTCCCCTGCACACTGCTGGTGGCGCCACTGCTATGACCACCCCGCATCTGTTCCCACTCCCGCCAGTGGTTGACTCGTAAGTGCTGGGTGAGGGCAGTGGTACCCAGCCAAGCCGCAGACCTCCCTCTCCTCACCCTGGCATGGCACAGATTACAAATGCCAATTGTGGCATCATCTACTGCCAGGGTGAAGTAAGCCCAAACAGGCGACTTACGTACCACCCTCCTGTCAGATGGGGCGGTGCTGACTTGCGCCTGCTCGGGCTCGATGCGGACAGGTGGATCTGGCTGCTGCTGCCTCCTCCTACTGCCATTACCAGTGGAGCCCCTGACGCTGGGCTCACTGGCAACCTGTCACACCATTTGCCTCTGGTGCCTACCTTCCTCCTCATCAGTGCTGCTGATTCCTGACAAGGGAGGTGGCACCCATTCTCTGTCACCCTCCTCTTCGTCCCCCGATATGTCAGACACAGGGCCAACCAGTGGTGGACTGAGGGGAACAGCAGAAGTGGGGCCCCTGACCTGGCTCCTCTGTCCCCTCGCTGACGCCTGGGTCTGACTAGGTGTGGGGTTTTGCTGGCTGAAACCGCCCACACCTGTTGGAAGGGATGTCACTGGAGTACATACAGGTGGTACCCCCTCCATCTCCTCCTCCATCCCTTCCATAAGGTTCTGACCCTCAGGACTGAAGTGCAAATCAGCCTCCTGCATTACCTCCCCCAAGGTGTCCCTCTCACTGTCGCTGTCAAACAGGAGCAGGGACGATTCTTGGGGGCTGGGGGTTGGTCCTACAGGAGACGAAGTGCAGCTGCTGCTCGGAGCCGGGGCAGAGGACTCTGTGGCACTGGCTTGTGCCACAAGAGACACAACTTCCTCGGGATCCTGAGAGGAAATTCTCCTGCTGCCAGTGGCAAAAAAATCACAAATAAGGCGGACGCCCCTGACACCTGTGTCCGCACCTCGGTGGGTAGAGGAGCGGCCCCGTGGTGGCAGCTGTCCAGCACTGGGACCAACTACTCTCCTACCCCTGCTGCTCGATCGTGAAGACCTCATTTTATTTTTTTTTTATTTATACAAAAATTAAATTATATGATTTGATTTAGGGAAAAAGTTTATTGGGATGGGGACTGTCGCACAATAAAGAAAACCAAATTTATATATGGTAAATCAACGTAAATATATATTTTATTTTAAACTAACAAAGGACGTAGACACTGACAATACACCGAATAACCAGTAAAAGAAAAAAACTAAAACTAATAAACTTTTTTTTGTCTTTCTTTGTCTTTTTTTAACTAACAAAGGACGTAGACACTGACGCGGACAAAAAACACGGAATAACCAGAAAAAGAAAAACACTAAAACTAATAAACTTTTTTTTGTCTTTTTTTTGTCTTTTTTTTATCTCACAAAGGACGTAGACACTGACGCGGACAAAAAACACGGTATAACCAGAAAAAGAAAAACACTAAAACCAATGAACTTTTTTTTTGTCTTTTTTTTTTTTAACTAACAAAGGACGTAGACACTGACACGACACAAACTAAACAGTAATAAACGAAAACTAATAAACTTATTTTTTTTTTATTACACACACTATACTAAACTAGAAAACAAAAAAAACAACTAAAGCCTACACTATAACTAACCTACACCCTTCACTAGAAACTATCAGCTAACTAATCTATTCACTAATCTAATTAAATTATTATATTTCTCCTAACTATGCCCTACACTGCACCCTGCACTAGAAACTATCAGCTAATCTATTCACTAACCTAAATAAATGATTATTTTTCTTCTAACTCTGTACCCTAATCTTTATCCTATCAGCTACACTATTACCTAACCTAAATAAATGATTATTTTTCTCTAACTAGGCCCTACACTGCACCCTGCACTAGAAACTATCGGCTACACTAATCTATATAAATGATTATTTTTCTCCTAACTCTGTACCCTAATCTTTATCCTATCAGCTACACTAACCTACCCTATCTAAAACTATCAGATTAATTTGATTTACAAGTTGCTTTTAAAAAAGCAAAGCACTGCACAGTTCCAAGATCCTCTCTCAATCACCACCACATGAAACTGCACAAAATGGCTGCCGTGACAAAATCGTATATAGTAATGGGGTGGGCAACTTTCTGATTGGTTGCTAGGGATGTTGCTAACCTGTTGGACTCCTTCTCATTGGCCCACAATCTAAAATGAGGGAGGGATTAGTGTCCTCACAAAGTGCCGATATTCGTATGTGCGCTAATAAAATCGCCTTACGAAGATTCGCAACTCAATTCAATCACTAATGTAAGAATGCAAAGCCTTTTGCCTCTGTTCTGGGACAAGTGCCGATATTCGCACGTGCGCTAATATAATCGCCTTATGAAGATTTGCGCCTCAATCACTTTCTAGGCAATGTGAGTAAGATCTGAGCTTTTGGAATTTTGGGAATCAATCGAGATACAGTGGGGGGTGATGACAGTAGTTGACAGAGTACAGATCAATGTAATCTGTAAGGTGGAAAGTAAAATAAAAAATATGAATATTCATAAATCCAATTTTACGAAGTTCTAAGTATTCGCGAATATGGTGCTATACTATATGAATGCACAGGCCTTTGCCTTCTCTGTTCTGGGGACAAGTGTAGATATTCGCATGTGCGCTAATAAAATCGCCTTACGAAGATTCGCAACTCAATTCAATCACTAATGTATGAATGCAAAGCCCTTTGCCTCTGTTCTGGGACAAGTGCCGATATTCGCCTGTGCGCTAATATAATCGCCTTACGAAGATTCGCGCCTCAATCACTTTCTAGGCAATGTGAGTAAGATCTGAGCTTTTGGACCTTTGGGAAACAATCAATAATATGTGTACTGTAATTTTGTGGAAAAAAAAAACAACTTTAGCACTATATTCGAAATATTCGCAAAATCGCAAAGTTGCGATATTCGCAAAAAAAAAAAAAAACGCTTTTCCAATATTCGCGCTCAACACCAGTTAGGACACCATAAAACTGGTGACAGGTTCCCTTTAAACAAATCACGGAAAAAAAAAATATAAAACATCCTGCATGATATGATAATGAATGTTGCGGGTGTACATTTATACAAAATGCATAACGGCATAGGCAGGTTTAGAGTAGGACCCGCCTAAACTAAGACCACATTGTCGCTTGGTAGGTGGGCTTATAGGTGTTTTGATCAAAATGTAGATACAAAGACTCCAGTCAAGTCATATTTGGTGCAATTTGTTTTATTTGCGTATCAACGGTGGTTGCTGCGGCGGAGTGACGTTTCGGCACTTGTTCGTATCCTCAAGCCTCGAGGTATACGCTTGACCTTCAAGTATTCGGCCATGGTTACGCTGTGCAATTCGAAGCTTAGTAGTTTTTTGTATTCTCTTTCCAGGTCTCTAGTCTTGAATTCAGAACTAGGCGTTTGTAGAAAGTCACTCGTGAGGGTGACTTTGGATAGGATGGAGTTAATTTCTTCCTCTTGAAAGGAAAGCGTGTCGCTTGCCATGTTCTTTTCCACGATGCTTCACCAGGTTAGGGATTCTTTACATATTCAAGCAGAGCCCTTGTAGCACTCAGTGGATGTTTTAAGCTGGAGTAGGGTTCCCACCCCTTTTATAATAGATACAAAGACTCCAGTCAAGTCGTATTTGGTGCAATTTGTTTTATTTGCGTATCAACGGTGGTTGCTGCGGCGGAGTGACGTTTCGGCACCTCCGTGCCTTCATCAGACTGCAGCAAAAATAAATAAATATAGATATAATATAAATCAGTGAATAGAGTGCCGTATAACATGACAGCGGATACATAGCATAAGTCTCTATGTGCGTCATACCACAACTTCTTTTTGTTTCAAGATCAGTTTTATCTACAAAAACAGGGGACGACAATGGGGTCCAACGTGGCACCCCCATACGCCAACAGCTATATGGCAGACTTTGAAGAATCTTACGAATATCCAGACAACAACTTCACAACACATGTACAACTGTGGAAAAGATACATTGATGATATCTTTTGCATATGGAACGGAACAACTGAAACATTACTCACATTCCATAATTTCTTGAATAATATCACACCGGAACTTCAATTCACCATTCATTTTGATCCTACAACAATTAATTTCCTAGACACACTAATAACCAAAAATCCAGATGGAAATCTCACAACCGACCTATACAGAAAACCTACCGACAGGAGCAACCTGCTACATTTTTCAAGCTTTCATTCAACTAACACCAAAAAATCGCTCCCGATGTCACAATTTCAGAGGATACACAGAATTGTGCACACAGAACCAACACAGACCAAGAGAATTGAAGAAATGCAGGAACGCTTCAAAGAGAGAGGCTACCCGGCACATCTCATAAAACATCCTATACATCCCCGCAATACCAACCGCCAAACCGGCAAACGCATTCCATTTGTCCACACCTACCATCCATGTACTAGAAAAATGGAGAATAGCCTCAGATACCACTGGCACCTACTGACTAGAGCCCATCCAGACATTGAGGAGTTTAAAAATCCAATCCCAATGTGTAACAGACGACCTAAGAACCTACAAGACTTACTAGTCCGAGCAGACATTGGCTCAGCCACCAGAATACCCCGCCAGACATTTCTAAGGACACCAAAAAAAGGCACATTTCCCTGTCACCACTGCATTCAATGTTCCCACGTACAAAAAGGCAATAGCATCTCCCACCCATACACAGGCAAACAGTTCCTGATAAATGACTTCTTTACATGCGATTCTGACTTTGCTTTTTATACACTAAAATGCCTCATATACAATAAAATGTGGACTCATTTATGTCGGTGAAACCACACAAACCATCCGCAACAGAATATGTCAACATAAATCATCAATACGCAAACAAAATCTCCTGCTCCCTGTTCCACACCATTTTAACCAGGCCTCGCATTCCATCTCCCAATTAAAATACCAGGTCATAGAACACATCCCGGCACCAAGAAGGGGTGGCGACAGAGTTAAACTACTTAAACAAAGAGAGGCCTTCTGGATACATAAGTTTGAAAGCATGGAACCAAGGGGACTAAATAGGGAATACGAGATACAAACCCTATTATTACGACCATAATGTTCACTGATTAACTACCTATGTTTTCTCTCTTCACAGGCCCATTGATTCTCCAGGACCACTCTAGTGCCGCAATGTATCCTTTATGTATCACAATGTAATCCTATGTCCTATGTTATATGTTGTATCATACTGTGGACCCACGTCGTATGTTATATCCCTATCTCACAACCATGTCCGTCTAAGTAACTCACATGTCGTCATCACACTACACTCTACTATTATAGTCTGCTCCAATTACTATAGTCTACCATACAACCAATCACCTCCAGGATACATTACATCCAATAGCACGTCCACATCCTATACACACATCACCTCAACACACTTATTATACGTCATTATACTTTATTATATTTACTGTTTTCCTACTCCTCATATAGACCCCGCTCCCATAACAGCAGCGGTGTCCCTATTCTTGCCCCTACTATGACATACCCACTATATGACCTTTTGAATTAAATATGGCCCCTTATACTCTTTAGGACACCAGTTATCTTTCTTCATTTTTGTATTTTTCTTCATTTCCCCTAATTTCTTGTATTCCTACATATATGGAGTCACTTGATCCCCTTATCCGTTTATACTTGTCAGACCTGGATGCCCCATTCCCCATATCCATACACAACCCTTGTAGCCATAGAACCAAGTATACCGGCACACCCTCATGACCGACTTCCTGTCGTTGGAACGCAGCACTTCCTACAGATGCGTTCCATTCTACCATGCAGCCCAAAACTAGATCATTACACAACATGCACCATCATTAAAAACACCCCATGACAACACCACTCCTGTCCTGTCTACCTTCCTTTCTTCTCAGTGACTGCTGGTACCGCTGTGCGCTCCACCAACATACTTCCTGTTGGTGGAACGCATCGCGGCAATAGTATGCGTTCCACGTGATGCACTTACGGTTTCCGGAAGCGCGCTAACACGGCGGGGCAGCGCAGGGTTATTTAAACCCCTTACCACAGACATGGGGCCTATTCCTGTTAGCGGTACTACCGCATGTTTATTTCCCGACTGCGTCCACACCTGTGTGACTCCCTCCACCAGCGGCACTAGGTAAGTTGCTCCTGGGGCATTAGACCCCCACCATTTTTTATCATGTACCTAATAGTGGGTCTGTTGAGAATGTGTTAAAAGTGATAATAATAGAAGGTGTTAAACAACCACTGCTTACCTGATAATTCCCTTAACCCCACATCACAGCCCTCTCTTTTTTGATTGAGAGATGGCGGCACCTGACTGTGTCCTTACCACGAGAGGCCCTTTCAGCCTTGAACTTCAGCATTTGAAAATATGCATTGATACCATTATTTTATCTTACCTGATTGCTTTTCTTTTTTCTTTCCTTTTTTCTTTGTTCCTTAAAAATTTGGATCCGTGAATACACTACTCTCTTATATATACGTTTGTAGATGTATGACGCACATAGAGACTTATGCTATGTATCCGCTGTCATGTTATATGGCACTCTATTCACTGATTTATATTATATCTATATTTATTTATTTTTGCTGCAGTCTGATGAAGGCACGGAGGTGCCGAAACGTCACTCCGCCGCAGCAACCACCGTTGATACACAAATAAAACAAATTGCACCAAATACGACTTGACTGGAGTCTTTGTATCTTTTATAAAAGGGGTGGGAACCCTACTCCAGCTTAAAACATCCACTGAGTGCTACAAGGGCTCTGCTTGTATTTGATGAAAATGTATTAACCAAGTGTCTCAGATTTTATCAATAGAGTGAGGGCTTAGTCAATATGTTATGCTTGCTTCTATTATTATAATGCATTATTTTTTGTGATTGTAAGAATTATACCCTACCTAAGACAAGCAAACAAAAAATATATTTAAAAAAAATATGGCTATCAGACTATAGAGACACTAAAACATATTTTTTTGTTTAAAAATATTATTGTGTAAAACTTAAATAAAAAAGTATGCATATTAGGTATTGCCATGTTCATAACGACCTGATCTGTAAAAATATCACATGACCTAACCCCTCAGATGAACGCTGTAAAAAAAAAAAATGTGTAAAAAACAATTTTTTGTGTCACCTTACATAACAAAAAGTGTAATACCAACAATCAGAAAGTCATACATACCCCAAAATCTTACCAATCAAACCGTCATCTCATCCCAAAAAAAAATGAGACCCTACCTAAGACAATCGCCCCAAAAATATAAATAAAATATGGCTCTCAGAATATGGAGACACAAAAAGATTATTATTTTTTGTTTAAAAAAATGCTGTTATTGTGTAAAACTTAAATAAAAAAAAAGATACATATTAGGTAATGCCGCGTCTGTAATAACCTGCTGTATAAAAATATCACATGAACTAACCTCTCAGGTGAACACCGTAAAAAAAAAAAAAGCTGTGTCATAAAAGCCATTTTTTTGTCACCTTACATCACTAAAAGCTTAATACCAAGCAATCAAAATGTCATATGCACCCTAAAATAGTACAAATCAAACCATCATCTTATACCAAAAATAATGCACCCCTACATAAAACAGTCACCCCAAAAATATTTAAATATGGCTTTCAGAATATGGAGACAAAAAAAAAAAAAATATATATATATATATATATATATTTTTTTTTTTAATGCTTTATTGTGTAAAACTGAAACAAGCAATCAAAAAAAGTTGTCATATTTGGTATTGTGACGACCGTAACAACCTGCTCTGTAAAAATACCACATGATGTAACCTTTCAGATGAACATTGTAAATAACAAAGAATAAAAAAAACTGTGCCAAAAAAGCAATTTTTTGTTACCTTGCCTCATAAAAAGTGCAATATACAGCAAAAAAAATCATATGTACCCTAAAATAGTACCAACAAAACTGCCACCTTATCCCGTAGTTTCTAAAATGGTGTAAATTTTTGGGAGTTTCTACTTTAGGGGTGCATCATTTTTTTTTTTTTTAAATGTGACATGGCAGCTTAAAATTATCCCAGTGAAATCTGTCCTCCAAAAAACAAATGGTGTTACTTTCCTTTTGTGCCATGCTGTGTGCCCATACAGCTGTTTACGACCAGATATGGGTGTTTCTCTTAACTACAGAATTAGGGCAATAAATATTGAGTTTTGTTTGGCTGTTAATCCTTGCTTTGTTAGCAGAAAAAAAATGATTAAAATAGCGAAATTCTGAAATTTCATCTCCATTTTTCATTAGTTCTTGTGGAACACCTAAAGGGTTAACAAAGTTTGTAAAATCAGTTTAAATACCTTGATGGGTGTAGTTTCTAAAATGGGGTCATTTTTTGTGGTTTCTATTATGTAAGCCTCACAAAGTGACTTCAGACATGAACTGGTCCTTAAAAAGAAGGCCTTCTAATGTGCCCAAAAAATAAAATGGCATTCACAAAATGATCTAAACATTAAGTAGACATATGGGGAATATAAAGTAATAACTATTTTTGGATGTATTGCTATTATAAAAGTAGAGAAATAGAAATTTGGAAATTTGCTAATTTTTTCCATATTTTTGGTATATTTTGTATTTTTTTAAGGATAAAAATGATTTTTTTTAACTCAATTTTACCACTGTCTTGAAGTACAATATGTGATGAGAAAACAATCTTAGAATGGCCTGGATAAGTAAAAATTTTTTAAAATTACCACATAAAGTGGCAAATGTCAAATTTGCTAAAAATGGCCTGGGCAGAAAATAAAAAAATGGCCCAGTTGTTAAGGGGTTAATAGTATTGCTGTTTTCAGACACAGAATTGCCATGATGTTTAATTATTTCATTGTTTTATTTATTTTATTCTAGGGAAAGGGTTTGATTTGAAGTTTTATGGGGTTTTTTAGATTTTTTTTTTAAAACATACTACTTTAAAAAATAAAAAAAAGTTTTATTTATTACCTTTTATTTATAAGTCACCCTAGGTGACTATAACATGCAATTATTAGATTACATCTTGTATTCTGTAAATAATATCTAGGCATCACAAAATGCAATATTCAGTATATTCCAATTGTGCAGCCAACTGTAGGCCTGCACTGGAGTATGCTAGTAATCGGACTGTAAGTCTTGTACAGGCTTAGGTCCATTGCTAGTATGAGCCACCTTCCCAAAGGGCAGAAGCGTATGGCTCCCTGTGTTCCCATATTTGTTTTTATTTTTTATTTTTTTATTCATAAAAAGTAACGTAACAAGGTACATTTATAGGTATCTCATACGTCAAGCATGACGTAAATTTTGTACATCTGAATACATTCCATAGTGACAAAAAGCAATGTCAAGTAGTGCACAGGTATACAAACAAGGAGACATTAAACCCATACATGATATATCAAATCCAAGGTGAAGGTATGTTTAGCTTTGACAGTCGTATCAGAGTGACCTCTAAATCGATTCTCACAGTAGAGAAGAGGGTTGAGGGTGTCTATATTCAGACCATAACTTCCAATGTTTAGTGAATGTGTTGTGAGTACGTGTTTCCCAGAAAGAGATCTCCTCAAACCTGAACAATTGGTCGACCTTAAGTTTCCATTGTTCTAAAGACGGAATTGAGGTTGATAACCAGAGTTTAGGTATTAACAGGCGAGCAGCAATCAGTAACTGTCTGAAGAGAAAGGTGGGGTGGGGAGGTTCTGTTTGGACGTCTATATTGAGTAGAGCTAATGAGGGGGACATCTGAACATTCGTATGACAGATCGAGTTGTTTAAGTCAAATATGGTTTTCCACCACTTGTTAATCGAGGGACAAGACCATTATATGTGGAAAAACGACCCTCTGCTCTCAAGGCATCTCCAACATTGGTCAGTCGCTGTGTCCGAATAAAGCGATGTTACGTCCGGTGTTCTGTACCATCTGGTTAAAAGCTTATAACTAGGGATGAGCGAACTCGAACTGTATAGTTCGGGTTCGTACCGAATTTTGGGGTGTCCGCGACACGGACCCGAACCCGGACATTTTCGTAAAAGTCCGGGTTCGGGTTCGGTGTTCGTCGCTTTCTTGGCGCTTTTGTGACGCTTTCTTGGCGCTTTTTGAAAGGCTGCAAAGCAGCCAATCAACAAGCGTCATACTACTTGCCCCAAGAGGCCATCACAGCCATGCCTACTATTGGCATGGCTGTGATTGGCCAGAGCACCATGTGACCCAGCCTCTATTTAAGCTGGAGTCACATAGCGCCGCCCGTCACTCTGCTCTGATTAGCGTAGGGAGAGGTTGCGGCTGCGACAGTAGGGCGAGATTAGGCAGATTAACTCCTCCAAAGGACTTGATTATTGATCGATCTGCAGCTGTGGGTCATTGAGCTGCTGATACTCAATTGCTCACTGTTTTTAGGCTGCCCAGACCGTTTGTCAGTCACATTTTTCGGGGGTTATCGGCGGCCATTTTGTGTCTTGTGGCGACCAAGTGCATTTAACCCTCAATGGTGTGGTTGTTTTTTGGCTAAAGCCTACATCAGGGTGAAGCTGTCACACCAAGTGCATTTAACCAGCAATAGTCTGTTTATTTTTTGGCCATATACTACATCAGGGGCAAGCTGCGCCTGTCACCAAGTGCATTTAACCCTCAATGGTGTGGTTGTTTTTTGGGTAAAGCCTACAGCAGGGTGAAGCTGTCACACCAAGTGCATTTAACCAGCAATAGTCTGTTTATTTTTTGGCCATATACTACATCAGGGGCAAGCTGCGCCCGTCACCAAGTGCATTTAACCCTCAGTAGTGTGGTTGGTCAAGCTATCACACCAAGTGCATTTAACCAGCAATAGTCTGTTCATTTTTTGGCCATATACTAAATCAGGGGCAAGCTGCGCCCGTCACCAAGTGCATTTAACCAGCAATAGTCTGTTCATTTTTTGGCCATATACTACATCAGGGGCAAGCTGCGCCCTTCACCAAGTGCATTTAACCCTCAGTAGTGTGGTTGGTCAAGCTGTGACACCAAGTGCATTTAACCAGCAATAGTCTGTTCATTTTTTGGCCATATACTACATCAGGGGCAAGCTGCGCCCGTCACCAAGCGCATTTAACCCTCAGTAGTGTGGTTGGTCAAGCTATCACACCAAGTGCATTTAACCAGCAATAGTCTGTTCATTTTTTGGCCATACACTAAATCAGGGGCAAGCTGCGCCCGTCACCAAGTGCATTTAACCAGCAATAGTCTGTTCATTTTTTGGCCATATACTACATCAGGGGCAAGCTGCGCCCGTCACCAAGTGCATTTAACCAGCAATAGTGTGGTTATTTTTTGGCCATATCCCAGTCTAATTCTGTCACAAAATCCATACCGGTCACCCAGCGCCTAAATACTAGGCCTCAAATTTATATCCCGCTAAATCTGTCGTTACCGCTGTACTGTTGTGGCTGGGCAAGTTATTTAGTGTCCGTCAAAGCACATTTTTTGTTCAGGGTTGAAATACAATTCCCAATTTAGCAATTTCATAATTTAGTGGTTTCTGCTATATCAGAGCTATTTGAAATCTATCCCTAAAAGGGTATATAATATTCAAGGTGCACATAGGGTCATTCAGAATAACTTCACACACACGCTACTGTGCATTTCCAAGTCTAATTCTGTTAGTAAATCCATACCGGTCACCCAGCGCCTAAATACTAGGCCTCAAATTTATATCCCGCTAAATCTCTCGTTACCGCTGTCCTGTTGTGGCTGGGAAAGTTATTTAGTGTCCGTCAAAGCACATTTTTTGTTCTGGGTTGAAATACAATTCCCAATTTAGCAATTTCATAATTTAGTGGTTTCTGCTATATCAGAGCTATTTGAAATCTATCCCTAAAAGGGTATATAATATTCAAGGTGCACATAGGGTCATTCAGAATAACTTCACACACACGCTACTGTGCATTTCCAAGTCTAATTCTGTTAGTAAATCCATACCGGTCACCCAGCGCCTAAATACTAGGCCTCAAATTTATATCCCGCTAAATCTCTCGTTACCGCTGTCCTGTTGTGGCTGGGAAAGTTATTTAGTGTCCGTCAAAGCACATTTTTTGTTCTGGGTTGAAATACAATTCCCAATTTAGCAATTTCATAATTTAGTGGTTTCTGCTATATCAGAGCTATTTGAAATCTATCCCTAAAAGGGTATATAATATTCAAGGTGCACATAGGGTCATTCAGAATAACTTCACACACACGCTACTGTGCATTTCCAAGTCTAATTCTGTTAGTAAATCCATACCGGTCACCCAGCGCCTAAATACTAGGCCTCAAATTTATATCCCGCTAAATCTCTCGTTACCGCTGTCCTGTTGTGGCTGGGAAAGTTATTTAGTGTCCGTCAAAGCACATTTTTTTTTCTGGGTTGAAATACAATTCCCAATTTAGCAATTTCATAATTTAGTGGTTTCTGCTATATCAGAGCTATTTGAAATCTATCCCTAAAAGGGTATATAATATTTAAGGTGCACATAGGGTCATTCAGAATAACTTCACACACACGCTACTGTGCATTTCCAAGTCTAATTCTGTTAGTAAATCCATACCGGTCACCCAGCGCCTAAATACTAGGCCTCAAATTTATATCCCGCTAAATCTCTCGTTACCGCTGTCCTGTTGTGGCTGGGAAAGTTATTTAGTGTCCATCAAAGCACATTTTTTGTTCTGGGTTGAAATACAATTCCCAATTTAGAAATTTCATAATTTAGTGGTTTCTGCTATATCAGAGCAATTTGAAATCTATCCCTAAAAGGGTATATAATATTCAAGGTGCACATAGGGTCATTCAGAATAACTTCACACACACGCTACTGTGCATTTCCAAGTCTAATTCGGTTAGTAAATCCATACCGGTCACCCAGCGCCTAAATACTAGGCCTCAAATTTATATCCCGCTGAATTTGAATACAATACATTGGGCCAAATAATATTTTTGTTGTTGTGGTGAACCATAACAATGAGGAAAACATCTAGTAAGGGACGCGGACGTGGACATGGTCGTGGTGGTGTTAGTGGACCCTCTGGTGCTGGGAGAGGACGTGGCCGTTCTGCCACATCCACACGTCCTAGTGTACCAACTACCTCAGGTCCCAGTAGCCGCCAGAATTTACAGCGATATATGGTGGGGCCCAATGCCGTTCTAAGGATGGTAAGGCCTGAGCAGGTACAGGCATTAGTCAATTGGGTGGCCGACAGTGGATCCAGCACGTTCACATTATCTCCCACCCAGTCTTCTGCAGAAAGCGCACAGATGGTGCCTGAAAACCAACCCCATCAGTCTGTCACATCACCCCCATGCATACCAGGGAAACTGTCTCAGCCTCAAGTTATGCAGCAGTCTCTTATGCTGTTTGAAGACTCCGCTGGCAGGGTTTCCCAAGGGCATCCACCTAGCCCTTCCCCAGCGGTGAAAGACATAGAATGCACTGACGCACAACCACTTATGTTTCCTGATGATGAGGACATGGGAATACCACCTCAGCATGTCTCTGATGATGACGAAACACAGGTGCCAACTGCTGCGTCTTTCTGCAGTGTGCAGACTGAACAGGAGGTCAGGGATCAAGACTGGGTGGAAGACGATGCAGGGGACGATGAGGTCCTAGACCCCACATGGAATGAAGGTCGTGCCACTGACTTTCACAGTTCGGAGGAAGAGGCAGTGGTGAGACCGAGCCAACAGCGTAGCAAAAGAGGGAACAGTGGGCAAAAGCAGAACACCCGCCGCCAAGAGACTCCGCCTGCTACTGACCGCCGCCATCTGGGACCGAGCACCCCAAAGGCAGCTTCAAGGAGTTCCCTGGCATGGCACTTCTTCAAACAATGTGCTGACGACAAGACCCGAGTGGTTTGCACGCTGTGCCATCAGAGCCTGAAGCGAGGCATTAACGTTCTGAACCTGAGCACAACCTGCATGACCAGGCACCTGCATCCAAAGCATGAACTGCAGTGGAGTAAACACCTTAAAACCAAGGAAGTCATTTAGGCTCCCCCTGCTATCTCTTCTGCTGCTGCCGCCTCGGCCTCTTCTGCTGCTGCCGCCTCGGCCTCTTCCTCCGCCTCTGGAGGAACGTTGGCACCTGCCGCCCAGCAAACAGGGGATGTACCACCAACACCACCACCACCACCTCCGTCACCAAGCGTCTCAACCATGTCACACGCCAGCGTTCAGCTCTCCATCTCACAAACATTTGAGAGAAAGCGTAAATTCCCACCTAGCCACCCTCGATCCCTGGCCCTGAATGCCAGCATTTCTAAACTACTGGCCTATGAAATGCTGTCATTTAGGCTGGTGGACACAGACAGCTTCAAACAGCTCATGTCGCTTGCTGTCCCACAGTATGTTGTTCCCAGCCGCCACTACTTCTCCAAGAGAGCCGTGCCTTCCCTGCACAACCAAGTATCCGATAAAATCAAGTGTGCACTGCGCAACGCCATCTGTAGCAAGGTCCACCTAACCACAGATACGTGTACCAGTAAGCACGGCCAGGGACGCTATATCTCCCTAACTGCACACTGGGTAAATGTAGTGGCAGCTGGGCCCCAGGCGGAGAGCTGTTTGGCGCATGTCCTTCCGCCGCCAAGGATCGCAGGGCAACATTCTTTGCCTCCTGTTGCCACCTCCTCCTTCTCGGCTTTCTCCTCCTCTTCTTCCACCTGCTCATCCAGTCAGCCACACACCTTCACCACCAACTTCAGCACAGCCCGGGGTAAACGTCAGCAGGCCATTCTGAAACTCATATGTTTGGGGGACAGGCCCCACACCGCACAGGAGTTGTGGCGGGGTATAGAACAACAGACCGACGAGTGGTTGCTGCCGGTGAGCCTCAAGCCCGGCCTGGTGGTGTGTGATAATGGGCGAAATCTCGTTGCAAATCTGGGACTAGCCAATTTGACGCACATCCCTTGCTTGGCGCATGTGCTGAATTTGGTGGTGCAGAAGTTCATACACAACTACCCCGACATGTCAGAGCTGCTGCATAAAGTGCGGGCCGTCTGTTGGCGCTTCCGGCGTTCACATCCTGCTGCTGCTCGCCTGTCTGCGCTACAGCGTAACTTCGGCCTTCCCGCTCACCGCCTCATATGCGACGTGCCCACCAGGTGGAACTCCACCTTGCACATGCTGGACAGACTGTGCGAGCTGCAGCAGGCCATAGTGGAGTTTCAGCTGCAGTCGCACTACAGAACAGCACCACTTCACCACCAATGACTGGGCCTCCATTCGAGACCTGTGTGCCCTGTTGCGCTGTTTCGAGTACTTCACCAACATGGCCAGTGGCGATGACGCCGTTATCAGCGTTACAATACCACTTCTATGTCTCCTTGAGAAAACACTTAGGGCGATGATGGAAGAGGAGGTGGCCCAGGAGGAGGAGGAGGAGGAGGAGGAAGAGGGGTCATTTTTAGCACTTTCAGGCCAGTCTCTTCGAAGTGACTCAGAGGGAGGTTTTTGGCAACAGCAGAGGCAGGTACAAATGTGGCCAGCCAGGGCCCACTACTGGAGGACGAGGAGGACGAGGATGAGGAGGAGGTGGAGGAGGATGAGGATGAAGCATGGTCACAGCGGGGTGGCACCCAACGCAGCTCGGGTCCATCACTGGTGCGTGGCTGGGGGGAAAGGCAGGACGATGGCGATACGCCTCCCACAGAGGACAGCTTGTCCTTACCCCTGGGCAGCCTGGCACACATGAGCGACTACATGCTGCAGTGCCTGCGCAACGACAGCAGAGTTGCCCACATTTTAACCTGTGCGGACTACTGGGTTGCCACCCTGCTGGATCCACGCTACAAAGACAATGTGCCCACCTTACTTCCTGCACTGGAGCGTGATAGGAAGATGCGCGAGTACAAGCGCCCGTTGGTAGACGCGCTACTGAGAGCATTCTCAAATGTCACAGGGGAACAAGTGGAAGCCCAAGGCCAAGGCAGAGGAGGAGCAAGAGGTCGCCAAGGCAGCTGTGTCAATGCCAGCTCCTCTGAGGGCAGGGTTAGCATGGCAGAGATGTGGAAAACTTTTGTCAACACGCCACAGCTAACTGCACCACCACCTGATATGCAACGTGTTAGCAGGAGGCAACATTTCACTAACATGGTGGAACAGTACATGTGCACACCCCTCCACGTACTGACTGATGGTTCGGCCCCATTCAACTTCTGGGTCTCTAAATTGTCCACGTGGCCAGAGCTAGCCTTTTATGCCTTGGAGGTGCTGGCCTGCCCGGCGGCCAGCATTTTGTCTGAACGTGTATTCAGCACGGCAGGGGGCGTCATTACAGACAAACGCAGCCGCCTGTCTACAGCCAATGTGGACAAGCTGACGTTCATAAAAATGAACCAGGCATGGATCCCACAGGATCTGTCCGTCCCTTGTCCAGATTAGACATTAACTACCTCCCCTTAACCATATATTATTGGACTCCAGGGCACTTCCTCATTCAATCCTATTTTTATTTTCATTTTACCATTATATTGCGAGGCTACCTAAAGTTGAATGAACCTCTCCTCTGTCTGGGTGCCGGGGCCTAAATATATGCCAATGGACTGTTCCAATGTTGGGTGACGTGAAGCCTGATTCTCTGCTATGACATGCAGACTGATTCTCTGCTGACATGAAGCCAGATCCTCTGTTACGGGACCTCTCTCCTCTGCCTGGGTGCTGAGCCTAAATTTATGAAAATGGACTCTTACAGTGGTGGGTGACGTGAAGCCTGATTCTCTGCTATGATATGAAGACAGATTCTCTGCTGACATGAAGCCAGATTGTCTGTTACGGGACCTCTCTCCTCTGCCTGTGTGCTGGGCCTAAATATATGCCAATGGACTGTTGCAGTGGTGGCTGACGTGAAGCCTCATTCTCTGCTATGACATGCAGACTAATTCTCTGCTGACATGAAGCCAGATTGTCTGTTACGGGACCTCTCTCCTCTGCCTGGGTGCTGGGCCTAAACTTTTGAAAATGGACTCTTACAGTGGTGGCTGACATGAAGCCAGATCCTCTGTTACGGGACCTCTCTCCTCTGCCTGGGTGCTTGTCACTACCAGAGCTTTGAGAAGTTCTCACAGCTCTGTGTCTCCACCCCTGCGATGATGTCACTTAGAGCTTGGAGGTGTTCTCACTGTTCTGTTTCTCCGCCCCTGTGATGAGGTCTTTACTCTCAGCTGTTTCTCCTGCAGTTGATTTTCCTGCCTTTAAATCACCCCTCCTCCTGTTGCAGGGCGTGGATTATATTTCTCATTTCAGTTGTAGCTCTGGCTTGAGTAACTTCACTTGTAAGCTATCAGTTCACTGGACCTGGTTTCTGCTGCAGCAAGCACCCCGGATATTGCCAGCTGTCCTTGGATCCGTCTTCTCTGCGGCTGCATCTCCTTCAGCTAAGTGTGCAGATATTGTTGTTTACCTGATTATTTTCTGACTGGATCTGAGGTGGCCACGGTTCCCTCCATATACTGAGTAGGGCACCGGTGGCCGTGCCCCTTCCACTATTGTAGGGGTTACAGTGGCCATCAGTCTGAGGTACGCGGGCATGCCTCCTTCCACCATTTGGATCCAGGCATGTGCTTTAGCAGCATAGGGAGAGCTTTGAGGGTCTGACAGGGGTCACCCCTTATCTTCCCTAGTTTGGGTCCGGTCAGTAGCTCTTTTCACTGTGTTTGCTCTTGTTACCCTCAAACAGCCGTGACATTATAATCCACCAAAACCGTCCTTTTTTTACATGGATCCGCTTTCTGGCCTGGTTGACCGCATGCAGGGTCTTTCTTTGGAAGTAGCGGATCTCCGTCAATCTATGACTCAGTTACAAGCATTAGGCTCTGCTCCGGCTCATGGAGTCTGTTGCGAGCCAAAGGTCTCACTTCCGGAGACGTTCTCCGGGGGCAGTGAGAATTTTGTTCGCTTCAGAGAGGCATGCAAACTCCATTTTTGCTTGTGTCCCCTTTCCTCTGGTAATGAGGAACAGAGGTTGAGGATTGTCATCTCCCTGCTCAGGGGCAATGCTCAGACTTGGGCTTTTTCGCTGCCATCAGGGGATCCCTCCCTTCGATCCGTGGAAAGATTTTTTGTGGCCCTGGGGCAAATATATGATGACCCGGATCGTGTTGCTCTGGCCGAATCGAACTTACGTGCTTTATGCCAGAACAAACTGTCTGCGGAGCTTTATTGTTCTGAATTTCGGAGATGGGCAGCTGATTCAGGTTGGAATGATGCTGCACTCCGGAGTCAGTTCTGTCATGGTCTCTCAGAGAGATTGAAAGATGCGTTTGCTTTCCATGAGAGACCAACGTCCTTAGAGTCTGCCATGTCATTGGCGGTACGCCTTGACAGACGTCTAAGAGAAAGAAACAAGACCTCTCTGTCCAGCCATTGTCAGTCTTGGGGCAATGGTGCGGACTCATTCAGTGTGCAGGGGCCTCATCCTGTCTCGCTCCCCTCTGAGGAGGAGCCCATGCAGCTAGGCCGACTTGCCCCTGATAAAAGAGGATTTAGTCCTCAAAATATGGTGTGTTTTTGTTGTGGGGGCATAGGTCATTTGGCAAATGTTTGTCCGTCTAGGAGATTCCTGAACTGTACTAAGAGCGATAATAAGAGAAAAACCTCAAGAGGTAGATCATCAAGTTCTACTTCATCTGCTACTTTGGGCAAACTTGATGTGGGAATTGATGCTTTTCCTCTGACCTGCAGTTCCCGTTTTCTCCTGTCTGCCAGGGTGGCGCTAGAGAGCAAAATCATTTCTTGTGAGATCTTTGTCGATAGTGGAGCGGCCGTCAATCTTATTGACACTCAATTTGTAGCCATGCATGGTTTTCAGGTTTGCACATTGGAAAAGGATATACCTGTTTTTGCCATTGACTCTGCTCCACTCTCGCAGAGATCTCTGAAAGGCATTGTTCACAATATCCGGCTAGCTGTAGGTGACACTCATGTGGAGGAGATATCTTGTTTTGTCCTTAACGGATTGCCTTCTCCTCTAGTTTTGGGGTTACCCTGGCTCACTAGACATAACCCCACCATTGATTGGCAAGGAAGGCAAATAAATGAGTGGAGTGACTTTTGTAGAGAGAATTGTCTCACAGCGACTTTTGCAGAGGTGTCTACTAAAACTGTGCCATCATTTCTCTCTGATTTCTCGGACGTGTTTTCCGAGAGCGGTGTTCAGGAGCTACCTCCTCACCGGGAGTTTGACTGTCCCATTAACCTCATTCCCGGCGCCAAGCTGCCAAAAGCACGCCTCTACAATCTCTCACAACCGGAAAGAATCGCAATGCGAACCTATATCTCCGAGAGTCTCGAGAAGGGGCATATTCGTCCCTCAAAGTCACCTGTTGTCGCGGGTTTTTTTTTGTTAAAAAAAAAGATGGCTCTCTGAGACCTTGCTTAGATTTTAGGGAGCTGAACCGTATCACGATTCGCGATCCCTATCCCCTTCCTCTGATCCCGGACCTCTTCAACCAAATTGTTGGAGCCAAGGTGTTTTCCAAATTGGATCTGAGAGGCGCGTACAACCTGGTCAGGGTCAGAGAGGGGGATGAATGGAAAACGGCTTTTAATACCCCTAACGGGCATTTCGAGAATCTCGTTATGCCTTTCGGCCTGATGAATGCTCCGGCCGTCTTTCAGCATTTTGTTAATAGTATTTTCTACCACTTAATGGGGAAATTTGTTTTGGTGTATCTTGACGATATTTTGATTTTTTCCCCTGATGTTCAGACCCATCAGGATCATCTTTTTCAGGTTCTGCAGATACTGCGGGAGAATAAACTGTATGCCAAGCTAGAGAAATGTCTTTTTATGGTATCGGAGATTCAATTTCTTGGTTTTCTCCTCTCTGCTTCTGGTTTTCGCATGGATCCTGAGAAGGTCCGTGCTGTACTTGAGTGGGAGCTTCCTGAGAACCAGAAGGCATTGATGCGCTTTCTGGGTTTTGCTAACTACTACAGAAAGTTCATTTTGAATTATTCCTCTGTTGTCAAACCCCTTACTGACATGACAAAAAAGGGGGCGGATTTTTCCTCTTGGTCGGAGGAGGCGCTTGCAGCCTTTTCTAAGATTAAAGAGAGTTTTGCGTCTGCTCCCATCTTGGTGCATCCCGATGTTTCCTTACCTTTTATTGTTGAGGTGGATGCTTCCGAGGTGGGTGTGGGTGCAGTTTTGTCCCAGGGCCCTTCTCCTGCCAAATGGCGACCCTGTGCCTTTTTCTCTAAAAAACTCTCCCCGGCAGAGAGAAACTATGATGTGGGAGATAGGGAGTTGTTGGCCATCAAGTTGGCTTTCGAGGAATGGCGTCATTGGTTGGAGGGGGCCAGGCACCCTGTCACCGTTTTTACCGACCATAAGAATCTGGCATACTTGGAGTCGGCCAGGCGTATGAATCCGAGACAGGCCAGATGGTCTCTGTTCTTCTCCAGATTCAATTTTGTCGTTACATTCCGCCCTGGGATCAAAAATGTGAAGGCTGATGCTCTCTCTCGCTGTTTTCCGGGAGGAGGAAACTCCGAGGACCCGGGTCCCATTTTGGCGGAGGGGGTAGTTGTTTCTGCTCTTTATTCCGATTTGGAGGCCGAGGTCCAGGCTGCCCAGACTGAGGCACCTGCCCGTTGTCCTTCCGGGAAGTTGTTTGTGCCTCCTGAGCTACGTCACAAACTCTTTAAGGAGCATCATGATACGGTTCTTGCTGGTCACCCCGGGAGTAGAGCCACGGTTGATCTCATTGCTCGGAGATTTTGGTGGCCGGCTCTTCGTAAGTCGGTGGAGGGTTTTGTGGCTGCTTGTGAGACGTGCGCTCGCGCTAAGGTCCCTCGTTCACGACCTTCAGGTTCCCTTCTCCCGTTACCCATACCTTCCCGTCCTTGGACACACCTGTCCATGGACTTTATCACGGATCTTCCTCGTTCCTCGGGGAAGTCGGTGATCCTGGTGGTCGTGGACCGTTTTAGCAAGATGGCTCATTTCGTTCCTTTCCCTGGTTTACCCAATGCTAAAATGTTGGCGCAAGCTTTTATCGACCATATTGTTAAATTGCATGGCATTCCCTCTGATATTGTTTCCGATAGAGGCTCGCAGTTTGTGTCCAGGTTCTGGAAGGCTTTCTGTTCTCGCCTGGGGGTTCGGCTGTCCTTCTCTTCTGCTTTTCACCCGCAGTCGAATGGTCAGACTGAGCGCCTCAATCAGAATCTGGAGACATATTTGCGCTGTTTTGTGGCTGAGAACCAGGAGGATTGGTGTTCTTTTTCTCCCTCTTGCTGAGTTTGCTTTGAACAACCGTCGTCAGGAATCTTCTGATAAGTCACCATTCTTTGGTGCATATGGGTTCCATCCGCAGTTTGGGACATTCTCGGGAGGGGCTCTTTCGGGTTTACCTGAGGAGGAGAGATTTTCCTCGTCTTTGTCTACCATTTGGCAAAAGATTCAGAGTAATCTTAGAAAGATGAGTGAGAAGTATAAGCGTGTGGCTGATAAGAGACGTGTGCCTGGTCCGGACCTGAATGTGGGTGATCTGGTGTGGTTGTCTACTAAAAATATTAAACTGAAGGTTCCCTCCTGGAAATTGGGTCCCAAGTTTATTGGGCCTTATAAAATTTTGTCAGTCATCAATCCGGTTGCCTTCTGTCTTGATCTTCCACGGGTTTGGAAGATACATAATGTATTTCACAGATCTCTCTTAAAACCATATGTCCAGCCCCCGGTACCCTCCTCTTTGCCTCCTCCTCCGATTTTGGTTGATGGCAATCTGGAGTTTGAGGTTTCCAGAATTGTGGACTCTCGCATTGTCCGCGGTTCTCTTCAGTACCTCGTTCATTGGAAGGGTTATGGTCCTGAGGAGAGGATGTGGGTTCCGGTGTCGGACATTAAAGCCACTCGCCTCATCAGGGCATTTCATAGGGCTCATCCTGGGAAGGTGAGTCCTGGGTGTCCGGAGTCCACCCGTAGAGGGGGGGGTACTGTCACTACCAGAGCTTTGAGAAGTTCTCACAGCTCTGTGTCTCCACCCCTGCGATGATGTCACTTAGAGCTTGGAGGTGTTCTCACTGTTCTGTTTCTCCGCCCCTGTGATGAGGTCTTTACTCTCAGCTGTTTCTCCTGCAGTTGATTTTCCCCCCTCGCCTATGACAGCACCCATGGATAGCATCCGCCCCCTTCCTCAGGACAGGAAACAGGAAGCACAGCCTCTTCAAAAGGGAGGTACAACCCCCATCATGCCAGTTCTGTTTCCTGTCCTAAGGGACAGGGTGGATGCACAGCTGTAAAGAGCAGAGCTGCGGGAGCCCCTTGGTTGATACCCGTAGGAGGAGGGCCTACCCGAGCGGCGTAAGTCTTCCTCGGAAGCCGCTGCTAAAGTCTGGCCTCTTTGGACTCCCTCTCGTCCGGTCACTCCCCCGTCGGGGCTGCTTCGGTGTCCCCGGCCTGGCGAACCTCTGCGGCCGTGCCGTATGTTCGGCTGCCGCTGGCGTTCGCGCACGCGCGACGCGATTATTTCCGGGTAGGTCGGGCCGGCGCTGACATCATCGATGGGCGCCGGATCTGGGCTTCCGGCTTTTGGCAGTGGGAGGAGGCGGGCCTTGGACCGGAAGGGGAGGGTGCCGACGCGCGCCCGGCAAGTTCAAAAGCCAGCCAGCTCTCACTGCAGGCTGGTGTTTTTTGCCTGCAGTGAACTCCATGGATGAGAGCCAGTGGCAGAAAATGGAGCCCACACAGCGCGCAGAACCCACTGAAACCACCAACGAATCCTCGGTACCGGTGGGGGTAAGAGGGGCGTATGCCCTGCATTTTCCATTTATCTCAGTACCTGATGGTTGTCTTCGCTTTATGTGTTTAGACTTCTAAAGAGAGAAGGGGGTCAAGATCCAAGGAGCGGGGCTGTGCTATTTGCAAGAGGAAGCTACCGTCCGGTTGGGGCAAACCTGCATGTCAGGCCTGCGTTGGCAAATTATTGGAGGATGAGGCCCCCTCTCTCTTATCAAGCCTAAAGAGGATTATCAAGGATGAAGTCAGAGAAACAGTTAAAGAATCCTTGAGTAATCTACTTGAAGATCGCCCTAGTACTTCCGCCGCAGTCTCTATTCCCGCTTCAAGCGATCAGGAGCTGTTATCCGGATTAGAGGAGGAGGGAGAACTTCCATCCTCGGATCATTCACAGGACGAGCAGCTGGCGGGGAAACCCTTGTTCCTCCCAGAGAACATTAATGCTCTAGTCGGGATTGTCAGGGCAACTATGGGGCTTGATGATCAAGCAGAACCCCAGTCTATGAGGGATTCCATGTTCGAAGGCCTAGGTCCTAGAAAATTGAAATGTTTTGATGTGCACGAGAATATAACTTCGGTCATTAAGAATGAATGGAGCAGGCCGGACAGAAAATTTTTCGTGCCTTCTGCCTTAAAGAGGAAGTATCCCTTTGAGGACAAAGCCTCTGCTGATTGGGATAGAGCCCCAAAGTTGGATGCTCCGGTAGCAAAGATCTCTAAGAGGGCAGCCCTCCCGTTTGAGGATGCCGGAACTCTTAAGGATGCTATGGACAGAAGAGCAGAGGTCTATTTAAAAAAGAACTGGGAGGCGACGGCTGGTTCCTTTAGACCCGCTATAGCCGCCACTTCTGTGGCCAGGTCCTTGAAGGTCTGGATGAAGGAGATGGAGGAGCAGATGAAGAAAGGGGCACCCACGGAACAGCTCCTCTCGTCATTTCCAACTCTGTACAGTGCAATTGACTTCCTGGCGGATGCCTCAGTGGACTCCCTGAAGCTGTCAGCAAGAGCCGCAGCGCTTTCAAATTCCGCCCGTCGGGCGATTTGGCTAAAAGACTGGAAGGGAGATGCGGGATCGAAGGCAAAATTGTGTGCTATCCCCTGTCAGGGTGAATTTCTCTTCGGGCCCACGTTGGATGATCTGCTGGAAAAGGCCTCTGACAGAAAGAAAGGTTTCCCTTCTATTCATCAGCAGCCTCCTAAGAAGCCCTTTCGTTCTCAGTCGGCCAGATTTAACTTTAAGAGAAGAGAAACTCCCAGGCAGTCTGGTAATGCGCCTAGAAGGAGCAAGGGGTTTCTTTTTTCAGGTGGAGAGGCCTCTAAGAAACCTCCGCAATGACGCCAGATGCCCGGTTGGAGGTCGTCTCTCCCTCTTCGCGGATCAGTGGCGGAAGATCTCAAACAGCCCCTGGATCCTCTCAATCATTTCACAGGGCTATTGCCTGAACTTCCTGAGAACTCCTCCAGAAAGGTTCGTTTTGACGGACTATCGCTCCAGCCCAGAGAAGCTAGAAGCATTGCGTCTGGAAGTGACAGATTTACTAGAGAAAAAGGTCCTGCAGGAGGTTCCAGCTCAAGAGAGGGAGAGGGGCTATTATTCGACACTTTTTCTTGTAAAGAAGCCGAATGGCACCTTCCGAACCATAATAAATCTGAAGCTGCTCAACAAATACCTGGTGTACGAGAGGTTTCGTATGGAGACTATCAGTTCCATAATTCCAAATTTATTCCTAGGCTGCTACATGGCGACCCTGGACCTCAGGGACGCTTATTACCACGTCCCAATCCATCCCAGTCACCAGAAGTACCTGAGAGTAGCAGTTCAGTTCCCGGACAGACTCCTGCACGTTCAATTTCGGGCCCTGCCGTTCGGGTTGTCTCAGGCACCCAGGCTTTTTACGAAGATTGTAGCAGAGATGATGGCTCATCTGAGGGAGAAGGATCTGATTGTCATCCCCTATCTAGACGATTTCCTCCTTCTCTCTCAGACACCGGGACAATTATCCGAGGGGATTGCCTGGGTCAGGGAGGTGCTGGTAAAGTTGGGTTGGGAGTTAAATCTCCAGAAATCCAATCTCGTACCAAGTCAGATATGCACCTTTCTGGGGCTGCTCCTGGACTCCCAGAAGCAGATGTGTTTTCTCCCGACACAGAAGGTTTCTCTGTTAGTCTCCAGAGTTCAGGACATTGTGGCTCGCCGTTCTATCTCTCTAAGAGACGCCATGTCAGTTCTGGGCCTAATGACGGCCGCAATCCCGGGGGTGGAATGGGCCCACTTTCACTCAAGGTCTCTTCAGCTGCAGATCCTGGGAGCTTGGGACAAAGATCCCCTATCCTTGGATTCCCTCTTCTACCTGTCAACTCGTACGATAAAAGATTTAGAGTGGTGGACAGAACCTTCCAACCTTCAGAGAGGAGTCCCTTGGTCAAGGCAGGATCCCCTCTCTCTGACTACAGACGCAAGTCCCTGGGGGTGGGGAGCTCACACAGAATCTCTACTTCTGCAGGGACAGTGGGATCAGGAGACAGTTCCCAGATCTCACAACTTCAAGGAACTCCTGGCGATCCTCATGGCCTTAAAGAAATGCCTCCACCTTTTAAAAGGCAGAAACGTCTTAATCTACTCCGACAACATGACGGCAGTAGCCTATATCAATCGTCAGGGGGGGACGAGATCGCCAGATCTAATGTCTCTCACCAGGGAGATTTTCGAGATAGCAGAGGATTTCCTTCCATCGATCAGGGCGGTACACTTAAAGGGAAAGGAGAATGTGAAGGCAGACTTTCTGAGCAGGCATTGTGTTCGGCAGGGGGAATGGTCCCTAGATCAACAGGTCTTCAACGACATCGTGGCTCTCTGGGGTCTCCCGGTGGTGGATCTCTTTGCCACAAGGGGAAACAGAAAAGTGAAAAGGTTCTACTCTCTATCCCCACTAGAACGGCCCACGGCAGTGGACGCTTTGGCGCAGTCATGGAGAGTAGGCCTCCTGTACGCCTTCCCTCCTATAAAGCTACTCCCAAGAGTCCTGAAGAAGATTCGGGAGGAGAAGGCCCTAGTAATTACTATAGCCCCCTTTTGGCCCAGGAGGGTCTGGTTTTCCTGGCTAAGGAGGATGTCGGTAGCAGACCCCTGGGTACTTCCCGTCTTCCCGGGACTACTAGTTCAGGGACCATTACTTCATCCACAGTTGGAGAGCCTGCACTTGACAGCCTGGCTGTTGAGAGGCAGATCCTAGAGATGAAGGGTCTTTCCGGGGAGGTGATAGACACCCTTTTATCCAGCAGAAAACCTGTTACCTCAAAAATCTATTTGAGAGTTTGGAGGGCCTTCCTTCGTTTTGCAAACAGGCCAGTTAATGTCTTGGATCCCCCGGAGTTACCTCTAGTCCTGAGCTTCCTCCAGGAAGGCTGGAATAAAAAGCTGAGGCCCAGTACTTTAAAGATCCATATCTCTGCCTTAAGTGCTCTCTTTGAGTATAAGTTAGCAGACCACCCCTGGATTAAGAGATTTGTAGTTGCAATTTCTAGACTCGCTCCCGTCCAGAAATCTAGAGTTCCCCCCTGGGATTTGAACCTAGTCCTGTCTGCCTTAACCGGAGATCCCTTTGAGCCCATTGAGGACGTCTCTATTAAAATCTTGACCTTTAAATTAGTTTTCTTGCTAGCCATTACTTCCGCTAGAAGAGTGAGTGAGATTTCGGCCCTCTCTATCGAAAAACCGTATCTCAATATCTTAGAAGATAGGGTTATTCTATCTCCTGACCCTGCCTTCCTTCCAAAGGTTTCATCATCCTTTCATCGGTCTCAGGATATAGTTTTACCTTCCTTCTGTTCCTCACCCAAGAATCAGAAGGAAAGGGAATTTCATTGCCTCGATGTTAGAAGGTGTCTAATCCAATACCTTTTGGCCACTCAGGAATGGAGGTTGTCCTCTAAGCTGGTAGTTTCCTTTCAGGGACAGAAGAAGGGCTCCCCTGCTTCCTCTCAATCCATAGCCAGGTATATAAAGCAAGCCATCTATCTGGCATATTCCTCTAAAGGGGTTCCTCCTCCTACCGGGTTTGGAGCACACTCAACAAGAGCAATGTCTACATCCTGGGCAGAAAGAGCTTCCGCTTCTATTGACCAGATTTGCAGAGCAGCTACTTGGAGTTCTGCTCATACCTTCTTTAAGCACTATAGGCTGCAGCTTCCTTCACAGGAGGGTTTGGGATTTGGGCGTAAAGTCCTCCAAGCAGTTGTCCCACCCTAGGTTGATCTCGCCTAGATATCCATGGGTGCTGTCATAGGCGAGGGGGGAAATATAGGATTACACTTACCGGTAATCATTTTTCCTTGAGCCTATGACAGCACCCGCCTAATTCCCTCCCTTACAAAAAAATAAATAAATAAATAAATAAATAAATAAATAAATAAAAATATATAATAAAAAAAAAAAAAAAAAAAAAAAAGAATTTTAGAATATATAGAGAGATGTATACGTGTGTTTGCACACAGAGATGAGCATTTGTTCTGTTGTGGATTTGTGGTGTAGTGTTTTTGTCTCCTTAGTTCTTGGAATAGGACTGGCATGATGGGGGTTGTACCTCCCTTTTGAAGAGGCTGTGCTTCCTGTTTCCTGTCCTGAGGAAGGGGGCGGATGCTATCCATGGGTGCTGTCATAGGCTCAAGGAAAAATGATTACCGGTAAGTGTAATCCTATATTTCCTGCCTTTAAATCACCCCTCCTCCTGTTGCAGGGCGTGGATTATATTTCTCATTTCAGTTGTAGCTCTGGCTTGAGTAACTTCACTTGTAAGCTATCAGTTCACTGGACCTGGTTTCTGCTGCAGCAAGCACCCCGGATATTGCCAGCTGTCCTTGGATCCGTCTTCTCTGCGGCTGCATCTCCTTCAGCTAAGTGTGCAGATATTGTTGTTTACCTGATTATTTTCTGACTGGATCTGAGGTGGCCACGGTTCCCTCCATATACTGAGTAGGGCACCGGTGGCCGTGCCCCTTCCACTATTGTAGGGGTTACAGTGGCCATCAGTCTGAGGTACGCGGGCATGCCTCCTTCCACCATTTGGATCCAGGCATGTGCTTTAGCAGCATAGGGAGAGCTTTGAGGGTCTGACAGGGGTCACCCCTTATCTTCCCTAGTTTGGGTCCGGTCAGTAGCTCTTTTCACTGTGTTTGCTCTTGTTACCCTCAAACAGCCGTGACAGTGCTGGGCCTAAACTTATGAAAATGGACTCTTACAGTGGTGGGTGACGTGAAGCCTCATTCTCTGCTATGACATGCAGACTAATTCTCTGCTGACATGAAGCCAGATTGTCTGTTACGGGACCTCTCTCCTCGGCCTGGGTGCTGGGCCTAAATTTATGACAATGGACTGTTGCAGTGGTGGGTGACGTGAAGCCTGATTCTCTGCTATGACATGCAGACTGATTCTCTGCTGACATGAAGCCAGATTGTCTGTTACGGGACCTCTCTCCTCTGCCTGGGTGCTGGGCCTAAATATATGCCAATGGACTGTTGCAGTGGTGGCTGACGTGAAGCCTCATTCTCTGCTATGACATGCAGACTAACTGTCTGCTGACATGAAGCCATATCCTCTATTACGGGACCTCTCTCCTGTGCCTGGGTGCTGGGCCTAAATTTATGAAAATGGACTCTTACAGTGGTGGGTGACGTGAAGCCTGATTCTCTGCTATGACATGAAGACTGATTCTCTGCTGACATGAAGCCAGATTGTCTGTTACGGGACCTCTCTCCTCTTCCTGGGTGCTGGGCCTAAATATATGCCAATGGACTGTTGCAGTGGTGGCTGACGTGAAGCCTCATTCTCTGCTATGACATGCAGACTAATTCTCTGCTGACATGAAGCCAGATTGTCTGTTACGGGACCTCTCTCCTCTGCCTGGGTGCTGGGCCTAAACTTATGAAAATGGACTCTTACAGTGGTGGCTGACGTGAAGCCTGATTCTCTGCTATGACCTGAAGACTGATTCTCTGCTGACATGAAGCCAGATCCTCTGTTACGGGACCTCTCTCCTCTGCCTGGGTGCTGGGCCTAAACTTATGAAAATGGACTCTTACAGTGGTGGGTGACGTGAAGCCTCATTCTCTGCTATGACATGCAGACTAATTCTCTGCTGACATGAAGCCAGATTGTCTGTTACGGGACCTCTCTCCTCTGCCTGGGTGCTGGGCCTAAATTTATGACAATGGACTGTTGCAGTGGTGGGTGACGTGAAGCCTGATTCTCTGCTATGACATGCAGACTGATTCTCTGCTGACATGAAGCCAGATTCTCTGTTACGGGACCTCTCTCCTCTGCCTGGGTGCTGGGCCTAAATATATGCCAATGGACTGTTGCAGTGGTGGCTGACGTGAAGCCTCATTCTCTGCTATGACATGCAGACTAATTCTCTGCTGACATGAAGCCAGATTCTCTGTTACGGGACCTCTCTCCTCTGCCTGGGTTCCGGGGCCTAAATATCTGAGAATGGACTGTTCCAGTGGTGGGTGACGGGAAGCCAGATTCTCTGCTATGGGACCTCTCTCCAATTGATTTTGGTAAATTTTTATTTATAAAATTTTTATTTTAATTCATTTCCCTATCCACATTTGTTTGCAGGGGATTTACCTACATGTTGCTGCCTTTTGCAGCCCTCTAGCCCTTTCCTGGGCTGTTTTACAGCCTTTTTAGTGCCGAAAAGTTCGGGTCCCCATTGACTTCAATGGGGTTCGGGTTCGGGACGAAGTTCGGATCGGGTTCGGATCCCGAACCCGAACATTTTCGGGAAGTTCGGCCGAACTTCTCGAACCCGAACATCCAGGTGTTCGCTCAACTCTACTTTTAACCATTTTCCTGTATGCGCACACAACGAGATGATCTATGCGGGGATATGAAAACCTTTGATAAATTGGGCAATGGGAAGTCAAGACCCAAATCCTTTTCCCAAGTTCTAATGAAGGCTGGTTTGACTAGTGACGGGGGGTTATTAAGATTTTTATATAACTGAGAAATTAACTTTTTTGGTGAGCCAGGGAGGGTAAAGAGCGATTCAACCCAGACCAAAGGTCTAAGCTGGTCACTGCTCGAAATGTGTAGTGAAATATAAGATTGTAAATATAAGATAGCCAGTAGGAATTGCTTATAAGGACTACGTTTTGTTTGGATCTCTTTAGTGGTGGGGGAGGCACCGTCCAACTGATGAAATGCGAAAATAGAGATGGTGGATTCCCGAATGTCACGTGGGGTGCAGTCTCTTATTGCTGGGAGAGAGGTGCCCAGAATGTCCCCTACTGACAAAGTTGGTGAGGGGAAGGGTATTGCGCAATGTGAGGATTGGAGGCTTTTCCACGCATTAAATGTGGCTTGTATTATTGGAAAGGGGGAGGTGGGAATTTTGTTCGGGCTAGAATTTCCTAATAGAAGGGAGCGGAAGGGTTGACCTACAAGGTCTTGTTCCATCGCTACCCAAGATTTGGAATTAGGTGTTCTGAGCCATTCTACTGCTCAGAACACCTAATTCTAGCCCTGCCATATGTTTCAGGATCTGGAAAGGATATGCCCCCTGTATGTTTAGGGTGTGACAGTAGGGAATAAGAAAGTCTTGGCTTGTTATGGTTCCAGATGAACGAGCTAAAAAGTTTTCTGAGGGAGACATAATAGGACTTAGGAACGGGGATGGGTAAAACCTGTTGGAGATAGGTAAGGCGAGGTAGAATTAGCGAAACCAAAAGGTTTTTACGATCAAACCAGGATATAGTAGGAATGTTTAGTCTATTTATGTCAGTTGTGATGGATTGCAATAAGGGTAAGTAGTTAAGTGCAAATAACTCAGACGGGTTAGGGCTTATTTTGACCCCCAAGTAAATGATGAGGGGGGACGACCAATCGAAGGGAGAGTTCTCTTTTAGGCTCGTTGAGAAATTTTTATACATTTTACTAAGGATTTTTGTTTATTGATCTTGAAGTTGGACAAAAGGCTATACGTATCTAGGTATTTTTGGATTATGGGGAGCGAAACGCTTGGGTTGGATGTCATAATCATGATGTCATCAGCAAAAGCTGCAAGTTTGTGGTCTTGGCCTCCCAATGTTACACCATGGATGTTCCGGTCTGCTCTCAGTCTAGCAAGAAGGGGCTCCAGGGCTAAAACAAAAAGCAAAGGCGAGAGGGGGCATCCCTGACGGGTGCCGTTTTGTATTCTGAAAGGGTCAGTTAGATCTCCATTGATCAGAACTGAGGCTGATGCTTGACCGTACATTGCGAAGGTAGCTTGTACAAAGGGACCAGGCAGGCCAAAGCTAGACAAGATTTGCTCCAAATATTTCAATCCAATTCTGTTGAATGCTTTTTCTGCATCCGTGCTTAAGAGGAGCAGCGGTTTAGAGCGTAGAACAGAGTGGTATATCACGTTTAGGACTCTGGACGTATTGTCTCTGCCCTCTCTTCCTCTGACAAATCCTACCTGATCCCCATGCACAAGCAGGGGTAAAAGGGTAGCAAGGCGGTTCGCTAAAATTTTTGCTAATAATTTGAGGTCAATGTTAAGAAGTGAAATGGGCCTATAGCTTGTGCAGTGCTTTGAGTTTTTCACTTCCTTGGGGATTAGGGTGATGTGGGCCATTGTCATATCTCTGGATAGCTGTTTCCCCTGTAGAGCCATGTTGCAGACAGAGCAGATGCGGAAGGACCACTTGTTGGTATGTCTTATAATATTGCACTGGGAACCCATCGGGACCCGGGCTCTTGCCATGTGGAGATTGAGCTAGTGCTTTAGTTAGTTCCTCAAGAGTAAATTGGGATGCCAGACTGATTTTATTTTCAGGAGACAAAGTGGGCAGAGGAAGCCATGAGATCCGAATGGGATTTTGGGTTCAGGGAAGGGGGAAGGTTATATAGTGTTTCATAGAATGTGCGGAATTGGGTTCCAATTAGTTTTGTGGAATAAATGGGAGCTCCCTGGGGGGTTTCTAGTTGGTGTATATAGTTCGTGGCTCGCCTGTCTTTTATTCTACGGATCATAAATTTGGATGCTTTGTCCCCATGTGCATAGAATTTGTGCTGTGAATTTAAAAAATATTTGGCAGTAGAATGTTGGAGTAGGGACTTCAATTCTGCTTTTAGGGATGAAAGCTCCGTGAAGTGGGATTCTGAAAGGGATTTTTTATGTAGGTTCTCTAAAGAGAAGATTCTATTGCTCAAGGAATCTATCTTTTTGTTTCTTTCTTTTTTTAGGAATGCCCCAAGGCTAATGAAATGTCCCCTAATGTAAGGCTTGTGAGCATCCCAGAGCGATTGGTCTGAAGTCTCGGGTAACTTATTAAGGGAGAAATATTCCTGGAGTAGATCAGATATCTTTTCTCTAACCTCTTGGTTGCTCAGCAAAGACTCGTTTAACCGCCATCTAAATTTGCTTGGGTTGGGTGTAGGTGCTGAGATCGATAGGAATATGGGGGCATGGTCTGATAGAAGAATGGAGCCTATTTTGGGGCCATGACAGAGCTGGAGGTGTTCCTTAGACACAAAGAGGTAGTCCAATCTGTGATATGATTTGTGAGGGTGGAAATAGAACGTGTAGTCATTTGTGTCTGGATTTAATGTACGCCATACATCCATAAGGTGCAGATTCCAGAGGCCATCTCTTATGAAGCGTAGAGTCCTAAGAGATAGACCCGATCTGTGGGAAGATGAATCAAGGATTGGATTTAGGGTAGCATTTAGGTCTCCTCCAACTACTGTCAGACCTTCCGCAAAGGATTCTATCAGGGGAAATTTTTTTGCAAACCACGTGTGTTGTCCTGTATTAGGAGCATACAAATTAATAATGGTATATGTTTGGGGACCAATAGAACCTTTAACTAATATGTATTTCCCTTCTGGATCTTGAAGGTGGGAGATATATCTGAAGGGAATCCTCCTCTGGAATCCAATACTCACCCCCCCCCCGGATGCAGCAGAGTCGCCTCCGCAATGATACCAAAGAGGGTAATTGGAAAAGGATAAGTTGGGATAATGATTAAATTTAAAGTGTGTATCCTGAAGGAGGAGGACGCTGGCCCCAGATTTGCGTAGCAATGTGAAGACTTGGCTCCTCTTAGATGGGGAGTTAAAGCCCTTAACATTGAAGGAGGCAAATGATAAGTCAGCCATGTGGACTGATGTAAAGGAATTTACCTTGATGCAGCCAGGTCCCCCTCCCGGAGACCCACCTTTCAATACTTTTGGAGCTATAGATCCGGAGAGGTGAGGCAGGAGACAGAGGATTCTTCCGCAATGTCATGCAAGTTGGGTTGACAGAGATGAGTACCTTTAACCAACAATAAACAAAAGAACATAAAACTGTTAGATGAACATTAGAGTAGAGAGGCCCATCTGTATGGGTCATATTGAAAAGTATGATAAAGATCACAAGGGGGGAAAAAGGTGTATAAACCCTATTGTGATCCTCACAGCACATGGAATACAGCCTCAACAGCGAGGCAAGGTGACAGACTAACTGAAGATGCTGGAGGAGATTGAGATAAAAGGGGGGAGGGGGGGAGGGAAGGGAGAGATATAGGTGGGGGACAATGTGAGTAAAAGACATAGAGAGAGGGGTTAAGAGAGGGCATATAAGTGGTTAACTTATTCCTGACAATCAGGTTATAGTTGGGTAGATGGGATCTACGGAGTCATCTGAGTGGTCTTGCGCTTGGTCTTCTGGGACCTCGGGGTGCGTGGAGGTTCAAAGGGTGAGATCTTTGGAACTTCTGGCAAATCTGTGATATCTTGGTAGTTCCCAGTTTTCGATTGGAAGTGGGGGAATTTGTAGGTGCTCATATACTCCAGTAAGTCCATGAAGGATGAGATGGTAAGGCGGCGTCCTTCATAGAAGAATGAGATCACAAATGGAAAGGTCCATCGGTATGGCGTCTTCTTAGCTTTAAGCCAGTCAGTCAAGGGTTTCAGATTTCTCCTTTTCTTCAAGGTAGAGGGAGCCAGGTCTTGGTAAACGGCTATAGGGGCTCCTTCATAGGACATATCGGGAGTGTTCCTTGCGGCTTCCAGTATTGCTGTTTTAGTTTGGTAATTGAGGAACCGACATATGATGTCCCTAGGTGGCTCTGAGGGTTTAGGTTTTGGTCGTAAGGCCCGATGCACCCTTTCTACAGTTATCTCTATGGGCATGTCTGGGCCTAGTATGGAGCTGCATATCTCTATCACCGCCGCCGGGATGTTAACTGCTTCGATCGATTCCGGCACTCCCCTGAAGCGCAAGTTGTTTCTGCGCCCCCTGTTTTCCTGATCCTCCACAGCATTATGGAGCTCGTTCAGGTAAGTGCGGCATTTCTGTAGGGAAGAGGCCGTGGCCGACTAGTGTTCCAGAACTGCAGTTTGGCGGGATTCTTGGGCCACAACCCGGTCGCCTATATGGTGAACATCATGGCTCATGGCGGAGGGCCGTTAACTCACTCAGTATCGGTTCCATCGCCTTGCTGAGGGACTGTTTCAGGAATCGACGGGTTATGGGGAGAGCTGTCTTGCTTTGAGGGTCCTCCTCGTCGCTTTCCCCCTCGGACACATCAGAGGAGCGATCCCGTGCCCTGTGCGATGTAGCCGGTGCCATTTTAGTTTCTCTAGCCGCTACTGTAGCGGCAGCCTTTTTTTTATAAATTTGTCCATGTCTCCGCTTATATTTAGGGGTTTAGAGGTATTAGGGTTCTCCGCAGACCTTGCGTTACCGATTTTGTCTGCTTGTGTTAGCTGGTGCTGTGCTGAGATCAGTACGGAGAGCTCCTGACTATGCGGCCATCACAGTCTGGCGCTAGCTCCGCCCCGCCCCCCCCCCCCCTGGGTTCCCATATTTTGTGGTCACATTTGATTGCGGCAACTGAGGGATTAAATGTCTGCTATGTAAAATAGCCTCCATAACGGAGGTCTGGAAAGAGTTAATTATCAAGTCTGTTTTTTTGGGGGGGGAATTGATAATAAAAAACTTGCACGGCCGGTGTTTCAGCAGCACATGAAGAACACTGACACTCACCTTGTTGTCAGATGGAAATATTTTGAGCAATTTTTTAACAAGGATCTTCTGGTATTGCACTGTTTTGCTCGTCCTCTCTACCAGAGGAATGATAAATGAAAAGTTCTCTTTGTAGTGAGGGTTGAGAAGGGTAAACAACCAGTAATCCGTGTTATCTAAAATGCGTATAACACGTGGGTCGCGGGAAAGGCAGCCTAACATGAAGTCAGCCATGTGTGCCCAGAGTACCAACAGACAAGACTTTGCTGTCGTCATCAGAAGGATCACTCTCAATCTCCTCATCCTCTTCCTCCTCTTCTGCCCACCCATGCTGAACAGATGGAATTAAACTTCCAGGGGTACTCTGTAGCGGAAGCAAAAGTCTACTGCTCCTCCTCCTCCTCGTCATCATCAAATTTGTGCTTAGAATATTAACTAAGCATGGTCTGGCTATTACCCAATGTAATGTCTTCCCCCATTTCCACCACATCCAGATAGAAACATAGAATATGTCGGCAATAAGAACAATTTGGCACATCTAGTCCGCCAAATATACTGAATAATATGAATAGTCCCTGGCCCAATCTTATATGAAGGATGGTCTTTTGCCTATCCCATGCATGCTTAAACTCCTTCACTGTATTTGCAGCTACCACTTCTGCAGGAAGGCTATTCCATGCATCCACTATTCTCTCAGTAAAGTAATACTTCCTGATATTACTTTCAAACCTTTGCCCCTCTAATTTAAAACTATGTCCTCTTGTAGCAGTTTTTCTTCTTTTAAATATTCTCTCCTCTTTTACCTTGTTGATTCCCTTTATGTATTTAAAAGTTTCTATCATATCCCCTCTATCTCATCTTTTTTCCAAGCTATACATGTTAAGGTCCTTTAATCTTTCCTGCTAAGTTTTATCCTGCAATCCATGTACCAGTTTAGTAGCTCTTCTCTGAACTCTCTCCAAAGTATCAATATCCTTCTGGAGATATGGTCTCCAGTACTAAGCATAATACTCCAAATGAGGTTTCACTAGTGCTCTGTAGAGCGGCATGAGCACCTCCCTCTTTCTACTGGTAATTCCTCTCCCTATACACCCAAGCATTCTGCTAGCATTTATTGCTGCTCTATGACATTGTCTGCCTATCTTTAAGTCTTCTGAAATAATGACCCCTAAATGCCTTTCCTCAGATACTGAGGTTAGGACTGTATCACTGATTTTATATTTTGCTCTTGGGTTTTTATGCCCCAGGTGCATTATCTTGCACTTATCAACATTAAATTTTAGTTGCCCGATTTTTTACAATTCCTCTAGTTTTCCAAAATCCTTTTCCATTTGGTGTATCCTTCCAGGAACATCAACCCTGTTACAAATCTTTGCAATTTTTCTGATAAAGATATTAAAAAATATGGGTCCCAGAACAGATCCCTGAGGTGCCTCACTGGTAACAAGACCATAGTCTAAATATACTCTATTGACTACAACCCTCTGTTGTCTGTCCCTCAGCCACTGCCTAATCTATTCAACAATATGGGTGTCCAAGCTCAAAGACTGAAATTTATTGATAAACCTTTCTTTGTAGGACAGTATCAAAAGCCTTGCTAAAGTCTAGATGAGCCATGTCTACTGCACCCCCACCATCTATTATTTTAGCCACCCAATCAAAAATATCAAAAGGATTAGTTTGACATGATATCCCTGAAGTAAACCCATGCTGTTTTTCATCTTTCAATCCATGGGATTTTAGATGTTCCACAATCCTCTCCTTAAGTATTGTATTATTTAATTACCCCACTATTGATGTCAGGCTTACTGGCCTATAGTTGCCCGATTCCTCCCTACTACATTTCTTGTGAATGGGCACAACATTTGCTAATTTCCAATCTTCTGGGACGTCTCCTGTTGCCAGTGATTGGTTAAATAAATCTGTTAATGGTTTTGCTAGTTCACCGCTGAGCTCTTTTAATAGCTTTGGGTGTATCCCATCAGGTTCCTGTGGCCTATTTGTATTAATTTTAGACAGCTGACATAGAACCTCTTCCTCTGTAAAGACACATGCATCAAAAGATTCATTAGTCTTCTTTCATAACTGAGGTAATTTTCCTTTATTTGAACAGAAGTATTCATTGAGGAAGTCAGCTAGTTCTTTATCTTCTTCCATATACCTTCCTTCTTATGGTTTTAATTTTGTAATTCCTTGTTTTAGTTTCCCTTTTTAATTTATGCATCTGAAGAATGCCTTTTTCGCCTTAATTACCTGACTGAGCAAATTCCTCTTCTGCTTGTGCTTTAGAAGCTCTTATAACTTGTTTAGCCTCTCTCTGTCTAATCTTATAAATTTGCCTGTCATCCTCGTTTGTTTTTTTTTTTTATAATTCCTAAATGTTATCTTTTTGTTTTTTAATGAGTACCACAGTGGTCTGTTCCTTTTGTTTTGCTTTTATTGACAAGCCTAATGCAATTTTCTGTTGCTTTCAATAGTGACACTTTTAAGTAGTCCCATTTCTCCTGGACGCCAATGAAACTGTTCCAATCTGATAGGGACTCGTATACCACTAATCTAATTTTAGAAAAGTCAGTTTTTCTAAAATCTTAAATTATAGTTTTTTTGTGTGGTGTGACTGGTGATCACTAGATCACAAGCTTTCCGTACAGTAATATCAGATACCAAATTCCCAGTTGTGAATACTAAATATAAAATGGCCTCTTTCCGGGTTGGCTCCTCAACTACTTGTTGTAGAGATAATCCCAGTAGGGAATTTAGAATATCTGTACTCCTGGCAGAACTAGCTAAGCATGCAAAGCGTCATCCTTAATTGTGAGCAGCGAGGATTTGAGTAGACACAGAAGTGGGATGGTTACGCTGATAATAACATTATCACCGCTCACTATCTGTGTTGATTCCTCAAAGTTTCTCAAAACCTCACAGAGGTCAGACATCCATGCCCACTCCTCGCTTGTGAATAGTGGAAGCTAAATGGAAAGGTGACGACCATGTTGCAGCTAGTATTCCACTACTGCCCTCTGCTGCTCACAAAGCCTGGCCAACATGTGGAACGTGGAGTTACAGCACATACTCACATTGTACAACAGCTGGCAATTTCAAGCGCTGCTGCAGCGTTGACAGACCGGCTGAAGCTGTTGATGACTTGCAGAAATGTGCACAGACGCGGCGCAACTTCACCAGTTGCTTAGCAAATTGAGGTAGGTTTTGATAAAATGCTGGACCACAAGTTTGAACACATGGGATAGGCATGGGATGTGTCTGAGCTTACCAAGCTCAAAAGCCGCCACCAAGTTATGGCCATTATCAGACACAACCATGCCTGATTCTAGGTTAAGTGGCGAGAGCTACAGCTCAGTCTGTACTCTTATCCCCTGCCACAGCTATGCGGCGGTGTGCTGTTTGTCCCCGAAACATATCAGCTCAACTTGGCCTGTTGCAGCTTCTGATGACTGACTGACTGGTGCTGCACGCGGATAATTCGGAGGTAGAAGTGGAGGAGAAGGCGGAGGAGGAGAAGAGGGGTTTGGAGGCACTAACGTAAGTGCTAATGGAAACCCTGATCAACATAGGGCCCACAATCCTTGGCATTGTTAGTACCTGTGCCATCCCATACTCGCTCCCGGCCTTCACAACATTCACCCAGTGTGCCATCAGGAAAATGTAGCTTCCCTGGCCGAATGCACTTGTCCATATTTCTGTGGTTAAGTGGACCTTCCCAGTAAATGCGTTGGTCAGGGCACATGTGATGTTACAGGATGTTTGTGTAAGGCTGGCACGGCACACCTTTAAAAATAGTGGCAGCTGGGGACTGCATAACGCGGGCTGGCCGTCGACATCAGGTTGTGGAAGGCCTCAGTGTCCACAAGCCTAAATGGCAACATTTCTACGGCCAGTAATTTTGAAAACTGCATTTAGTGCTATGGCCTGATGGTAGGTAGCTGGTTATTTTCACTTGCATTCAAAGGCCTAGGGTAAAAACATTTGGACGCTGCGCTGGGACACGGAAGTGGATGTGCTTTGATGCCATGTGGCAGATCATGCTGGTGGTGGTGAGGTGGCTAGTGTTCATGCCCTGGCTCATTTCCGTATAGCACAGGTTGCAAACTACTATTCTTTTGGTTCCGCACTTTCCTCAAAAAAGTGCCATTCTGTGGAACATCTACCACTAGGCAAGGGAAATTTGCGCATAAGGGAAAGTGTGCTCCGTGGAACAGTTGCGGTCCTGTTTGGTGTGGCCCGCCTTCTAACTTTTGCCACCTCACTGCCTCTTCAAGCCTGTTGGGTGCTGCAGATCGCCCCCCCCCCCCCCTTCTGTACTGCTGTCCTCACTCGGCTTTCCACCTTACCAGATTGGGGCAGTGACCTTATCGTCCACCACCTACTCTTCCAATTCCACACTCAGATCATCCTCCTGATTTGTTGACCTAACCACAACCTCAGTGATTGACAACTGTGGCTCATCCTCTTCATCAACCTCTTGAGACAGTAATTGCAGTTGACTCATTGGCAACTGTGTCTCATCATTATCCACCTCATTAAACACTAATTGCCGTTCCCCACCGTCATGTTCTTGTGACTGTGGATGCTTAAGAGGTTGGGAATCAGGGCAGAAATCTCATGTCCCTCTTCAAGCATGCTTGGCGAGAGGGTCAAAACAAGTCATGGCAATAAAAAGAGCTCCTCGGAATATCTGCTTGTGGGATCACTTGTTTGGCCCGACTGTACATGGTGGGAGGAAGTAGGATTAGGGTGAGGATTGTGTTGACCATACTCCTGGCTACTGAGACTGGACTTGGTGGAAGAGAGGATGGTGCTTAACCGACTGGAAGCATTATCTGCTGCAATCCAACCTACCCCCTGCTCGCACTGGGCTGACTTCATGAGAGTTGTACTGTGCCGGGCTGCAAATTGGAACATGAAGCTAGGTATCATGGATGATTGTTGTTCTTGTGCTCTGGCAGCAGGCACAGTTTTTCTGCGCCCAGGGCCACGGCCTCTGCGTGCACCATCAGCATCAGACACTTCCCCGTCCCTACTGCTCGCCTTCTTCATTTTAAATGTGATATATGCTTGAAAGTATATCACACGTATAGTAGCGTAGGATTTGGAAGTGTATGCACAAAAAAATTTGCAAAGGTATTTGTGATGAGGAAACGTTATACAGGACAGGTACCACAGGTAATATTACTGTTTGCAGTGTCTACGGAAAAAGTAAATTGGATGCCATTGATATTTACACAGAAGATGTGGGGCAAATAATTTAACTGTCAGCAGCGGCCTATTACACGGTATTTAGTGCAGGATGCGCTAAAAATATGTATTGCTGCTGTCATACACAATAGTCCTAAAAAGGACTTTTGGGTCTCTGAAAAGTTTTTTGTATAAAAATCTTCCTATTACACTCCATGCACATGTACCTTCCTATGCACAGCTCTCCCTAACGATGAGCAATTTAGCGCAGGTTGTGCTACAAACATTATTTGCTGCTGTCACACATAATAGTCCTTACAAGGACTTTTGGGTCTCTGAAACGTTTTTAAACAAATACAAAATGTAATTATGCTCCCTACACTCTCTGTCCCTTCCTATGCTCAGCTCTCCCTGACTACGAATGAGCTGAACATGCATCATCGGGTGCTATATAGCTCTCGATGACGCGTTCCGGCCAGCAAATAGTGATGGCCGAACATTGGCCGCGATGATTCGCGAATGTGCAGTTCGCAATCAAATGTTCGCGAACTGCAAATTTGCGGTGGGCCCCATTCACTTTAATGGCAGGCGAACCTGAAAAATCTTCAGGTCATATTTACAGCCAGCAAACACTTACTAGAAGAACACAAAAAGTTCCACTACATAGACAGTGATATACCAGAGGGGGATCAATGGCAAAAATTCCCACAAAATATATGCACATGCCACTGTACGGCATCAGTCTGAGGCATCTGTTAACACATACATTTTTGGTATGCATTAAATGGATAGCAAAAATAGGATGTGAACCCAGCCCTAGTGTCAGAATAAGCACCAGTACACAGCGGAGCAGCGTGGCGGAGAGGGGAGGACGCCATGTACTGACAGAGCGCTATCTTGTTATAGTGGTCAGGGAGGAGGACTGCGTTTCCCAAGGATCATTTTCTTCTGGGAAATACAGGGCACAGTATAATACACTAAAATCTATATAATATAAAGATATTAGCCCTACCCCTGAAAAATAATACAATTAGGTGGTCATTTATTATATAGAAATAAGTCTATGTTAGGCATATATCTGACACAGATTGTGGCGCAAAAGGTCATTAGCAGCGCAATCTGCATATTTTTACCGCTCATGCCAGGTCAAAAAAAGGATGGCGTGGGCAGGGAAAGGGATACAGTTATGGCCATCCAGTTATTGGATACCATATGTTGACCGGATAACATCTCTGTACGACCGGATAAAAGGGTATAAGAGGGCACAGTACAGGGAATGACTAGTGGCACTGCACAGGGTGTGGTAAGAGTGCACAATGGAGCATATAAAGGGGCACAGTACGGGGTGAGGGGCACAGTACTGGGTTGGGGGCACAGTCACATGACCATGTGACATTAGAAGGTTTTTATGGTGAATGCGGTTCATACGCCACCATAAAGAGAGGCAGAGGAGTGAGACAGTGTGATTATGTGGATAGAGATAAAAAATGTAACTGTCGGCCAGTACAGGCCCCACAAATTAGGCAATAGTCATTCACCTGGCAGCAATTAACTTTGAATTCTGTGGCTGGAGGTATAATAAGTGGTCACAGGATAAAAATGTAACTGTCGGCCAGTATAGGTCCCAAACATTAGCCAATAGGCATTCACCTAACATGAAAGTACTTTGGATTCTATGGCTGAAGGTACATTAGGCAGTCACAGGCTAAAAATGGAAATCAGCCAGTATAGGCCCCAAAAATTAGGCAATAAGCATTTACCTGACAGCAAAGAACTTTGGATTCTGTGGCTGGGGGGACATTAGGCGGTTATAGGATAAATATGTAACTGTCCGCCAGTATAGGCCACAAAAATTAGCCAATAGGCATCACCTGAAAGCAAAGAACTTTGGATTCTGTGGCTGGAGGTACACTAGGCGGTCACAGGATAAATATATAACTGTCGGCCAGTACATGTCCCAGAAATTAGGCATTTACCTGACATAAAAGGCCATTTATGCCGCTGTATATACATAAGGCAAGGACCATTCTTTGTTCTGGGTGGTGACGGATATGTATGGGTTGGCATGAGGAAATTCAATTACACGTTGTTAGCATAGGTGTGGAATTCCTCTGAAATCCATGCCTCATTATATATATTTTTTTTATTAGAGGTAGTCCACACTGTCGTGAGTTAGGCGAGTGCGCTTATCCCTCATGATCGACCCTGCTGCGCTGAACGTCCTTTCGAACAGGGCACTTGATGAGAGACAAGCCAATAGTTCTATGGCAAATTGTGCCAGCTCTGGCCACGGGTCAAGCCTGCACACCCAGCAGTCAAGGGGTTCATCATTTCATAGAGCATCCACATTGGCCGTTAACCCGATGTAGTCGGACACCTGTCGGTCTAGGAGTTCCTTGAGGCTGGATCCGGAGGGCGGCTGTTGATGGGTTGGCTTTAAGAATGATCTCATATCCGAAGTGACCAACACATCTTTGAACCACCCTCTTTTTGCAGCCACGGTAGGATTGGTACCCGCATCTGTTTCTCTGTGGGTAGAAATTCCTTTGCCAGTGCCCGCAACAGCAGAATGCAGCATGTCTCACAGCAAGGCCTGGAAATGCTGCATTCTGACAGCCCTCTGTGATGCTGGTAACATGTCCTCTATTTTGTGTTTGTACCGTAAGTCTAAGTATGTTGCCACCCAGTCCAAGTACCTGACCTTTATGCTTTTTATATGGGGGTCCCTCTTCAAACACTGGAGCATGAAGGCCCCATTTGCACCAAATTGGAAGCAGTGGAGCGCCCTGGCTCCTGCTCATCGCCCAGGAGAATGTTGTCCTCTGTCTCCTCCCCCAGCCACGGACAACACCAGGGATCTCCGACAAGTTTAAAGCCTGCTCTTCTTGCTCCTCCTCCTCCTCCTCCACCTAGCCAACATCCTCTTCTAACTCCTCTTCAGACTCCTGATGACTTGTCTCAGATGGCGTAGCCCCCCCCCCCTGGGAATTCATTCAGCATTGCGACTGCCTCATCTTCCAGCTCCTGCTCCTCGACAGCTTAATCAATGACACAATGCAATGCACGCTCCATAAAGAAGGCGTAAGGTTTGATGTCACTGATGGTGCTCTGGCCGCAACTGACCAGTTTGGCGATCTCATCAAATGGTCACAGAAGTCTGCATGTGTCGTGCATGAGCAGCCACTGGCGCAGTGAAAAAATATGAAGCTCCCCAGAACCTGTCCTGCTGCAGAGTTCATACAGGCAGTCATTAATGGCACATTTCTCCTAGAGCAGCCTATCAAGAATATATATGGTGGAGTTTCAGTGCGTCAGGCAGTCACAAATCAGACGTCTGACGTGCAAGTGGTGTCGCCGCTAAACGTCAGCAAGGCGAGCCATGGCCATGTAAGACCTTCTAAAATGGCCAGAAATTTTCCTATGGATAAAAAAGTGACTGGCACTCACTATATGGAACACACCAACAATTTATTAGCCGTTCACTCAACAATGGAGTGTAACCAGCAAAAGTTGTACAGTATATAATAAACACAACACAATATTATAATAACATTAAGAATACCCCTAAAAATCTAAAATCTAAAAGGTGCGGTGCACTGGTAGTGGGATCCTGTATAAAGAAAGGATCCTATATTTATAAGGCAATCTGGTATATAAAAGAATCTGTCGCTTGAATATTCTGCCAAAAGTTCATTTAAGCAATTTGATTTATAGCAAATGATGTCCTTTAAATGAAGGAAATGTCAATTCAAATGACTGCCACTAGGAGTACTGTCCCTTTAAATGCAGATAAATACTGTCATTAAGTTTGTTGGACTCCACCATATATTGAATGTAGCAGTGGACCTTTTGTCTGGTATTTCAAAGCCTCCGTAACCTCTGGTGCTCGATGCTGTGGGGAAAAAACTTGCTTACCGGTGTATGTAACTCCCCGGCAGTCCCGTTGTTCAGCTCACCACACCACTCGAGGTTCTTTCCTTAGGCTAATAAATTGTTGGTGTGTTCCATATAGTGAGTGCCAGTCACTTTTTTATCCATTTCTATTTTCTTTGACTGATTGGGTGATCAGCCTCCTGACTAGAGCACCCTTGCCATACAGAGGTAGGTGGTGAGCTATCCACAACAACTTTTTCTAACAGAAATTTTCCTAGCATGCCGCAAGACATCCTGGACCCCGGGGTATTCGGTAACGAACCGCTGCACAACTAAGCTCAAGACGTGTGCCATGCACGGCACATGTGTCATTTTGCCCTGTTTCAGCATGCTCAGCATATTGGCACCGTTGTTGCACACCGCTTTACCAACTGTCAAATTGAGTGGGGTTAGCCACTTATTGGCCTGTACCGCAGAGCTGAAAGGGGTGCAGGACCGATGTGGGTTTTGGCTTCAAGGCACAACAGCATAGCATGGCAACGTCTCACCTGGTACATCGAATAGGTTCTGGGGAGCTTGGGGGGTGCAGTGGAAGAGATGGTAACACCAAATCCACACGGGTGCCATAGGTCACATGCTTGACAGCCGTCAGAAGGTTCACCCAGTGGGCAGTAAAGTTATGTACCTTCCCTGCCTGTGTTTGCTAGACCACGTGTCTGTGGTCAGATGTATCTTGGCACCGACACTGTGTGCAGAGTTATATTATCTTGCCGCTGTACATGGCCATATAGTTGAGGGATGCCCTTCTGGGAGAAATATTTCCTTCCGGGGACCTTCCATTGCAATGTGCCAATGGCCACAAATTTTCAAAATGCCTCCGAGTCCACCAATTTATATGGTAGTAGTTGGTAGGCTAGCAGTTCCAACAATCCAGCAGTCAGCCGTTGGACAAGAGGATTATCCAGCGTCATCATTTTTTCAAGCTCGAACATTTGAGCCAGGGAACCCTGCCTTGTCCCAGATGAACGTGATGATGGCACGGTGAAAGATGTAGTGGAGGACAAATGGGAGGAGAGAAGAAGAGGCAGGACGTGGAGCGCCGGGAGTGTGGCTTTTTGGGTTCTGCCGGCGTTGCTCCAACTGGACTTGGTGATGGGCGGCCAGGTGCCTCCTTAATGCGGTTGTCCCTAGGTGAGTGTTGGACTTACCGCCACTTATGCGTTGACAGCAAAGACTGAAGATGTCAATAGTGATGTCCCGAACTATTCACGGCGAACATGGCTTGTTCGCTTTCGCCGCGGCGGGCAAACATATGCGATGTTCGGTCCACCCCCTATACATCATCATTGAGCAAACTTTGACCCTGTACCTCACAGTCAGCAGACACATTCCAGCCAATCAGCAGCAGACCCTCCCTCCCAGACCCTCCCACCTCCTGGACAGCATCCATATTAGATTCATTCGGAACCTGCATTCTCAGTGAGAGGAGGGACAGTGCTGCTGCTGATCTAATAGGGAAAGCATTAGCTAGGGCAGTGTTCTGTGTCCACAGACTCATCTGCTGTAAGGACAGCGTCCTGACAGCACCCCAAAAAGCCCTTTTTAGGGCTGGTACATCAGTCTGCTTTTTTTATTTATATATATATATATATATATATATATATATATATATATTGCAGTTGCCTGTCCGTGTGTGAGAGGCTGCAGGCCCACAGACTGTACTGTGTGCACACCACTCATAGGGTGTCACAGTAACTTGCAGATAAAAAAAAGTCAATTTATTTTTTCTCTGTGATATAATCGCAGTTGCAAGTCAGTGTGTGTCATGCCCACACATAATGCACTGTGCCCACTGGCCAGGCCACCACTCATACCATTACAGTGTGTCACAATACCTTGCAGATAAAAATAGTCAAATTATTTTTTGTCTGATATAATCGCAGTTGCAAGCCGGTGTGTGTCAGGCCCACATAGACTGTACTGTGCCCACTGGCCAGGCCACCACTCATACCGTTACAGGGTGTCACAATACCTTGCAGATAAAAAAAAAAAGTCAAATTATTTTTTAACTGTGATATAATCTCAGTTGCAAGCCAGTGTGTGTCAGGCCCACACAGACTATACTGTGCCCACTGTCCAGGCCACTTATATAGGGTTGCACAGTACCTTGCACGCATAATACCACATATCAACAACAAAAAAATTACAGGCAGAGGCAGGCAACCACGCAGGGGCCGTCGTGGTCGTGGTACTGTGATTTCCACTGGCACTGGAATAATGCCCAGTGTTCAGAGGCCACGTACCCTGAACCCGAAAAATTCTGAGAACATAGTTGACTGGCTTACACAGGACACCCAATCTTCAACAGCTTCCGCTAAGAAACTTGACGCACCATCCTCCTCCGGCTCAGCTTCGGTCACCTGCTCTCAAGTTACCACTCTCCCACCTGCCGCTGCCACCACCACTACAGCCACCACAGCCGCTTCACTTGATCCGTCAGAGGAGTTATTTACACATCGTTTGTACAACTGCTTTGCGAAGGCACATGATCTCACATCACAAATGCCAATGGGATCAACACATGAGTACAAGCAGCACAAAAACTCAAAGCCACCATCCTCCTCCTGGTCCAGCATCTTCAGCCACGTCAACCACTGCTGTCCTCATTGGCCCCTCTCAACCACCCGCCACTCCGCCTCTCACCTTCAGCAGTTCTATCTCAACTGCCCACAGTCTGGTATCTGTCAAGGAAATATTTGAGCATAAGAAGCCAATGTCACAGAGTCACCCCCTTGCCCGGCGAACTCTCAGCCCGCGGGCTTTTACCATACCAGCTGGTGGAGTCTGAGGCCTCCAAAAAATTTGTCGCTATTGGGACACCACAGTGGAAGGTACCCGGACAAAATTACAGTGTTGGGGCAAGGGTCGATCTGACCACTGATACCTGGTCTGCAAAGCACGGTCAGGACAGGTATATCATGTACACTGCGCATTGGGTCAACCTGCTGACGGCTGACAAGCATGGAATGCGTGGCTCTGCAGCGGAGTTGGTGACACCACCATGACTTGCAGGCAGGCCTACTGCCACCTCCTCTACTCCTCCTACTCCATCCTCTTCTATAACCTCTTCGGCTGAGTCTTCTGCTGCGGCGTCTGGCTGCACATCAACTGAATCCCCCCAGCTCCCCAGGGGCTATTCCACATCCCGGATATGACAGTGTCACGCTGTCTTGGGGTTGACTTGCCTAAAAGCAGAGAGCCACACCGGACCATCACTCCTGTCCGCTCTGAACGCACAGGTGGATCAGTGGCTGACCCCGCACCAATTGGAGATCGGCAAAGTGGTGTGTGACAAATGGAAGCAATTTGCTGGCGGCATTGAATTTGGGCAAGTTGTCACATGTGCCGTGCATGGCACATGTGTTGAATCTCATCGTACAACGCTTTGTGTCTAAGTACCCAGGCTTACAGGACGTCCTCAAGCAGGCCAGGAAGGTGTGTGGCCATTTCAGGAGTTCCTACACGGTCATGGTGCACTTTTCCGATATTCAGCGGCGAAACAACATGCCAGTGAGGCGCTTGATTTGCGACAGCCCGACACGTTGGAATTCAACACTCCTAATGTTCGACCGCCTGCTCCAACACGAAAAAGCCGTCAACCAGTATTTGTATGACCGGGGTGCTAGGACAGCTTCTGCGGAGATGGGAATATTTTTGCCATGTTACTGGATGCTCATGTGCAATGCCTGCAGGCTCATGCGTCCGTTTGAGGAGGTGATAAACCTAGTCAGTCGCACTGAAGGCACCATCAGCGACCTCATCCCATTTGTTTTCTTCCTGGAGCGTGCCCTGCGAAGAGTGCTGGATCAGGCTGTAGATGAGCGTGAAGAGGAAGAGGAAGAGTTGTGGTCACCATCACCACCAGAAACAGCCTTGTCATCATCGCTTGCCGGACCTGCGGCAACGCTGCAAGAGGACTATGAGGAAGAGGAGTCAGAGGAGGAATGTGGCTTTGAGGAGGAGAAAGACCAACCACAGCAGGCATCCCAGAGTGCTCGTTGTTGTCACCTATCTGGGACCCGTGGTGTTGTACGTGGCTGGGGGGAAGAACAGACCGTCAATGACATCAGTGGCGACGAGGTATGGGAAATGAATAGCTCGGCATCCAACCTTGTGCAAATGGGGTCTTTCATGCTGTCATGTCTGTTGAGGGACCCTCGTATAAAAAGGATGAAGGAGAACAACCTGTACTGGGTGGCCATGCTACTAGACCCCCGAAATAAGCAGAAAGTGGCGGAAATGTTATCAAATTACAGAAAGTTGCAGCAGTTCAAAACCAAACTAAAAAAAATATGCTTTACACAGCTTATAAGGGGGATGTCACAGCACAACAGGAATCTAACTAGAGAAGAGGTGAAAGTCATCCTACCACGGCGGCAAGGACAGGACGCTTTACAGATGTGTTGCTGATGGAGGACATGCAGAGCTTTTTCAGTCCTCCACATCGCCACAGCCCTTCGGGATCCAGCCTTTGAGAAGGACTCAGCCAACAGGTAGCAGACTACCTCGCCTTAACTGCAGATATAGACACTCTGAGGAGCAATGAACCCCTTGACTACTGGGTGTGCAGGCTTGACCTGTAGCCTGAGCTATCCCGGTTTGCGATAGAACTTCTGGCCTGCCCCGCTTCAAGTGTTCTGTCAGAAAGGACCTTCAGTGCAGCAGGAGGCATTGTCACTGACAAAAGAAGTCGCCTCGGTCAAAAAAGTGTTGATTACCTCACCTTCATTAAGATGAATGAGGCATGGATCCCGAAGAGACAGTGGGGGATACGTTTGACTAACAAAAGGCCTGATGATTTGCCTTGGCCTCAAAATGGTCCCCACGCTGCTGTATTTAATGTCTGCATACCGGATGACTTTCGTGAATTCTGCGCCACCAACTAGGGTTCAAGCCGCAATGTTTTAGTCACCTTTCTGCCTGGAAAACATCAATTTTTCCGGCCGCTGCTACAACAGCGGCTGCAACAACAACATTGTTTTTTAGGCATGTGTACATGCCTAATTTTTCTGTCCTCTGGTGCTGCACTGTGGCTGCAAAAACAAAATAAAAACAAAAAAAGGCACATACAAGTGTCAATTCCCCTTTGTGATCGTTACCTTGTTGTGGTGAAGGGGCTTGCGTATCACAATGAAGCGATCATCACCTCTATGAGTGTGTTGGCAATGTTGCCACACCCCAGATGATAAGGCCGTTGCTTCATTATGATCAGACCAAAAGCGATCGGCTGGATAATTTTTAATAGAAAAAAACATTCTGCTGCTTTTTCTATCTCCCGGTTCCTAAAATCAGTTCAGTTTGGTGTGTCACTGTGAAGGCAGTCGAAGGTACCCGGCCTAAATTTTTTTCTCAAAAGGCAATCCCTGATATGGGATGTAACAGAGATTAAACTGATGAGAAGTGAACTACAGAAAATACCACTCACATGGGGTGTGACAGTAAATTTCACGGCGCAGACGCAGTGACCGTGGATTAAAACAAAGGGGAGGGAGCCAGCGTTTTTTTTAACCATCTCCCCATTTGAAAAATCAATTCAATAAATGGACCCCAGATTGGGGACGTAACAGACATTAAACTGATGAGAAGAGAACTACAGAAAATAACACTCATATCGGGTGTGAGAATAAATTGCACGGCGCAGACGCAGTGACCGTGGATTCAAACAAAGGGGAGGGAGCCAGCGTTTTTTTAACCATCTCCCCGTTCGAAAAATCTATTCAATAAATGGACCCCAGATTGGGGATGTAACAGGGATTAAACTGATGAGAAGAGAACTACAGAAAATACCACTCATATCGGGTGTGACAGTAAATTGCACGGCGCAGACGCAATGACCGTAGATTAAAATAAAGGGGAGGGAGCCAGCGTTTTTTTTAACCATCTCCCCGTTCGAAAAATCAATTCAATTCACCTTTCGGGGACCCTTGGTGTTGTACGTAGCTGGGTGGAGGAAGAAACCTTCAATGACATCAACGGGATATGGCTACCTTGTGCAAATGGGAAGTTTGCGGTTGGGCAAATGGATTGTTTACGGTGCATTAAAAGGGGAGTTTGGTCTGTCAATGTCTGTGAAGCGTGGCATAACCCTTACACTACCTGATCAATACAACATCATACCTGATCGCATACACAGACTGGATGTTTTAAACCACGTTGTTAAAAAAAATTGGATTGTTAGGTGATTTATGCCCTTTATGGATTAAAACCCAACTGTGCGTCAACTATTTAATTTTCCATGGGAGTTTTGCCATGGATCCCCCTCCGGCATGCCACAGTCCAGATGTTAGTCCCCTTGAAACAACTTTTTCATCACTACTGTGGCTAGAAAGAGTCCCTGTGGGTTTTAAAATTCGCCTGCCTATTGAAGTCAATGGCGGTTCGCCCGATTCGCCCATTCGAACATTTGGAAAAATTTGCGTTCACCATTCACAAACGGAAAATTTTATGTTTGCGACATCTCTAGTTGTCAACACTAATATCAGCAGCTGAAACGTTAAAAAAAAGCCCACACTATGGAGCCATGTGCCGGCGTCCTGGGAGCGCAAGATGTGACTGTGCATGGTGAATGGCTCACTCCAGATACATTTGCTGTCTGCTTTTTCCCTTCTGACCACTGCAAGTTCTGCCTGCTTCTCCTCCTTCTCCTCCCTATCTGCTGTTCCAGCTCCTTCTCTGAACTTTCCTCCTCTTCCTCTCTTGTGGGCACTCATGTGATGTCCATTGACACGTCATCATCATCACCTTCACCACCAACTGACATTAGAGATCTTGGAGTAGGCAGTAACAGAGTGGAACACCCACCTTGGGCTAATCTGGGTACTGTCATCAGACTGCTGGGTTTCGGCCGTTGCTACCTCCTCTTCCTCATCCAATGCCAAAAACGGCTGCACATTGGTATGGTCCGGGAATGGATGGAAAAATAATTTCTCTGACTCGAGTTGAGAGGCTATGGTGGTGGTGGTAATGATGGTGTATTTGGGGGTGCACACAGCAGAGAGTGAGGAGGGTATGGATACAGAGGATGAGGAGGGTGCAGAAGTGGAAGGCTGAGTGAGCCACTCAATCAACTCTGGTGCGCCCTTTGAAGTGTTTGCACGCACCTTCTCCAACTTCCCACTTAGGCTCTGGCCTGGTGCACCTTCCTGACTCCTACCATCCCTGGGGAACGGTCTGCCTCTTCCTCTGCCTATCATTTTCTAAGTCTTTTGTGTGTTGGACAGATCTAAATTCCTCTCGATCAATGAGGGGAAAAGATAAATAGGAGAGAAAAGGGGCGCACAATAGGGTAGTATGTATATACAGATACAATGATAATATCATAGGAATTGTGAAGGCTCACCTTTTTTGGTTGTGCAAAATTTAGGCACAACTCTATCCCAGATAGCAAGGATAACTTGCCACAAACTTGTGGCAGGGTTAAATTGTAAGTCTTGTTAACTTGCTGCAAACATTCTCTGGCAAGTTGTACACTTGCAGAGAACTTGCAGCACAAGTTCTAGTTGACACTTTTTCAACTTGCAGCAAATTTGCTTGGAAAGTCTCTAGCAAGAGCAAAGTTGCAGTAGCAAGTCTACAGCAAGAGCTCTGCAAGTCTCAGTGAGTTTTGCAAGTCTACGGCAAGAGCCCTGCAAGTCTACGGCAAGAGCCCTGCAAGTCTACGGCAAGAGCCCTGCAAGTCTACGGCAAGAGCCCTGCAAGTCTACGGCAAGAGTTTTGTAACTCTCGGTTTTTATAGGGCCTATTCACTAAAAAGTAAAGAGGTGACTGTCAGGTGAACTGCAAAATCCAGCCCAAAGTGACTGAAGTAGAAGAAATAATCTTCTATTCAAATATTCAACCTACTTTGGCCCATATTTTTCCATTTCCCTGACAATTCACCTGGATTCACTGAGTGCCTTGAGATAGAACTGATCTAAATAAAAATTATCATTAAAACATAATAAAATCAATACATAACACTGCATTATATCGTCCAAACTTTTTTTTATTATGTTGAACAGTTAACAAAACATGAAAAAAAATTTTTACAAAACCAATACTAACATGGTACAAATAGGTACAATAAAATGGTAAGAATAGATCATTTTTTTCTGTCCTATGGGCTTGAATTTGGAACTGGCCTGTTAAAATAAAAACAAAAACAATTATTACATATCACCAAAATTCATTTCTACAGCTAAACAGTACTATCTAACAGTAGCTCAATTTTAGTTTTACATAAGTATTTTAATCAATAGACACATTAACTCTTAGATGCAACTAGTAATTGATTAGGAAATTGGCAGTCCTAAAGGAGAACTATGGGATTAGGGATTTTCCACATAGTTCTCCTTAGGGTAACGGGAGGACACAAACTAGCGTCCTCCTGTCACCCTAAGCTCAGTATACAGCAAGCTGCAGCTCTCGGTATACTGAGATGCCACATTATACCGCAGAGACGCTACAGCTGAACTGGATCCTGACAATTATGTCTGGATCCGCCCATCTGCGTGAGTGACAACTGGTTCTGCTTATCGAGAGGCAGAGTTAGCTATACCCGCCCCCTCCCCCGTCCTTTCCGCCAGTCAGTGCTGAAGGATCGGAGCAGGGAGGGGGGAACCCAGTCCCTCCCCTGTCACAGCAGAGAGCCCATTTCCTGATCTACTGAGCGGACCTGTGACAGTCTCATTGTCATAGGTCGGCTAAAACTATAAGGAGGGTGAAAATTAGTCACCTCATAGTTCTTCTTTAAATTAGCTAAGAGGGGCTGGGATCCTAATAATATCCACTTTAACCTCAAAACTCATCTTGGTTCATGCTCTACTCTTCACTTAGAGCAGTGGTTCTCAACCCAATAGCAGGCGGATATTGTACACTACATCGTTATATCGGGAGTGGCATGAGTGAGTGTCAGCACTATATAGTTGTGTGTACATAGAGCACACTATATGAGCCCACACCGGCCACCAGATAGCTCACACTTGCCTTTTTGCTGCATAGCAGGGGACCACAAACCACAGACTGGATACGGAACAAGCAGCTGGTCCTTCCAGACCTCAATTGCCAGTGACACCCAGGGTCCTCCTCTGTTCCCCACTGAGCACTGGAGGATGGAACAGTAGCTTTCGTCCTCTCCAGCCATAGCCAACTCCCCCTCACATGCCTCTCAAAGCAGCTCCCATGCGATTAATGCACTCTACTGCACGCCTCATGCACTACTTTTTTTTTAACCTCTTCACACTGAAATGGATGGTATTGCAATACCATGCATTGAGGTTGAACACATTGCCCTTAGGAGGTTCATTTGAGGTGCCAGGAGTCAACATAACGGAGCACTCTCATGGGGACAACCAATGCCAATGCAACTCCAATGTGGGCAACAAATTATGTGCCCCATATAAAAATTGGCTGCCCCCTTTTGCAATTATTTAAGGGAGCACACTGATGGTTACAGCTAATGTAAGCTGGCACTCTGATGTGGACAACTAATTATTGAAAGGGGGGTGTGCATACTGATTGCACCTAGAAGGGCGGTGAGGTGGAGTCCGTGCGCTATGCACTCTCACTCCTAACCCTCACCCTTGCATTGAAAGGAGGGATGAGTAAGTGTTGCCATTCTTAAGTGTTGACATACAGAATGTGTGTTACTGCCAGGATCAGCAAGTGAAAATCCAATTCAAAATCATGCTAAACTCTCAAGCATTTTAAAATAGGAAATACAGGCCCTGAAGTAAATTTTATTTAAAACGAATGCAATAGGCATCAACTGCTCTACATAGAACAGCTTTTCTACTGTACAGGCCCTTGGTGCCCTAGGGCACATCTTGGTGCACTTTTTCCTGACCCTATTCTACACTGCGGCACAGTGTCTGACGAAGGTATTCTTGCCGAAAATGTTCACATGCTTTATGGCCGCATGTTAAGCCACATGTGTTAAAATAAAATAACACTTCTGAACAATTACAAAATATCTTGGTGTGATTTATTACAAGGGACACCAGTTCTGTAATATGGAAGGCTGCAAGGAGAGTTGGACTCCTGCTGCCTTACTGAGATTGCCTTTCACAGTGCAGAGCAAGCTGGGATCGATAGTGCACTGAGCTGATGGGATAAGCAGAATTTGTGCAGCCTGTGGGGGCTATAAGTGCCCACATGCCACTGGTTGAAAGAACAGCAGGAGCGGAGAGAGGGTTGCCTTGTTCAGCCTGCCATCATTCCTGTGCAGCATTCTAGTACTGAAAAGGTAGTAGTGTTAGTGTAGGGTCCTGCTCAAAAGAGTATGCCTTGTCCTGCTGGCAGACTTCATACAAACCGGATTCACAAAAAGTTGGGACACTATACAAATCGTGAATAAAAACTGAATGCAATGATGTGGAGGTGCCAACTTCTAATATTTTATTCAGAATAGAACATAAATCACGGAACAAAAGTTTAAACGGAGAAAATGTACCATTTTAAGGGGAAAATATGTTGAATCAGAATTTCATGGTGTCAACATATCCCCAAAAAGTTGGGACAAGGCCATTTTCACCACTGTGTGGCATCTCCCCTTCTTCTTACAACACTCAACAGACGTCTGGGGACTGAGGAGACCAGTTTCTCAAGTTTAGAAATAGGAATGCTCTCCCATTCTTGTCTAATACAGGCTTCTAACTGTTCAATCGTCTTGGGCCTTCTTTGTTGCACCTTCCTCTTTATGATGCGCCAAATGTTCTCTATAGGTGAAAGATATGGACTGCAGACTGGCCATTTCAGTACCTGGATCCTTCTCCTACGCAGCCATGATGTTGTGATTGATGCAGAATGTGGTCTGGCATTATCTTGTTGAAAAATGCAGGGTCTTCCCTTAAAGAGATGACGTCTGGATGGGAGCATATGTTCTAGAACCTGAATATATTTTTCTGCATTAATGGTGCCTTTCCAGACATGCAAGCTGCCCATGCCACACGCACTCATGCAACCCCATACCATCAGAGATGCAGGCTTCTTAACTGAGCGTTGATAACAACTTGGGTTGTCCTTGTCCTCTTTGGTCCGGATGACATGGCGTCCCAGATTTCCAAAAAGAACTTCGAATCGTGACTCGTCTGACCACAGAACAGTCTTCCATTTTACCACACTCCATTTTAAATGATCCCTGGCCCAGTGAAAACGCCTGAGCTTGTGGATCTTGCTTAGAAATGGCTTCTTCTTTGCCCTGTAGAGTTTCAGCTGGCAACGGCGGATGGCACGGTGGATTGTGTTCACTGACAATGGTTTCTGGAAGTATTCCTGAGCCCATTCTGTGATTTCCTTTACAGTAGCATTCCTGTTTGTGGTGCAGTGTCGTTTAAGGGCCCGGAGATCACGGGCATCCAGTATGGTTTTACGGCCTTGACCCTTACGCACAGAGATTGTTCCAGATTCTCTGAATCTTCGGATGATGATAGATGCAAAGTCTTTGCAATTTTTCACTGGGTAACACCTTTCTGATATTGCTCCACTATCTTTCTGCGCAACATTGTGGGAATTGGTGATTCTCTACCCATCTTGGCTTCTGAGAGACACTGCCGCTCTGAGAAGCTCTTTTTATACCCAATCATGTTGCCAATTGACCTAATTAGTGTTAATTGGTCTTCCAGCTCTTCGTTATGCTCAAATTTACTTATTCCAGGCCCTTATTGCTACTTGTCCCAACTTTTTGGGGATTTGTTGACACCGTGAAAATTTGAATCAACGTATTTTTCCTTTAAAATTATACATTTACTCGGATTAAACGTTTGATCTGTCATCTACGTTCTATTACAAATAAAATATTGACATTTGCCATCTCCACATCATTGCATTCAGTTTTTATTCACAATTTGTTTAGTGTCCCAACTTTTTGGGAATCCGGTTTGTACTACAATGCTTGGATCTTGGATCTGTAATAATACATAGCTCTTTTAGAATAGGACAGTTTTCTCAGATGGGAAGCATGTCCCGTCAACAGGGCTGGCTCCAGGTTCATGTGGGCCTTAGGGCGATAAATCCAAGTGGGCCCCCTTGAGGCTTTTACATTTACATGTCCCCCTGTGGCTCCCTCATGGTATAATGACCCCCAGTGGCCACAATACAGTATAATAACCCTCCAATGTCCCCTCCTACACACAGTATAATGACCCCACAGTGGCCCTCCATTCAGAATAATAACCCCCAGTCACCCCCACACTGGGAGTTATACTGTATAGGGATTATTATACTAAATGGGGGCACTGGGGGTCAATATACTGTGTAAGGGGCCTGCACAATCTAATGATCCCCTAGTGGCCCCCTCACATACCTATCATGGCTGGAGCCCATGGGAGCTGGCGGTCCTGTCATTCACTAACCTCCTCTCCTCTGGCCCGCTGCAGCAGTGAGACACATGTCACAACGTCACCGCTGGGCCGGGCCATGTTTTTCATATTGGTTTTATGTATACAATGTGCAGCACTCCAGGCATGTGTTAATGTATATATTTTATGTCAAAAATGTCATGTGAACCCAGTCCTAGTGTCAGAATAAGCCCCAGTACACAGCGGAGGGGAGGCCACCATGTACTGACAGAGCGCTACCTGGTCCTGGTGGTCAGGGGTGAGGACTGTGTCCCAAGGATCATTTTTCTACTGGGAAATACAAGGCACAGTATAATACACTAGAATAAATAAGATATGAAGAGATTAGCCCTACACCCGAATAATAATACAATTAGGGGGCATTTATTATACAGAAATACGTCTATGTTAGGCGTATTTTTTAAACAAATTGTGGAGCAAAGGTCCTTAGCACCGCAATCTGCATATTTTTCCTGTTCATGCCAGTTCTAATAAAGGTGTTGTGGGCAGGGAAAGGGATGCAGTTATGGCCATCCAGTTATTGGATACCACAGCCATACAGTGATAACACCGCCATAGGGGCACTGTACAGGGTGTGTTAAGAGGGCACAATGCAGGGTATAAATGGACACAGTACAAGGTAAGGGGCACAGTACAGGGTGGGGGGCACAGTCACATGACCCTGTGACATTAGAAGGTTGAGATGCCCCCATAATAACAGGCATAGTAGTGAGACAGGGGCTCGGGGCCCTGGATGCACAGGAAGGGTGGACACAGCAAGTAGGTGGAAGGGGCCCTGAGGGGGATTCATATAAGAAGTAGGGGCAGGAGGTCTGTGCAGGGCAGCAATAGGAGACAGGAAGGTGCAAGCTGCAGTCTCTCTCCTCAGACAGCACGCTGCAGTCTCTCTCCTCAGACAGCACTCTGCAGTCTCTTTCCTCAGACAGCAGTTCTGTGTAGAGGGGGTGTGTCTGAGTCTATCATATCATGCTTAGTAAATCCATGATTTCTACCTCACTGAACTTTATATCAGACCTCAGTTTCCACTCATCTTACCTCACACCACTGCCAAAGTTAATGTAAAATGGCTGCCAAGACCAATGAAAGAAAAATCTTACAGCAGGGAGCATGGAAAGAATATTTAGCCACAGTGACCTCTGTGGTGGGATGACTATTGCACACATAACTTAACGAGAACTTGCAGCAAGTTTGCAAAAGCAAGTTAATCTAGAGACTTGCAAAGCAGACTTGCTGCAAGTTTGCAACATACTTGTGAAGCTTGGCAAGTCTGGCAATAGCTTAGCAAGTCATTTTCAAACTTGAAGCACAATTACTTGCTATCTGGGATTGAAGGCTTTAAAGTGATGAGACTTATCTTCCGGAACTGCAGCCACAGATTGTGAGTGCTTTTTGATGGGATGTCCAGTCCCACAAAAGTAAAAATGGCAATAAGAGAGAAATTCTGCTTCGGCGCAAGTCCACAAATGGAAACAGTCTCACAAGTATGATAGTTCTTCTTTAATGGAAACATCGCGTTTTGGGGAGTGAAACTTCCCCTTCATCAGGTTTCATAGTATTGCAATAAACAGACAAATATTTATAGGTGCAGAATAACAAAAAAGAAAAAAAGACAAAAACGGGTACCTTGGCTCCGCCCCTAGGGGAGGAGCTACCGCAAAACGGCTACCTGGGGCCGCCCCTAGGGGCGGAGCTACTTGCAGGTGTCACTTCAGACATCAGGTAAACTCAATCTAATCAAATCTCAGTTTCGTTTATACAAATCTTACTATGGTGTAATCCCATGTAATTCTGTGTAAGTTCAATAAAAAACGAGTATCATAAACATTTATTTCAAGTAAAGACATTTCTGTGTATTTAACACATATACATCATGTGACTGCAGGAGGTCACATGATCGGACTGCAGACTGGAGACATGCGCATCTGGTGATCAGCTCTCTGTCTCATATGGAAATGCAGGGGGAGAAGGAGAGAGGCCGATCACCATGGGCTCCTGTCTCTGTATGTGTGGATACTTTGCTGTCTGCAGGAGGCCGCCGGCCAGGGGGCGGGTCGGTCTGTGACGTCATGACTATGTGATCGCAACCTTGCAGTCACATGGTCTGTTGCCAGGACAAAGGGAATGCTTTGGTTTCAGGCCACAATTAGGTGATAGAGCTCTGCCCTGATGTATCAAGGGGATTCAATAGACCGGGTTACAGCTCTGTATATTGATTTAGGATAGCTCTGCATATTACATATGCTTGGAGTGCATACTAAAATCATAATTATTATAAATGAGGGGTAAAAAATGAATGAAGGGTAATCACATAATTATCAGATAATCAAAAGATAATTGATAAATAGGGTGTATATAAAATTAATATTTAATATGAATAAAATCCAATATCACTGTTTAAGTAAAAATCAATATAAAGACTACTCATGATTGGTAAGAATATAAAATAGAATTGTTTATAATAAAAATATACAATATAGTGGGAAATATATATAGATATGAAATCAGAGTGATTTCAGATATGCCATTTCCCTAATGCTAGTTATTTTCTTGCATATTAAAAGGTACTCAGAGGGCACATAATATATTATAATATTTTGGTACATTATTTTATTTTTTATTATTCTATATTTTAATATTTTTATTTCTATGGGACATATTGTTTGTTATATATCTAACGTTGGATACTTGGACTTCATAGATTAATTTCAAATGCCTCGTTAAGGCCATAGGGATTGAGGCTGTTTAATTTAAAAATCCAGTACATCTCTTGGCATCTGATGTACTGGATGTCTTTCTGGAGATGGTTTGGGATCTGTTCTATAGGTGTCACAGAGAATCTGACTGCATTACCCTCGTGCTGTTCCGTTGCGTGTCTGGAGACGCTATGTTTCATAAATTTCTTTTTGATATTTGACCTATGCTTATTAAATTTGTTGCGTAGGGTTTGAATGGTGCGGCCTACATATTTTAGATGACATGGACATTCAAGCAGGTATATTATGTGGTTGGAGTTGCAGGTTAGGTGTTCTGAAATCTTAAAGGATTCCCCAGTTGAGCGGCTTTGGAAGGATGACCTCTGGTAGATGCTAGTGCAGCATAAACATCTATGGTGACCACATTTGTAGCTGCCTTGGGGGGGTCCTAGTGTCCTGATCACGGGTGGGATAAGTAATAGATCTTAGTTTACTGGGCGCCAGAATATTTTTTAGGGTTTTTGCTCTTCTGTATGTGAAGCGGGGATTCGCCGGAATGATTTGGCTCAAAATGGGGTCTCTTTTTAGGATGTGCCAGTGTTTCTCCATAGCCGCTTTGATGGCCTTATGGTTCTGATTGTTTGTTGTTATAAAATTGTACCCATAGGGACTGATTTAGGTGTTTCCCTTCTCTTTTTTTGTTGCTGGGGCCAGACATTCTGATTGTGTAAAATCAGCCGCTTTTTGTCTTGCACCCATAATGATGTTTCTTGGGTATCCTTTTTGTTTGAACCTAGATGTTAAGGTATCGCATTTTAGTGTAAAGTCTGTATCTAATGTACAGTTTCGACGGAGGCGCTTGTATTGGCTAAAAGGAACGTTGGCTTTCCATTTTCTGTAATGTGAGCTCCGGAAATCGAGATAGTTATTGCTGTCTACCTTTTTGAAAAATGTACTTGTCCTGATTTCTTTGTTTTGTATAAAAATCTCTAGATCCAAAAAATCAATTTTTTCCGGATCATACGTTCCTGTGAGTGATATGCACCAGTTGTATTGAGGTGGGAAATTAAATGATTTATTGTTGTCTGGTCGCCATCCCAAATGAAAATGAGATCATCAATGTATCTTTTGAAAAAGATATTATCTGTCCAGAATTTAGTTTGGTAAATGAGGGTCTCTTCAAAAGCTCCCATGAACAAGTTAGCATAACTCGGCTCGAAACGCGTCCCCATCGCGGTCCCACTTGTCTGTCTATAGATTTTGTTTTGAATATGTGAAAACATTGTGTTATAAGATGAATTTCATCCCTTTCATGATAAATGATCTCTGTTGTATAGGCATCTCTTGATCATTGTTCAAAAAAGTGGATGCACACTTCAGTCTCAAGTCATGGGATATATTGGTGTAGAGTGCTGACACATCTAGAGTGAGCAGAAGGTAACTCTCTTTCCATTTGATATTTTTTTTGTAGTGTGATTAAGGATGTGGAGTCTATCAGAGGGGACTTTAAATTTAGAACATATTTTTGGAGGTGGATATCAATGTAATGGGAAAGATTCCTAGTAAGGGAGGTGACACCGGAGATGATGGGTCTCCCGGGGGGATTTTTTAGGTCTTTATGGATTTTGGGGAGGTGGTAGAAGGTGGCGAGTGTTGCATCTTACACAAGAATATATTCTTTCTCCTTTTTGTTTAAGATGGTTTCTGCTGATTTGATGAGTTTCCCAAAATCTTCCCTAGCCTGCGTTGATGGGTTCTGTTGAATGGGTAGATAATAGTTTTTATCAAATAGTATATTGAGGGCTTCTTTGATGTATTCCTCTCTGTTTTGGATCACTCCACCTCCTTTGTCTGCATTTTAAATTATAATATTTGTGTTTGACTGTAGACTTTTGAGGGCCGCTATTTCAAAGGGTTTAAGATTGTGTTGTCTCGGATAAGGAAATGAAGTGGTCTCTTTTATAATTTGTCTAAATTCATTGGAGACCAGGGAATAGAATGTGTCTAAGAAGTTGCCCTTATGATGGATTGGATAAAAATTAGAGGGTGATTTTAAACCTAAAGGGATAGCTCTAGGGTCTTCTTTCTCAGATGGAGAAATGGCAGTGAATCCTATGGATAGCATTTTTGCAGAGTTTTCTGTTACTTTAAAATGTTGTTTTAGGGTGAGTTTTTTAATATACCGGTTGAGGTCTAAAAATAGATCAAATTCATTGATTTTACTTCTGGGACAGAAAGATAGGCCTTTGGATAGTACGGCAATGTCTGCTTTTTTCTGAGTGTATGAGAATAGGTTATATATACCACATGATTTTTCTATATCTTCCAGTGCTTGTTCAACTAAATTTATGTTTTTCTTTTTACTTTTGCCTGCTCTACATCCTCTTCTAGTTTTTTTTTCGTTTGGTGGGTTTTCGGACTAGTGGGTAAAAACAATGAGTAATGGTAGTTGTTTTGGGGCTCTTAAGAATGGGATAAACTACCGTGGGATGAACAAGGGGAGGGAGAGCTATAAACGAAAAAGAGGTGGAGGGACCTGCTACAGAATGGTCTGTGGTCAAATTGGAGTTGATGGGGCTATTTGGGGGAGGCATGGGGTGAGTATTGGAAGAACAGTTGGGTGGGTCTGGAGTGGATATTACACAGTCTGGATAGGAAGTATAAGTGGGAGGTGTACAGATATGGACAGTAAGGAGTGAATCAGCTTCCACGTCTGAGGAATTGGAGGGAGTGGAAAGCCTGGGGGTAGTCGGCACTGAGGGGTGGGAGTGGGTGTAAAAATTGGTGTGTGGTAGATTGAGTGGTCCACATGCCGCTCTGACGTTTTCAGGAAAAACAATGGATGGAGAGAGGATGGGTGTTTTGTTTTTGAAGGAAAAGAATGAGTCTGATTTTCTTGGGCTATGTGATGGAGTGAAAAACTCTGAATTTGGTGTATCTGGATAGGAAATTGGGGTAGAACCTTTGATGTGGGTCTCATTGTTTATGGGGGTCTATGATTTTTCTGATGTGGTGGGTCTTGTTTTGAAGTGTGTGCTCTGTCCCACTGATGGATGGCAGGGGTCTTGTAGCTGCTGATGTCCTTTGTGGGGGTCTGGGTTGGGTCTGTGTGTTCTGGTGGATGGGCTTGTTTCTATTGAAGTAGAGGTTCTGTGGTTTCCAGTGTTGTGAATGTTTGTGATTTTGTGTTAGTCTAGATGGTGGTTTGGCGGTAGTAGTTTGGGTCTGCTCATGATTAAAGTCTCCCCTGTTAGTGTCACATTTTCTAAGTGACCCTCTGCCTAAATCCGTAGAGAAGAGCACAATTTGAAGGTATGTTGCAGCCCTCAATCAGAATTTTGTGGAAAAAGGTATATAGCAATAGCACCCCTCAACCACCATTTAGTGGAAGAAGATATATGACACCCCTCAATCAGTATTTGGTGGAAACAGGTATATAGCACACCTCAATCAGGATTTGGCAGAAACGGGTATATGTCACCCCCTTAATCAGTATTTTGTGGAAGTAGGTGTAGCACAGCCCTCAATCAATATTTAGAGGAAGAAGGTATATAGCACCCCTCAATCAGTATTTGGCAAAAACTGATATATAAAATCCCTCAATCAGTATTTTGTGGAAGCAGGTGTATTGCGGCCCTCAATCAGTATTTTGTGGAAGAAGGTATATAGCACACATCAATCAGTATTTGGCAGAAACTGGCATATTGCACAGAACAATCTGTATTTGGCGGAAACAAATATATAGCACCCATCAATTAGTATTTTATGGAAGCAGGCGTATCACAGCCCTTAATCAGTATTTGGTGGGAGAAGGTATATAGCAATAGCACCCCTCAATCAGGACTTTTTTGGAAGAAGGTATATAGCACCCCTCAATCAGTATCTGGCAGAAACTTGTATATAGCATCCCTCAATCAGTAATTTGTGGAAACAGGTATATAGCACCCCTCAGTCAGTATTTGGCGGAAACAGATATATATCACCCCTCAATCAGTATTTGGCGGAAACAGTTCGATGTAACACCTCAATAACTATTTTGTGGAAAAAGGTATGTAGCACTCCTCGATCAGATTTTGTCGGAAACTGGTATATAGAACCCCTTATTCAGTATTTGGTGGAAACAGGTATATAGCAACCCTCAATCAGGATTTTGTGGAAGAAGGTATATAGCACCCCTCAATCAGTATTTGGCGGAAATAGGTATATGGCTTTCCTCAATCAGTATTTTGTGGAAGCAGTTGTATCGTAGCCCTCTATCAGTATTTGGTGGAAGACGTTACAGTATATAGCAATAGCACACCTCAATCAGTATTTAGTGGAAGAAGGTATATGGCACCCCTCAATCAGTATTTTGTGGATCAGGTGTATTGAAGACCTCAATCAATATTTGGAGGAAGAAGGTATATGGCAATAGCACACCTCAATCAGTATTTAGTGGAAGAAGGTATATGGCACCCCTCAATCAGTATTTGAAGGAAACAGGCATATAGCACACCTCAATCAGCATTTGGGGGGAAAAAGATATATGGCATCCCTCGATCTGTATTTTGTGGAAGCAGGTTTATGGCAGCCAACAATTTGTATTTGGTGTTAGAAAGTATATATCAATAGCACCCCTCAATCAGTATTAGGTGGAAGAAGGTATATCACACCCCTCAATCAGTATTTGGCAGAAACAGGCATATAGCACCCCTCAATCAGCATTTGGAGTAAAGAGGTATATAACATCCCTCAATCAGTATTTTGTGGAAGCAGGAGTATCACAGTTCTCAATCAGTATTTGGTGGAATAATGAATATAGCAATAGCACCCCTCAATCAGTATTTTGCGGAAATGGGTATATAGCACCCCTCAATCAGAATTTGGTGGAAACAGGTGTATAGCACCCTTCAATCAGTTTTTTTGTGGAAGCAGCTGTATCACAGCCCTCAATCTGTATTTTGTGGAAGAAGGTATAATGCAATAGCGCCCCTCAATCAGTATTTTATGGAAGAATGTTTATGGCACCCCCCAATCAGTATTTGGCGGAAACAGGTATATAATGCCCCTCAATCAGTATTTGGCGGAGTTAAGTATAGGGCACCTCTCAATCAGTATTTTGTGGAAGCAGGAGTATCACAGCCCTCAATCAGTATTTGATGGAATAAGGTACAGTGGATATAAAAAGTCTGCACACCCCTGTTAAAATGTCAGGTTTCTGTGCTGTAACAAAATTAATGTGACCTATAAATGGTACCACTCAATTGAAAAACAAACTGAAATCTTTTAGGTGGAGGGAAGAAAACAAAAATAATGTGGTTGCGTAAGTGTGCACACCCGTTTATAACTGGGGATGAAGCTGTGTTCAGAATTAATCAATCACATTCAGAATTATGTTAAATAGGAGTCAGCATACACCTTCCATCATTTAAAGTGCCTCTGATTAACCCCAAATAAAGTTCAGCTGCTCACCTGGTCTTTCCTGAAATTTTCTTACTCACATCCTACAGCAAAAGCCATAGTCCACAGAGACCTTTCAAAGCATCAGAGGGATCTCATTGTTAAAAGTTATCAGTCAGGAGAAGGGTACAAAAGAATTTCCAAGGCATTAGATATACCAAGGAACACAGTGAAGACAGTCATCATCAAGTGGAGAAAATATGGCACAACAGTGACATTACCAAGAACTTTGATGAAAAGACGAGAAGAAACTTGGTCTGAGAGGCTACCAAGAAGTCTACAGCAACATTAAAGGAGCTGCAGTAATATCTGGCAAGTACTGGCTGTGTGGTACATGTGACAACAATCTCCCGTATTCTTCATATGTCTGGGCTATGGGGTAGAGTGGCAAGCTGAAAGCCTTTTCCTACGAAGAAAAATATCCAAGCCAGGCTACATTTTTCAAAAACACATCTGAAGTCTCCCAAAAGCATGTAGAAAAAGGTGTTATGGTCTGATGAAACCAAGGTTCAACTTTTTGCCCATAATTCCAAAAGATATGTTTGGCGAAAAAACAACACTGCACATCAAAAGAACTCCATACCCAAAGTGAAGCATTGTGGTGGCAGCATCATGCTTTGGGGCTGTTTTTCTTCAGCTGGAACTAATATAGATTTAGTGGCTGTTACTGAGACATGGTTCAATGGGAGTAATGACTATGATAAAACAATACCAGGGTTCTCTCTATATAGGAAAGACAATGAAGGCAAGAAAGGGGGAGGGGTGGCCCTGTATGTGAAAGATAGCATAAAATCAATTGAGAGTCAGTTGGGGTTACGTTGCAGCTTGATAATCATAAGGTAACTTTTGTAGGTCTGATAAATGATACACCTGGCCAAGCCAAGTCAAATAATTAGATGATCTACTAGTTGAGGAAATAGCTAAAATGACATTGAAATGGGAAGTTATCATTATGGGAGACTTTAATCTTCCTGATGTAAACTGGAAAACCAAAATAGCTAGTTCTGCCAGGAGTACAGATATTCTAAATTCCCTACTAGGATTATCTCTACAGCAAGTAGTTGAGGAGCCAACCCGGAAGGAGGCCATTTTAGATTTAGTATTTACAAATAGGAATTTGGTATCTGATATTACCGTAGGGGAAAGCTTGGGATCTAGTGATCACCAGTCAGTGTGGTTTACTATAAGTACAGTGACTGAGTCACACCACACAAAAACAAAAGTTTTAGATTTTAGAAAAACTGACTTTTCTAAAATTAGTGGTATACGAGTCCCTATCAGATTGGATCAGTTTCAATGGAGTCCAAGAGAAATGGGACTACTTAAAAGTGGCACTGTTGAAAGCAACGGATAATTGCATTAGGCTTGTCAGTAAAATAAAAAAAAAGGAAGAGACCACTGTGGTACTCAGCAGAAGTGGCCAAAATCATTAAAAACAAAAAGATAGCATTTAGTTATAAAAAAAAATAAAAAATGAGGATGACAGGAAAATTTATAAGATTAGGCAAAGAGATGCCAAGCAAGTTTCTAAAGCACAGGCAGAAGAGAAATTTGCTCAGTCAGTGAAGAAAGGTGATAAGGCATTCTTCAGATACATAAAAGAAAAAAGGAAGGAATTACCAAATTAAAACAAAAGATGGAAGTTATATGGAAGAAGATAAAAAACTAGCTGACTGTCTCAGTAAATTCTTCTGTTCAGATTTTACAAAGGGAAATGAAGAAAAAGGACCTCAGTTAGGGAGTAAGTGTCACTACCAGAGCTTTGAGACGTTCTCACAGCTCTGTTTCTCCACCCCTGTGATGATGTCACTACTAGAGCTTGGAGGAGTTCCCTCTGCCCTGTTTCTCCGCCCCTGTGATGAGGTCTTTACTTTCTGTTTCCATCCTCCCAGCTGTCCCTCCTGTGTTTGATTTTGCTGCCTTTAAATCAGCCCTCCTCCTTTGTAGAGGTGCGGATTATACTTTTCATTTGAGCTGTATCTCTTGCTTGAGTATCTTCACCTGTGTGATATCTTTTTACTGGATCTGTGTTCTGCTGAAGCAAGTACTTCGGATATTGTTTGCTGACTTTGGATCTGTTTTCACTGCAGCTGCAGCTCCTTCAGTTAAGTGTTCAGACATTGTGTGTTTCTGTTTCTTTGCTGACTGGATCCGAGGCGACCCCGGTTCTGTCCATATACTGAGCAGGGCACCGGTGGCCATGCCCCTTCCACTATTGTCGGGGTTTCAGTGGTCATCAGCCTTAGGTACGCGGGCATGTCTCGATCCACCATCCGGATCCGGACATGTGCTTAGCAGCTTAGGGAGAGCTTTTAGGGTCTGACAGGGGTCACCCTTTATCCTCCCTAGTTTGGGTCCGGTCAGTTGCTATTCACTGTGTAGGCTCTTGTTGCTCACTTACAGCCGTGACAGTAAGACTAATGAATCTTTTGATGTGTCTGTCTTTACAGAGAAAGAGGTTCTAAGTCAGCTGTCTAAAATTAATACAAATAAGTCACAGGGGCCTGATGGGATACACCCAAAGCTATCAAAAGAGCTTAGCGGTGAAGTAGCAAAACCATTAACAGATTTATTTAACTAATCACTGGTAACAGGATTCATCCCAAAAGATTGGAAATTAGCAAATGTGCCCATTCACAAGAAAGGAAGGTAGTAGGGAGGAATCTGGCAACTATAGGCCAGTAAGCCTAACATCAATAGTAGGGAAATTAATGGAAACAATACTTAAGGAGAGGATTGTGGAACATCTAAAATCCCATGGATTGAAAGATGAAAAACAGCATGGGTTTACTTCAAGGAGATCATGTCAAACTAATCTTATTGATTTTTTTGATTGTGTGACTAAAATAATAGATAGTGGATGTGCAGTAGACATCACTTATCTAGACTTGAGTAAGGCTTTTGATACTGTCCCACATAGAAGGCTTATCAATAAATTGCAGTCTTTGAGCTTGAACTCCCATATTGTTGAATGGATTAGGCAGTGGCTGAGGGACCGAAATCAGAGGGTTGTAGTCAATGGAGTATATTCAGACCATGGTCTTGTTACCAGTAGGGTACCTCGGGGATCTGTTCTGGGACCCATATTGTTTAATATCTTTATCAGCGAAATTGCAGAAGGCCTCAATGGTAAGGTGTGTCTTTTTGCTGATGACACAAAGATTTGTAACAGGGTTGATGTTCCTGGAGAGATACACCAAATGGAAAAGGATTTAGAAAAACTAGAGGAATAGTCAAAAATCTGGCAACTAAAATTTAATGTTGATAAGTGCAAGATAATGCACCTTGGGGGTAAAAACCCAAGAGCAGACTATAAAATCAGTGATACAGTCATAACCTCATTATCTGAGGAAAGGTATTTAGGGGGTCATTATTTCAGAAGACTTAAAGGTAGGCAGATAATGTCATAGAGCAGCAGGAAATGCTAGCAGAATGCTTCAGTGTATAGGGAGAGGCATGAACTGTAGAAAGAGGGATTTGCTCATGCCACTCTACAAAGCACTACTGAGACCTCATTTGGAGTATTGTGTTAGTACTGGAGACCATATCTCCAGAAGGATATTGATACTTTGGAGAGAGTTCAGAGAAAAGCTATTAAACTGGTACATGGTTTGCAGGATAAAACTTACCAGGAAAGATTAAAGGACCTTAACATGTATAGCTTGAAAGAAAGACAAGACAGAGGGGATATGATAGAAACGTTTAAATACATAAAGGGAATCAACAAGGTAAAAGAGGAGAAAATATTTAAAAGAAGAAAAAACTGCTACAAGAGGACATAGTTTTAAATTTGAGGGGCAAAGGTTTAAAAGTAATATCAGGAAGTATTACTTTACTGAGAGAGTAGTGGATGCATGGAATAGCCTTCCTGCAGAAGTGGTAGCTGCAAATACAGCGAAGGAGTTTAAAGGGAACCTGTCAAGGGCAACATAAATAAGTGACTGACTTTCTTTAATTGACCCAGTCAATCTGCCAACATCTTGTATTGAAAAGCCCCAGCTGATAATGATGAGTCCTGAATATTCATGAGCTCCTGACTCTCCCCGCCCACCTGCTGCTGAATGACAGTTCTTTTTTCCATATGAATACGCAGCAGGTGGGCAAGGGGAGTGGCTATAGCTCTGAATTAAATATACGCTGGACTCAATGACATCCCGCTGGACTCAAATCAGCTCATTAGCATGCGGCATGTGGCATCTTTGTGTGTATATTATGAGATAACCATCTGTCACACCAGTAAGTAAATACATATAAGGTACTTTTTAGTAGTTAATAATTGTAATTAGTTAGATTATAATCAAATATCCACATGACAGATTCCCTTTAAGCATGCATGGGATAGGCGTAAGGCCATCCCTCATATAAGATAGGGCAAGGGGCTAGTCATAGTATTCAGTATATTAGGCAGACTAGATGAGCCAAATGGTTCTTATCTGCCGACACATTCTATGTTTCAATGTTAGTTAAGCTAGAGGGAATTATGAACAGTTCCAAATACCAGTCAATATTGGCACAAAACCTTCAGGCTTCTGCTAAAAAGTCGAACATGAAGAGGAGCTTCATCTTTTAGCATGACAACGACCCAAAACATACATCCAAATCAACAAAGGAGTGGCTTCACCAGAAGATGAGTAACATTTTGGAATGGCCCAGCCAGAGCCCAGACCTGAATCTGATTGAAAATCTGTGGGGTGAACTGAAGAGGGCTGTGCACAGAAGATGCACTCGCAATCTGAAAGATTTGTAATGTTTTTGCAAAGAAGAGTGGGCAAATCTTGCCAAGTCAAAATGTGCAATGCTGATAGACTCATACCCAAAAAGAATGAGTGCTGTAATAAAATCAAAATGTGCTTCAATAAAGTATTAGTTTAAGGATGTGCACACTTATACAACCATATTATTTTATTTTTATACTTTTTCTTCCCTCTACCTAAAAGATTTCAGTTAGTTTTTCAATTTAGTTTATAGGTCACATTAAAGGTGGAAAAAGTTCTGAAATTATTTATCGTTGTCTCATTTATTTTTACATCACAGAAACCAGACATTTTAACAGGGGTGTGTGGACTTTTTATATCCTCTGTATAGAGCAATAGCACCCCTCAATCAGTATTTTGTGGATGAACGTATATGGCACCCCTCAATCAGTATTTTTCAGAAACAGGCATATAGCTCCCCTCAATCAGTATTTGCTGGAAACAGGTATATAGCACCCCTCAATAAATATTTTGTTGAAGAAGGTATATAGCACCCCTCAATCAGTATTTTGTGGAGGCAGGTGTATTGCAGCCCTCAATCAGTATTTGATGGAAGAAGCTATATAGCAATAGCACCCCTCAATCAGTATTAAGTGGAAGAAGGTATATGGCACCCCTTAATCAGTATTTTGTGGAAGCAAGTGTATTGCAGCCCTCGATTAGTAGTTGGTGGAAGAAGGTATATAACAAGTGCAGGATTTGCTCCCCTGTATATATGCACGACTGCATGTGGGTTTGAGCACCTCCTGCTAATGCTACCCTGTCTTTTTAGTTTGTATATATAGATTCCTGGAGGTGTATAAACTCCAATTTAAATGTTCCTGTTTTCCATCTACAGGCCACATTTAGGTGCTCCTGTGAGGCCTGGGCCATATCAGCCAGTCTTGAGTGGGACTCACAGACTCCTCTTTTCTCCCATTGCAAGCATGGCTACATGCTGGAGGTAACTGGTGAGCTGTTTGTGAGTCGGCCTCATGCTCCTGTAATTTGCCCACTGGCTCCTGGTATTGCCCATACGGCTCAGGTAGGAGAGTGTTAGGTCCCGGGCTACTTGAGAAACCTTGATGTGGTGCCCGGGGCTTAGACATGTTCTACACCGTAGGACATGTTGACTAATCTCTCAATTTTAAAATCAGCTGGAGGGTTTAGTGAGACTGCAGAGTGCACCTGTCTTTGTTATTGTTTTGTTATATTGTTATATTGATTATGACATCCACACTTGTAACCTCTCAACCAGTATTTTGTGGAAGAAGGTATATAGCACCCATTGATCAGTATTTGGCCAAAACTGGTATATAGCTCCCCTCAATCAGTATTTGGTGGAAACAGGTATATAGCACCACTCAATCAGTATTTTGTGGAAGCAGGTGTATCGCAGCCCTCAATCAGTATTTGGTGGAAGAAGTTATATAGCAATAGCACCCCTCAATCAGTATTTAGTGGAAGAAGGTATATGGCATCCCTTAATCAGTATTTTGTGGAAGCAAGTATATTGCAGCCCTCAATTAGTATTTGGTGGAAGAAGGTATATAACAAAAGCACCCCTCAATCAGTATTTAGTGGAAGAAGGTATAGGGCACCCCTCAATCAGTATTTGATGGAAACAGGCATATAGCATCCCTAAATCAGCATTATAAAAAATAATTAACTTGATCTGGGAGGACGAGGTCCATATGGAGAAGGAGGTTGAGGAGGCAGAGGATGTGGCGGTGTAGTTTGAAGTGGTGGAGGAGGAGGTAGCCCACACTGGTTTTTGTTTTTACACTTTATTTAAAATTTTTAAAATTTGGGTACACCCCAAAACATTGGGATATATAACCTGTGATAACCCCCTCCAGCCGTGCTAAACAAACATTCAGACAATACACTGGCTGCAGGGCACATTCAATTCGTATATGGGCAAGCTCAGGCCATTTGCCCAATTTGGAGACCCAGAAGTTGCAGAGGGCAGACCCATAAACTTTCAATGTTATTTTCTGCGCCTACCATGTTGATCACGACTAGTGGCGAATCAGGGTTCCACGCCGGAGCGTGAGAAAGGGATAGCACATTAAAGTGAGATCAATGGATGAAATGCAATTGTGATCAAGCGGAAATGTGGAAGAAGTTATTAAAACTGAAGAATCGAAGGAAAGGAGGGGGCGCGCGGCAATTACCCACTCCCGTCTTGGGGTGGTAGTGACGATAAATAACAATGCAGGACTCTAAAGATGCCCTGTTATTGGAATAATTAATAAAAAATATAGGGAATGTCACTGGGGTATTTAGGATTTGGAAACGTTAGACAGGCCCTGCTGCCGCTTTGTTGACTCTATTTAACTTCTGCCTGATCGCACGTCACCATGACGTTATTTTCTGAGCCTACCATGTTAATCACAGTTATCGGCAAATCAGGGTTCCACGCCGGAGAGGGAGCGTGAGAAAGAGAGACCACATCCAAGGGAAGTTAGTTTTTTTAAAATTAAATATGATTGAGTGGAAAAGTTGGACAAATTATTGAAGCGTAAATGTGGGACAAGTTGTTAAAGTTTAAGCATTGAATGAAAGGAGGGGGCGCGCATCAATTAAATAAAATAAAAAAATGTAATTCCCTGTCATCTATGCAGAGCAGGGGTTTAATCACGCCAAAAATAGTCAAAATGTCACCCAAGAATGTAACAGACAAATTGGTGAAATTTGTTTGGCTGTCTACTAGGTACAGCAGGGGTATATCACACCAAAAATGTGTAAATTTCATCCAAATATGTAACAGACAAATTAATGAAATGACATAGATTTATGAGGTGGAGGTCCATATGGAGTAGCAGTTTGAGTAGGCGGTGGACTAGCGGTGTAGGTGGAAGTGGCGGTGGAGGAGGATGAGATAGCCAACACTGGTTTTTGGTTGAAATTTTTATTATTATTTTTTATTAGGGTACACTCCAAAAGAATGGGAAATATCCAAAATACAACAATGAGCAATTGCGCTGTAGTATAGCAATGGCTGGTATACATGTCTATTCCGCACAAGGTACGGACAAGTCCTGTGGGATCCATGCCTGGTTCATTTTAATAAACATGAGCTTGTCTACATTGGCTGTGGACAGGCGGGTGCGCTTGTCTGTGATAACGCCCCTTGCTGTGCTAAACACACGTACAGACAATTCACTGGCTGCAGGGCAGGCCAGCACCTCCAATGCAAGCTCAGGCCATGTGCCCAATTTGGAAACCCAGAAGTTGAAGGGGGCACACCCGTCATTCAGTAAGGCCTCTTTCACACGGGCGTCATGTTTTTTGCCCGGATAAGAGGCGGGTGCGTTGCGGGAAAATGCGCGATTTTTCCGCGCGAGTGCAAAACATTGTCATGCGTTTTGCACTTGCGTGAGAAAAATCGCGCATGTTTGGTACCCAGACCCGAACTTCTTCACAGAAGTTCGGGCTTGGGATTGATGTTCTGAAGATTGTATTATTTTCCCTTATAACATGGTTATAAGGGAAAATAATAGCATTCTGACTACAGAATGCATAGTATAATAGTGCTGGAAGGGTTAAAAATAATAAAAAAGTTAACTCACCTTCTCCTCTTGTTCGCGCAGATTCCACTCTGTTCTTTAGCTGTGGACTGAATGACCTGAGGTGACGTCAGATCACATGCTCCAATCACATGGTCCATCACCATGGTGATGGAGCATGTGATCTGACGTCATCAAAGGTCCTTTAGCCCACAGATAAAGAACAGACCGGCATCTGCGCTAACAAGAGGAGAAGGTGAGTTAACTTTTTTATTATTTTTAACCCCTCCAGCGCTATTGTACTATGCATTCTGTATTCAGAATGCTATTATTTTCCCTTATAACCATGTTATAAGGGAAAATAATACAGTGAATAGACTGTCACCTAGAACCCATGCGTGAAAATCACACCGCATCCGCACTTGCTTGCGGATGCATGCGATTTTCACGCAACCCCATTCATTTCTATAGGGCCTGCGTTACGTGAAAAACGCACAAAGAGGAGCATGCTGCGATTTTCACGCAACGCACAAGTGATGCGTGAAAATCACCGCTCGTGTGCACAGCCCCATAGAAATGAATGGGTCAGGATTCAGTGCGGGTGCAATGCGTTCACCGCACGCATCGCACCCGCACGGAAAACTCGCCCGTGTGAAAGGGGCCTAAGTGTAGGCGTGTGCACACATACTGCTCCACCATTTTGCTGAAATGCTGCCTCCTGCTTAGATGTTCCATATCAGCTGGTGGTGCTGGTTGTTGTGGCGTGCTGACAAAGCTTTTACATATTTCTGCCATGCTAACCCTGCTGTAACAGGGCGCCAAAGGCACACTCGGTCTCCCATCAGGCGCAGACCTGCTGCTTAGCTTCAGGAGCGAGGATCTGTGTTCGGCCTCGTTCCCAGGGCGGCTTTGCTAGCTGGGAGGCTCCCTGCTCTTAGGTCTGCCTTGAGTGCTGAGCTGATCACTGTCTGTCGGTCATGTGACGCTGGCCACGTCACATGACCCTCACTCCCCACTATAAATACAGGCAACCTGCTGGCTACAGGTTGCCTGTGATTTTGGTCCCTTATTTTTATTAAGCTTACCTTTGGATTTGACCCTTGATCTGCTTCCTGACACCTCCTCTGCCTGCTTCCGGAACCTTGACCCTACCTCTCTGATTTTGACCTCGGCTTGCTTTTGGATTTTGTCTTTGCCTCTTCTCTTGTACTGACGTGACATTCCGGATTTTGACCTCGGCCCGCTCTCGGATCTGTCTCTGTCTCCTCCCTAGTACTGACGTGACCTCCTAGTTGACCCACCTCGCCTTTCTGTTTTTGGTGGTACCTTGCTTGTTCCACCTCTCTGTCCGCTCGAGTGCTACCTCTCATTGGCTGTCCGCTTCCCTGCTGTCCTCTAGCTCTCTGCTTGCACTTACTCAGGTCAGGGACTGTCACCCAGTTGCACCCCGTCTCCTAGGGTGGGGATGCAAGTAGGCAGGGACAGGGGACCGGGTGGCAGCTCAGGGGGTGCACCTCGCTCTCTCTTTATACCCGTGACGCTACCCTGTGACAGAATCACAGGCCTTAATTTAGTATGGACCCTCTACAGAGCCTCACCAAACATGTGCAGGGTCCTGTTTAAATAGTACAGGAACTTGGGGAGAGACTACAGGTTCAGGAGACCATCTGAACTCCCCCCATCGTTCAGGTTGAACCACACATTAAATTACCCGATCGTTTTTTGGGTGACCGCCAAAGTTTTTTTAGATTTCAAGGAAAGCTGTGAACTTTATTTTCGACTACGTCCTCACTCCTCTGGTCCTGATCCACAGAGGGTTGGTATTATCTCCCTGCTTCAAGGGGACCCCCAGGAATGGGCCTTTTCTTTGCCTCCAGATTCCCCTTGTCTTAATTCTGTGGACCTCTTTTTCCAGGCGTTAGGGGTTCTTTATGATGAGCCAGACCGAGCCTCTGTGGCAGAATCCAATCTTAAGGCTCTCACTCAGGGGAATCATCCCATGGAGGATTATTGTACGCAGTTCTGCAAGTGGTGCTTTCCCTTGGGGCGCCCTGTTGCACCCCGTCACCTAGGGCCGGTGGTGCAAGGAGGCAGGGACAGGGGACCGGGTGGCAGCTCAGGGGGTGCACCTCCGCTCTATCTTTATACCCGTAATGCTACCCCGTGACACCTGTCTTCTTAGGTGCTGGTGGTGCCCCAGCTGCGTTGGTGACTTCTTCTCCTCCTCTGCCTTCGCCTTGTGATTCCACTGTGCCCCCGCTATCAGGTGGGAATACCACCAGCAGCGCGTCTTCCAGCGTGCGCTTGTAGTTGTGCATCTTACGAACACGCTCCAGTGACGGTACTTTGTCCTTGTAACGGGGATCCAGCAGCGTGGCCACCCAGTAACCGGCACAAGTTTGAATGTGGTCAACTCGGCGGTCATTGCGGAGACACTGCAGCATGTAATCGCTTATATGTGCCAGGCTGTCCAGAAACAACTAAAAGCTGTCCTCTGTGGGAGGTGTATCGTCTCTGTTCTCTGTATCAACCCCAGCCACTCACCAGTGATGGCCATGAGCTGGTTTGGGTGCCACCCTGCTGTGAACACGGTTCCTCCTCCTTCATCTACTCCTCCTTATCCTCCACCTCCTCATCCTCCAGAACTGTGCCCTGGCTGGACAATTGTCTACGTGGCGTTTGTGCATGCAGGAACCTCCCCTAGAGCCACTTTTGAATGACTGTCCGGAAACCCTATGAAATGATCACTCTTCCTCCTCCTCCTGTGCCACATCCTCTTCCATCATCACCAGCAGTGTTTTTTCAAGGAGGCATAGAAGTGGTATAGTAAGGCTGAGAACGGCGTTATCGGCACTGGCCATGTTGGTGGAGTACTCAAAACAGGGCAACAAGGAACACAGGTCTTGCATGGAGGCCCAGTCATTGGTGGTGAAGTGGTGCTGTTCCGCACGGCGCATATGAGGCGGTGAGCGGGAAGGCCGAAGTTACGCTGCAGCATTTACAGACAAACTGAAGCACCCTACAATCCTCGGTGGTGGAAGGACATGCAGCAAACTGCTATCCGCCTCAGGCCCAGCCGCCACTGCATTTACCCAGTGTGCTGTTATGGAGATATGACGTCCCTGACCGTGCTTACTGGTCCACGTATGCACGCCTGGAAAAGTAGTGGCAGCTGGGAACGACGTACTGTGGGACAGCCACCACCATAAGGCATTTTAAAGGACAGTCATTTTGAAATGCTGGCATTTAGGGCCAGGGATCGGGGGTGGGTAGGGGGATACTTCCTCTTCCTCTCCAGTGTTTTGGAGATGAAGAGCTGAACCCTTCCATGTGACATTGTGGATATTCTTGGTGACCCAGGTGGTGGTGTTGCTGGCAAATCCTGTTTGCTGGGTGGCAGATGGCACTGTCACTCCAGAGGTGGGTGAAGAGGCCAAGACTGCAGCAGAAGAGGAAGCAGGAGGAGCCAGACACCTTTCTTTGTTTTTGAGGTGTCTACTCCACTGCAGCTCGTGCTTTGCACTTAGATGCCTGGTCATGCAGATTGTGCTTGGGTTGAGAACGTTTATGCCTCGCTTCAGGCTCTGTTTTTACAGCGTGCAAACCACTTGTGTCTTGTTGTCAGCACAATGTCTGAAGAACTGCCATGCCAGGGAGCTGGCTTTGGTGTGTTGGGTCCCTTGCTGCAGTGGGCAGTAGTAGGCGCACTGTCTAGGGGACAGCAGCTCCACTTTTGCACCCTGCTCCCTCTTCTGCTGTGCTGGTGGCTCTGTGCGACCACCGCCTCTTCCTTCGAACTACACAGGTCACTCACATGACTTGATTCCATGTGGGGTCGAGGACCTTATCGTCCTCCACATCATCTTCCACCCAGTCTTCACCTATGTCCTCCTTGTCAGTTTGCACACTTTCGAAACCTACAGCAGTTGGCACCTGTGTTTTGTCATCATCTGAGACGTACTGCGGTGGTCCTTATGCAGTGGTGTAGGGATCGCCATAGCAGTGGCTATGGGGCCCTACACCACTGGGGGCCGTCCAGGCCGCCTTCTGTTGATTTTATTATTATTTTTTATTTATTTACACACACTACACACAGGCAGCCAGGCCCAAGTCGCAAACCGCCTAGTGTAGTAGTGTAAACTAGTGTAGTGGGCGGGGTGCGTCGGTTCGCGGCTCGGGCCTGGCTGGGGAGAAGAAGTCAGGACTGGAGCAGGGCACATGAGTAGCAGATGAGGTAGGTGGTGGAGGGGTCCGTAACGGGGGCGTACCTAAGGGACGGAGGCAGAGCCATGCACCAGCGCCGCAGGCCCGGCACCAGCGCAGGAAATTGGAATCCTAAGTTCCGGAATTATAACCATACCGCACTTATATAGTTTTTCTTGTGTTTTAATACTGAAAAAATATATTTTTGGGGGGGTATCACCATTTTCTGACCCCTATAACTTTTTTGACCAAAAATGGTGAATTGGCAATTTCCTTTTTTTTTTTCTAATACAACTTTCTCCATATGGGGTTAAAATTGTTAGGCCTCTTGCACATGAACGTTTATTTTTTCTGTTTCTGTTCTGTTTTTGCGGATTTTGTTTGCAATCCATATGCAAAACCATTGATTTCAATGGTTCTGCATAAAAACGGAATGTACCCCATATGCATTCTGATTATTTATTTCTGTTTATCCGTTTCGCTGAAAGATAAAACTTGTCCTTTTGTTGCCGCAAATAACGATCTGTGGCTCCATTCAAGTCAATGGGTCCGCAAAAAATACGCAATGCATACGGAACATTGTATGTCATCCGTTTATTATGAATCCATGCATACTTTGCCCATGTGTATACTATTAAAGCACATTACTGTACAGTTGTGGCCAAAAGTTTTGAGAATGACATAAATATTGGAAATTGGAAAAGTTGCTGCTTAAGTTTTTATATTAGCAATTTGCATATACTCCAGAATGTTATGAAAAGTGATCAGATGAAATGCATAGTCCTTCTTTGCCATGAAAATTAACCTAATCCCCAAACAAAACTCTCCACTGCATTTCATTGCTGTCATTAAAGGACCTGCTGAGATCATTTCAGTAATCGTCTTGTTGAGAATGTTGACGAGCACAAGGCTGGAGATCATTATGTCAGGCTGATTGGGTTAAAATGGCAGACTTGTTAAAAGGAGGGTGATGCTTGAAATAATTGTTCTTCCATTGTTAACCATGGTGACCTGCAAAGAAACGCGTGCAGCCATAATTGTGTTGCATAAAAATGGCTTCACAGGCAAGGATATTGTGGCTACTAAGATTGCACCTCAATCAACAATTTATAGGCTCATCAAGAATTTCAAGGAAAGAGGTTCAATTCTTGTTAAGAAGGCTTCAGGGCGTCCAAGAAAGTCCAGCAAGCGCCAGGATCGTCTCCTAAAGAGGATTCAGCTGCGGGATCGGAGTGCCACCAGTGCAGAGTTTGCTCAGGAATGGCAGCAGGCAGGTGTGAGCGCATCTGCACACACAGTGAGGCAAAGACTTTTGGAAGATGGCCTGGTGTCAAGAAGGGCAGCAAAGAAGCCACTTCTCTCAAAAAAAAAAAAAAAAACATCAGGGACAGATTGATCTTCTGCAGAAAATATGGTGAATGGACTGCTGAGGACTGGGGCAAAGTCATATTCTCCGATGAAGCCTCTTTCCGATTGTTTGGGGCATTAGGAAAAAGGCTTGTCTGGAGAATAAAAGGTGAGCGCTACCATCAGTCCTGTGTCATGCCAACAGTAAAGCATCCTGAGACCATTCATGTGTGGGGTTGTTTCTCATCCAAGGGAGTGGGCTCACTCACAATTTTGCCCAAAAACACAGCCATGAATAAAGAATGGTACCAAAACAGCCTCCAACAGCAACTTCTTCCAACAATCCAACAACATTTTGGTGAAGAACAATGCATTTTCCAGCACGATGGAGCACCATGCCATACGGCAAAAGTGATAACTAAGTGGCTCGGGGACCAAAACGTTGACATTTTGGGTCCATAGCCTGCAAACTCCCCAGAGCTTAATCCCATTAAGAACTTGTGGTCAATCCTCAAGAGGCGGGTGGACAAAAAAAAACCCACTAATTCTGACAAACTCCAAGAAGTGATTATGAAAGAATGGGTTGCTATCAGTCAGGAATTGGCCCAGAAGTTGATTGAGAGCATGCCCAGTCAAATTGCAGAGGTCCTGAAAAAGAAAGGCCAACACTGCAAATACTGACTCTGCATAAATGTCATGTAATTTTCGATAAAAGCCTTTGAAACGTATGAAGTGCGTGTAATTATATTTCACTACATCACAGAAACAACTGAAACAAAGATCTAAAAGCAGTTTAGCAACAAACTTTGTGAAAACGAATATTTGTGTCATTCTCAAAACTTTTGGCCACGACTGTACATTGCATTAATGATTTAAAATTGTATGTTTCTGTTTGAATTCCGCAAACAACACATTGCATACGGAAACCATACAGAGATTTTTTGAGGAACTACGGAAAGGAAACGGAAACACTACAGAAACAAAATACAGAACAATGGATCAGTTAAAAATGGACCGCAAAATACAGAACAATGGATCAGTTAAAAATGGACCGCAAAATACAGAAAAAGCCATACGATCGTGTGCAAGAGGCCTTATACTGTATTTTATAGTACAACATTTTTCACAAACAATGTCCATGAATTGTATTTTTTTATTGGTTATGTATTTTCATTTTGATTTTGCGAAAAGGGGGGTGATTTGAACTTTGATATAATTTTTTTTATATTATATATATTTTTTACTTGTTTTTAACTCTATTTACTCTGGGTTACTATAACTGCCAATCATTAGATGGTCCATTGTGTTCTGCGATTGCTATGTAAGCATCATTAAACACTTCATTTGCAATATAACAATATGGTGCTGCCTCCTGCTGGCCTGTATTGGTATATTTTAGTAAGGCCGAAGGCACACGGCCGTGTTTTGCGGCCGTGAACGGTCCGTGGTATGCCGGCCTGGATTCCTGCTGACAGCAGGAGCGCACAGCGTCATTGGTTGCTGTGACGCAGTGTGCTTTATGCCGCCACTGCACTACAGTAATACACTCGTATAGATCATAAGAGTGTATTACTGCAGTGCAGCAGTGGCATGAAGCACACAGCGTCATAGCAACCAATGACGCAGTGCGCTCCTGCTGTCAGCAGGAATCCAGGCCGGCATACCACGGACCGTTCACGGCCGTGTGCATTCGGCCTAATACCTACCAAAGGCTGCTTGAGGCTTCCGGCTATTATGCTAATGTAACAGGTATCTTATCCTGGGAGCGCTGTTACGTGAGCGGAAGCGTGCAACTCCAGCTTTCAGACCCCTCAGACGCCATGGCATCTGAGGGGTTAACTGTATGCCATCAACCTTATGATCCGCCGCAGGTTGTGGTTTAGGCTGCAGATTTTTCCACAACTGGACCAGATGGATATTTTCTTTGTAAATGATATTGTGGATTTCATCTCCATTGATATGAAGGGAGACATTCAGCTGTATAAAGTCCACAACAAAACATTATTTACAATCTGTTCTGCTGCTTAATTAATATTTTGCAGTGGAACAGAACGCAGATATTGATACTTTTCATCCAAAAAGGCTAACATAGGGGATGTCTTTATGTTATAGTAATAATAATAATTTGCACTAATTTGCAACTTTACCTAACACACAAAATGGCCGCTAGACAATAATTATGCAATATGCAAACATACTCCATACAGTATTTATTCTAGTGTAGAATGAAACAAATTCATTTGTGCATTTGTTTGTTCTGTTTGAAAATCACAACATTACTTTCTACAGGAACTGCCAGTTTACCACAGCAAGAACTTGCTCATTAGTCTGTTTATTAGTTGAGACTAGGCATCATGGTGCGTGTCAAGTTAGCAGCCAGCCATTTTACATGTTGAGCTCATTTGTCTGAGAACTTATTTTAAACATTTTACTTAATCTTTGGTTTATTTACCAAAATGTGTCAGTTTTTTGTGTATTTATACATTTATTTGCTTTCTTGCTCTGTTAGGGGATAAAAACAACCTATTTACAACAAATTATATGAAGATTACTTACTGACAACAGATGTGTCTGTGGAATACTGAGCCAGATCATTCACTATTATATGGCAAGAACCTGAAATGGTTTAGAGAGAATTATTCCAAAACAGAATACAGAAAACAGAAAAGAAAAACATAGATTGAAACCAATATTGCAGATTGCAGTGAATGCAAGTGCTGCTTATTGTTTACCATGTTATAACATCTTGAAAATAACCTTAAATCTATAAGCTAATCTAAACTGTCATTCAAAGCTATCTGTCCTCTATTTTTTGTGCACTGTTATTCACTTTAGAAACAACTGGACTATCTGTCATACCTGCTAAAACTAGCAAAGTAGCATCCTCAGGTAAAAAAAAAAAAAAAAAAAAAATATCTGCTTGCAGCTTAAAACCTGTTTTGTTAGCTAGACAAAGAAAATCAATTTGTTAATGATTGTTATTGTTATTATTTTTATTACTACTATTATTTGGTGCCAACATATTTTGCAACACTCTATAATCATGCCAAAAACAAACTCAGACATTGCATGGCAACAAACTAATCAATGCAAACAATATAAGTGATGACCCTGCTTGCAAAACCTTGCAATCTATGAGGAAGTTAGCAATACAAGAGTTAAAAAGTGCTTGTTTTGTGCAATAGTCCAATCATCTTGACTAAATAGTGGAGAGCATATACACTCACCTAAAGAATTATTAGGAACATTATACTAATACAATTTTTGGGGTGCTGTCTGGATGCTGTCCATACAGCAGATGAGTCTGTGGACACAGAACAATGCCCTAGCTAACGCTTTTCCTATTGAATCAGCAGCAGCTACACTCTCCCTCCTCTCTCTGTGAATGCAGATTCTGAATGAATCTAAAATGGATGCTGTCCTGGAGGTGGGAGAGTCTGGGAGGGAGGGTCTGAGGCTGATTGGCTGGAATGTGTCTGCTGACTGTGAGGTAGAGGGTCAAAGTTTACTCAATGATGATGTATAGGGGGCAGACCGAACATCGCATATGTTTGCCCACAGCGGCGAACAAGCTATGTTCGCTGGGAACTATTCGCCGGCGAATAGTTCGGGACATCACTAGTGACCAATAATACATAGTGTTGATTGAGCACCAAAGTACAATGGAAGTCAATGGGAGAACCTGAGCATTAAACTAGGCACCCCCTGCTCTGAAGAGTGGAGGGTGCCTGGTTCAAAGGAAAATGTCAGAAATTTATGGAAACATCATTGGGAGGATGTATCAATGCATCTTGTACTTCCAGTTCGCTGTTGGTAACGATGTTGTCCGAGTTGTACGCCACTTTTGCAGACTGACAAAATACGCACCAAACCGAAGATAAAATCCATTTTAGAGGAAAAGTTGTTAGGAAACAGTCTTTCCTGTATATTTACTTGTGTATAAAGTGCAAGTGGTGCCAAAAATTACAAGGAACCGGCACTCCAATACACCCTTTATTACACATAAAGGAGGGCATCATACACACCCTTGAAAAATTATGATTGATGGCAAATTTGGAGAAAGGGCCTGCTGCTGAGCTGATCCTCCAAAACATTAGGGGCGAATGCCTGCTGCTGATCTGACCATCTAAAACATTAGGGGCAAGGGCCTGCTGCTGATTTGAGCATCTAAAACATTATGGGTGAGGGCCTGTTGGTGACCCTCTAAAATATTAGGGGTGAGGGTCTTCTGCTGAGATGACCCTCTAAAGCATTATGAGCAAGGGCAGCCTAATAAGCATGTTGATATGATGGAGGAAGATGACGAGAAAAGGAAGATTAACCACCTCAGCTCTCCTAGCTTAAACCCCCTTTAATGAGCAGACCACTTTTTACAATTCTGCACAACACTACTTTCACCGTTTATTGCTCAGTCATACAACTTACCACCCAAATGAATTTTACCTTCTTTTTCTCCTCCCTAATAGAGCTTTCATTTGGTATTCCATTGCTGCTGACATTTTAACTTTTTTTTTTGCTATTAATCAAAACTTACAGATTTATTTGCAAAACAATCTTTCAGTTGTAAAATTTTTCAATTAAAACTACATTTCTATATAAAATTTTCTCAAAATTTATTGTTCTACATGTTAAGGGCATAGTGAGTTCATAGAAGTTTTTATTTTTTTGTCACAAGTTAGCGGAAAATGATGATATTTTTTATTTTCTTCATTCCTTACAAAGTCTCATATTCCACTAACTTGTGACAAAAAATAAAAACTTCCATGAACTCACTATGCCCATCACAAAATACCTTGGGGTGTCTTCTTTCCAAAATGGGGTCATTTGTGGGGTATTTATACTGCTCTGGTATTTTTGGGGTCCGAATGCGTGAACAGCAGTTTGACATCCAAATGTGTAAAAAATGCCCTGTGAAATCCTCTCTTGCTCTTTAGAATTTTGGCCTCTTTGCCCACCTAGGCTGCAAAAAAGTGTCACACATGTGGTATCTCCGTACTCAGAAGAAGTAGGGCAATGTGTTTTGGGGTGTATGTTTACATATACCCATGCTGGGTTGGAGAAATATCTCTCTAAAAGTCAACCTTTCCCATTTTTTTATACAAAGTTGTCATTTTAGAGAGATATTTCTCTCACCCAGCATAGGTATATGTAAAAAGACACCCAAAAACACATTGCCCAACTTCTCCTGATTACGGCAATACCACATGTGTGACACTTTTTTGCAGCCTAGGTGCGCAAAGGGGCCCACATTTGGATTCCAGACTTCTTCTCACGCTTTAGGGCCCCTAAAATGCCAGGGCAGTATAAATACCCCACATGTGACCCCATTTTGGAAAAAAGACACCCCAAGGTATTGAGTGATGGGCATAGTGAGTACACAGAAGTTTTTATTTTTTGTCACAAGTTAGAGGAATATGAGACTTTGTAAGAAAAAAAAAAAAAAAAAACATAATTTTCCGCTAACTTGTGACAAAAAATTAACTTCTATGAACTCACTATGCCAATCAGTGAATACCTTAGGGTGTCTTCTTTCCAAAATGGGGTCATTTGTGGGGTGTTTGTACTGCCCTGGCATTTGAGGGTCTCCACAATCATTGCATGTATGGCCAGCATTAGGAGTTTCTGATATTCTCCTGATATTGAGCATAAGGGAAATGAGATTTTTTTTTCCGTTTAGCCTCTGGGCTGAAAGAAAAAATGAACAGCACAGATTTCTTCATTTGCATCGATCAATGTAGATGAAAAAATCTCCGCCAAAAAAAAAAAGGAGGGGAAAGGCGTCTGCCAGGACATAGGAGCTCTGCCCAACATCCAAACCGTATGCCATGGCAAACCCGATTTCTCCATTCACATCAATCGATGTGGATGAATAAATCATTGACATTTATTTTTTTTATATACAAAGTGTTTGCCAAAGCATATGAACACCGCCCCTCAGCTCATAAGCCTCGGCAAACGTATCTTTTTTACTGCAGAGGAGAAATCTTGTCTTGCAGCGCCGCATACACCGACTTTTGTGTAATCCGACAGCAGCGCAATGCTTCTGTCAGAATGCACATCAGTGCTGCAGCTGGTTCATCGGTTGGTCCACCTAGAAGGTAAAAAAAAAAAAAAACAGGCCGCAACACAATAAATTTATTAACATGAACTTTATAATAACATTTGAACAGAACATTAACTTTTTTAAACTTTATTGAACTTTTGGAACAGAACATTAGCTTTATTGCTTACCAGTGATTTTTTTTTGTTTTGCTTTTTTTACCTTTTTATAGGACAAACCTTTCCTTCCCCATGGGATAATGTGCACAGCGCAAATCGCCCAGAGATGTGGCGAAGTACATTATGCACTTTGTCCCAGGTAAAAGGAGAGGTTTGCAGCAGCTGTGAGTGAAATGGCCCTAAAAGCCCTTGTGCCTGTTTTGTGTGATGCAATCCCTATGCTAAGTGTACCTGTGTGTGGTACTTTCGGAAACACTCCCCTAAGCATAGGGCAGGGTGATCAGGGCAGTCAGGAAAGAAATAGCGGGTGTCACGCCTTATTCTACTCCTGCTACAGACACAACATTTTTTTCGGGGTGGCGGTTGGTTTGAGGTACCAGCAACGACATTGGGGGAATGTCGCTTGTGTAGACGGTTCACTACACTGGTGGTTGGGGCCACGGAACCTCCTGGTTACAGGAGGTTCTCGATGATCTCTTCCTGAAATTTGAGGATGGATCTTGTTCTCCCAGCCTTACTGTAGAGAACAAAACTATTATACAGAGCCAATTGAATTAAATATACAGACACCTTCAAATACCAGCGTCTGGTTCTGTGGGAAAGTAAATAAGGAGCCAACATCTGTTCATTGAAGTCCACCCCTCCCATAAGCAAATTATAGTCGTGGACCAAGAGGGGCTTTTCAATGACTCCGGTTGCTCGTTCAATTTGGATTGTCGTATCTGCGTGAATGGAGGAGAGCATGTAAACGTCACACCTGTCTCTCCATTTCACCGCAAGCTGTTCTTCGTTACACAAGGCAGCCCTCTCCCCCCTTGCAAGACGGGTGGTAACGAGCCATTGGGGGAAGCCCCAACGACTAGGTCGCGCGGTGTCACAACAGCCAATCTGTTCTAAAAACAAATGCCTGAAGAGGGGCACACTTGTGTAAAAATTGTCCACATAAAGATGGTACCCCTTGCCAAATAAGGGTGACACCAAGTCCCAGACTGTCTTCCTACTGCTCTTCAGGTAGTAAGGGCAACCGATCGGCTCCAGGGTCTGATCTTTACCCTTATAGACTCAAAATTTGTGCATATCGCCTGTGGCTCTTTCACAGAGCTTATACAATTTGACCCCATACCGGGCGCGCTTGCTTGGGATGTATTGTTTGAAGCCAAGGCTCCCGGTAAAATGTATAAGGGACTCGTCTATGCAGATGTTTTGCTCAGGGGTATACAAATCTGCAAATTTGGTGTTAAAGTGGTCAATGAGGGGCCAAATTTTGTGGAGCCGGTCAAAAGCTGGGTGGCCTCTGGGACGAGAGGTGCTATTGTCACTAAAGTGCAGGAAATGCAGGATGGTCTCAAATTGTGTCCTGGACATGGCAGCAGAGAACATGGGCATGTGATGAATTGGGTTTGTGGACCAATATGACCGCAATTCATGCTTTTTTGTTAGGCACATGTTGAGGAGAAGGCCCAGAAAAGTTTTAATTTCGGAAACTTGGATGGGTTTCCACCGGAAAGACTGGGCATAAAAACTTCCCGGGTTGGCGGCTATAAATTGAGTGGCATACCTGTTTGTTTCTGCCACGACTAAGTCCAAGAGCTCCGCAGTCAAGAACAGCTCAAAAAACCCCAGTGCCGATCTGATCTGTCTCAACCCGAACTCCAGACTGGGCGGTGAAAGGGGATACTACTGGTGCGGCTGAAGTTGGGGGCTGTCAATCAGGGTTTGCCAGCACCTCAGGGACTCTAGGGGCTCTACGGGCCTGTCTGTGCGGTGGCTGCGACGGGGAACTATTGCACGTGCCACCGTACCAGCATCAACTGCCCTTCTGGTGTTCGCCACTTCACCATGTTGTACGGCAGTGCTGGTACTAGGTCCAGGATGGGCTGCGCTGCTGGTGTATGCCTCACCACGTAATCCGACAGTGCCAGCCCCACTCTGCTGCCCTTGAAGCGGATCCTGCGCAACCTGTGGTCTAGAAACACAGGGCCGGGTACGCTTGGTGGTATCAGGGACCTCAAGCTCTTTGTCCGAACTTTGGGTCAGACTGCCACTGCTTTCTACAGGTTCGTCTTCTGACCCGCTGGATTCGTCAGATGAGGGTTCTCATTCCTCATCCGACTGGGTCAGAAGCCTGTAGGCCTCTTCAGAAGAATACCCCTTACTTGCCATTTGGTCAACTAAATTTAGGGGGTATTCCCTGAGACTACCCAAGAAAAAAAGCAAGCCTGTGTTACAAATGGGAGGTTAGCGAAGTACCGGAAGCCGCTGCGATTGATAAAAAATATCAAAACTTTTTTTTTTTTATCGCCGCAGCGCTTGTAAAGTGATTGTGCAGTGATAAAAAAATTAAATAGAATTTTGTCACTGCGGCGGGGCGGGCGTGAGTGAACACACGTGTGGGCAACCTATCAGGCCTGATCGGGCAAACACTGCGTTTTGGGTGGAGGGTGAACTAAAGTGACACTAATACTATTATAGATCTGAAGATCAGTTCTGATCACTTACAGATACTATAAAAGTACCAATGCTGATTAGTGATACGCTAATCAGCGAATCAGTGACTGCGATGCGGTGGGCTGGGCGCTAACTGACGCTAACTACCTAACAAAGGGGCCTAAACTATCCTAAAACAGTCAATACTAGTGGGGAAAAAAAGTGACACAGTTTACTCTGATCACTTTTTTCCCAACGAAAAGGACCAGCAGAGGAGCACAGAAGCCATTTAACACCTTATATTTATAAATATAAGGTGTTATATGGCTTCTGATTTGATTTTTTAAAAGTCACCACCTGCCAGCGCTGATCATTGGCTGACAGGCTGGTGATGAAATACTCCTTTAACGAGCGCATGTGCAGGCCGGCTCTGCCCGAAATCCCGCGTCTCGTGAGAGGACGCATCGGCGCGTCCAGGAGGAATAACAGGGTCACTGCCAGGACGCGATCCTGCGTGCGGCGGTCCTGTAGTGGTTAAACCATACCGCATACCCTTTTTTGTGGTGGAAGGGGTGCTTGGGAATACAGTGTATTCAATGCACCATAAAAGCCACATTTAAAGTGCCTTTATATTCAGCCACTTTCATCTGGTGGAGTAGAGAAGTCAGGGGCAATCCAGATCTTGATAATTCTGATAAGAGTGAACCTGTCAGCATTTTCAGTTGACAGTCACTAACTATCAGTTAATATGCCCCCAGCAGCACTAAATACCAGCTCTGACCAAACGCTGGTGGCAGGGCAGCACCTCCAAGGCGTAGAGCGCCAGTTCATGTCCAGCTTGGAGGAGTTGTAAGGCACAGAGGGATAACTGAGGACGCTGACACGGTCTGCTACGTACTCCTTCTCCCTCTTCCAAAACTTTTCCCTTCTTGTGACACTAGGCCGCACAACAGGGTGAGGGTGCTGGCGGGGTGTCATGAAACTACCCCAGGCTTTGGAGAGTGTTGTCCTGCCTATTTTAGAGCTGCTATGTGTTCCCCTCATCTCTCCTCATCGGTTGCCCAAAGAACTGCGTAATCTGTCGCCAGCTGGAAATTTTTGGAGCAATTTTTCCACAAGGACCTTCTGGTATTGCACCATTTTGCTAGTCCTCTCCACCACAGGAATGAGAGATGAGAAGTTCTCTTTGTAGCGTGGTTGAGAAGGGTGAACAGCCAGTAATTGGTGTTGGCCAAAATGAGTATAACGCAAGGGTCACGGGAAAGGCAGCATAACAAAGTCAGCCATGTGTGCCAAGGTCTGAACAGACAAGACTTCACTGTCCTCATCAGGAGGTGGACTCTCAATCTCCTCATCCTCTTCCTCCTCTTCGGACTATCCACGCTGAACAGATGGAATAAATCTACTATGGGTGCTACCCTCTGAAGCAGAGGCAACCGTCTCATGCTCCTCCTCCTCCTCATCATGATCATCCAATTTATCGCTGAGAAGATGAACTGAGGTTGGTCTGGCTATAACCCTGTGTAGTGTCTTCTCCCATTTCCACCCCTTCCACATGCAAAGCGTCTGTTTTCATTTTGAGCAGGAAACGTTTCAGTAGACAAAGAAGTGGGATGGTTATGCTGATAATAGCAGCATCGCCGCACACCATCTGTGTTGATTACTCAAGGTCAGACATCCATGCCCACTCATCACTTGTGAAGAGCGGAAGCTAAATGGAAAGTTAACGACCATGTTGCAGCTGGTATTCCACTGCTGCCCTCTGCTGCTCACAAAGCCTGGCCAACATGTGGAACGTGGATTTCCAACACATGCTCATGTTGCACAACAGTCATTGCCAGACTGGTTGCAGCTGTAGATGACTTTCGGAAAAGGGAACACACTCGGCACACCTTCACCGGTAGCTCAGGCAAATTGGGGTAGGTTTTGAGAAACCTCTGAACCACTAAGTTGAACACATGGGCTAAGCATGGTATATGTGTGAGCTACAAAGCCGCCAAGTTACAGCCAATATGAGACACAACCATGCCTGGCTGTACGTTGAGTGGTGAGAGCCACAGCTCACTCTGTGCGGTTTGTCACGTAAGCAAATTAGTTTGAGCACGGCCTGTTGCTGCTTCCCCACTGCAGTGCTACACTGCTTCCAGATACTGACTGATGACTGACTGGTGCTGCAAGATGAGAATTCAGAGGTGGAAGTGGAAGAGGAGGTAGAGAAGGAGAAGGGGGGGTTGCAGCCAGTAATATAGGTGGTTGCGGAAATCCTGATGATAGTAGGGCCCACAATCCTTGGTGTCGGTAGCACCTGTGCAATCCCAGGGTACGTCTCGCTCCTGGCCTCCACCATGTTCACCCAGTGTGCCATCAGGGAAATGTCCATTTGTCAATCGTTAAGTGGACCTTCCCAATAACTGCGTTGGTGAGGGCACGGGTGATGTTAAGGGACACATGCTCATGTAAGGCAGGGCTGGCACCCTGGGAAAAATAGTGGCTGATGAGAACTGACTAACAAGGGATGGCCGCCGCCATCAGGCAGCGGAAATCCCCAGTGTCCACAAGTCTAAATGGCAACATTTCCAGGGCCAGCAATTTGGAAAGGTGTGCATTTAGTGCTATGGCCTGTGGGTGGGTGACTGGGTATTTGCACTTTTGTTCAAAGGCCTGTGGTATGGACATCTGTACGCTGCACTGGGAAAGAGAAGAGGATGTGCTAGCTGATTGTGCTTGCGAAAGTCTAGGTGCAGGGCGGGATGCATCCGGGCCTGCGTCTTCGACAGGGGATTGACTAGCACATAACACAGGGGAAGAGGAGGCAGTGGTGTAACTTGCAGACACTGATTGTGTACAATTGTAATAAGGAAATCCGGCATTCAAATTGATGAAGTCGTAGGTTCCTTTATTTGGTCGTGTGTTATATTAGGTACAGTGGTACAGAGTGATTCATAACCAGTGGTGCCCTTGTCAGTCTACATATTTCAAACGACAACATTCTTATTCATAACTGAGGAGTGTTCTGAAGTTACCACTTTTATAGAAGAGGAAAGCCTCCCCGCCCCCTTACCTGGCTATTCCCGTGGGAGTGGATTATCAGGTGCGGGGGTGATTTCAAATTGTAAGTTTTATTTTCTATTTTAAAGTGGTAACTTCAGAACACTCCTCAGTCATGAATAAGAACATTGTCATTTGAAACACGTAGACTGACAAGGGCACCACTGGTTATGAATCACTCTGTGCCTCTGTACCTAATATAACACATGACCAAATAAAGGAACCTACGACTTCATCAATTTGAGTGCCGGATTTCCTTCTTACAATTTACTACAACAAGGATTCATCCTTTTTTTCCAAGCACCCAGGCGGGTGAGCTGGAATCCAATTATCCAAAGACTGATTGTGGACCCAGGCGTTTGGCCTACCTATTAGGGTGCTTTGCTTTCTTGTGCCCTGTTAATTTTGGTATGGCACAGGTTGCAAAAGACAATTCTTTCATCGTCCACAATTTCCTAAAAAAAATCACCAGACTTTGGAACACCTAACCCTTGGCAAGTGAGATTACCGCAAGGGGGTGATCCGGGGAACAATTGCCGGCCTGCTTGATGTGGCCTGCCTTCTCCCTTTTGCCACCCAACTGCCTCTTTCAGCCTGTTGGGGTGCTGCGGATCCCTCCCTCTCTGTACTGATGTCCTTGCTTGGCTTGCCACGTTCCTGGGTTGTGTCAGTGATTTCATCGTCCACCAACTTCTCTTCCACTTCCTCACTCTGGTCATCCTCCTGACTTGTTGACCTAACAATAACCTCACTTATTGACAACTGTGTCTCATCCTCATCATTAACCTCTTGAGGCACTAATTGCGGTTGAATTATTGGCAACTGTGTCTCATCATCATCATCCACCTCGTGAAACACTAATTGTCGTTCCAAACCGTTATCCTCTTCTGACTGTGGATGCTGAAGAGTATGGGAATCAGTGTGCAAGATCTCCTCATGTCCATCTTCATGCGGGCTTGGCAAGAGGCCCAATTCAAGGAATGCTGATGAAAAGAGTTCTTCAGAAGATCCGAGTGTGGGATAACTTGTTTGCCAAGACTCTCCATGGTAGGACGAAGGAGGATCAGGGTAAGGATTCTGTTGACCAGACTCTTGGTTACTGAGATCGGACTTTGTGGAAGACAGGGTGGTGCTTAACTGACTGGAAGCAGTATCTGCTGCAGTGGTGTCCTGTGCCACCCTGCAAACTGGGTCATGAAGCTACAGTAGGTATCGTGGATGAGTGTGTTTCTTGTGCTCTGGCAGCAAGCACAGTTTCACTATGGATTGCAATGTGGGAAATAGCTCACCCCCTCACATCCACAGAGAGGTGCTCTAGTCTAAAATGATTCACCCTTCAAGAATGCGAAAGTAATGTATGGTACTGGAAGACTGGCACACTCAACATATGGGACCCTATGGATTAATGCAAATAGCAAAGTTTATTGTACATATACATAAAAGAATAAAAGGTAACTTATAAAAAGTTTGATTGCTATTTCTTTTTTTATTTATTCACACAGTATTGCACTTATTGTGGCATGATGTCATGAAGCATATATTTCAACATCCTATGTCATACATTGATCTTCATACTAATCTAATGGTCATTGGAACAGAAATATAACTATTCACAAATAAATTCCTGTGAAGAAAAAAGGAGGATCTGCCTTAATTTTGTCCTTTGTGAAGAAAAACGAGGCATGCAGGGCTGGGGTTGTCGTTTTTTTTTACCTCAAACTTTCGTTCTGACGGCCAATATCTCCAGGAAGAAAAAAACCTTGTATCAATCTTACAGTGCACTGTTGCTTCGCATAGTAAAAGTGCTTCTTCTTACAAAAGGGTCATATTACAATCTCATGGTAAATCTCTCTAAACCAAACGCGTTTCGGGGACGGCTCTCTCCTTCCTCAGTGGCAATTACCACTGCATGCCGACACGTCATTTCCGGAGCGACAAACTCACCTCCGAACACTCGTGGGACGCTGACCAAAAAACAGCCGGGACGCTGGCATCCAGCGAGCCCCGAACAATCTGACTGACCAGCCTGCACTGAGGGAAGGTAAGCCAACAATAGTGGGTGATTACTAGGCATATTGAAATTGCTAATTTTCAAGTTACTTTTGTGCAAAAAGAAATAATTACGTTTGAAAGCAACCACAATTGGAATATTGACTTTATCCCAGAGGACACCACTCTGCCTCGTTTTTCTTCCCAAAGGACAAAATTAAGGCAGATTCTCCTTTTTTCTTCACAGGAATTTATTTGCGAATAGTGATATTTCTGTTGCAATTAGTGATAAGCGGCAGGTGCCATATTCGATTTCGACGAAATTCGCGAATATTCGATAGAATATTCGTTTTATATTCGTCGAAATCGAATATTCGTCATTATTCTTGTTATCGCGATTAATATGCGATTTAAATAATCGAATTTCGATTTTAACTTAAAGGCTACTCTCATATTGAAATAGCAATGCGATTATTTCAAGTTATAATAATCGAATTTCGATTTTAACTTAGCACTGCTATATTCCATATTCGTTAATTCTAGCCTAATATGGAATATAGCAGTGCTAAGTTAAAATCGAAATTCGATTATTATAACTTGAATTAATCGAATCGCGATTTCAACTTGGACCTGGTTTACTATGGTTGGCTTGGTAGAATTAGCGAATATGACGAATATATTCGTTATATTCCACAAAACGAATATGGCGAATGTATTCGTTATATTCCACAAAACGAAGATAACGAAATATTCTCCATCTTCGTTTTAGCTACCTATTCATCAACTTCGCTAATTCTAGCAATCATATAGGAAAGTTTACTATAGAGACAGCTAAGTTTAATTCGCTATGCGATTATATGACTGCTTTTAAAAAAAAAAACAAATGGAATAATTATAATACCTGATAATTATTATAATTATTCTATTTATAAAAAAAAGCAAAGTAATATAATCGCATAGCGAATTAAACTTAGCTGTCTCTATAGTAAACTTTCCTATATGATTGCTAGAATTAGCGAAGTTGATGAATAGGTAGCTAAAACGAAGATGCAGAATACTTCGTTATCTTTGTTTTGTGGAATATGGCGAATACATTCGTTATCTTCGTTTTGTGGAATATAACGAATATATTCGTCATATTCGCTAATTCTACCAAGCCATTGAAGCCAATCATAGTAAACCAGGTCCAAGTTGAAATCTCCATGCGATTAATATAACTGGAAGTAATCGCATGGCGATTTCAACTAGGTAATTACATTCCTCCGCTCTCACACTCCTTCATCCAGCATAGGGCTGCTTCCCCAGGCTGTCAATCCAAGTCACCTCCCCCTCCTAACCCTACTATCCACAGCAAAGACAAAGACTTATATACTACCGGCACATACTGCAGCGCAGTGTCCGGCTTCACGTCTCACTCTGCCAATTCGGCTGTGTGCAGAGCAGTAGTTATGATTGCGATATTATGTCCCAGTTGTATATTCAGATTGTTACACCAGGGTGGAGGGGGGGGGAGATCTTGGACATAATATCGCTATCATAACTACTGCTCTGCACGCAGCCAAATCGGCAGAGTGAGACAAAAATTTGCATAGAAAGATAGCCTAATCCCTAATTAAATAAATAAAAATACATACAGTACAAATATATATTACTGCATATGGTGTTACTTTACTTTATGAATAAAAATGAATAATTTATATACATGTATATGTGCGTGTATATAAATATATATTATAATTATTATTATTTATATTATAATATAACTTGTAATATATTTTTATATTTGTAAAAAATGCATTGCTGGTTATTAATAATATCAGTATTTACATTTCTATGCAGTCACGCATTGCGATTGGTAGTGGAACTATGTATATACACAATATACTGCTGCACTGGATATAAATATAACATAAAAAACTTCTGGGGACTTAAGCTTATATTAGCAAATGTATATCAAATGAACTTTACTGAGGCTCTGAATAAGGCCTCTTTCACACTACAGTATGTTGAATTCAGTGTTTTGCGTTCCGTTTTTCACAAATCCGTTGTTCCGTTTTTTTGCTTCCGTTGTGGTTCCGTTTCCGTTCCGTTGTTCCGTTCCGTTTTTCCGTATGGCATATACAGTATACAGTAATTACATAGAAAAAATTGGGCTGGGCATAACATTTTCAATAGATGGTTCCGCAAAAAACGGAACGGATACGGAAGACATACGGATGCATTTCCGTATGTGTTCCGTTTTTTTTGCGGACCCATTGACTTGAATGGAGCCACGGACCGTGATTTGCGGCCAAATATAGGACATGTTCTATCTTTTCAACGGAACGGAAAAACGGAAATACGGAAACGGAATGCATACGGAACACATTCCGTTTTTTTGCGGAACCATTGAAATGAATGGTTCCGTATACGGACCGTATACGGAACGCAAAAAACGGACCGCAAAACGGAAAAAAAAAAACGGTAGTGTGAAAGAGGCCTAAGGTTGCACCCCATACCCCCTCCCCCTACAGGCAGTCTGTGAATGAGATCGCACGCTATCTTTCTACACACTGATGCCCTGCCCTCCCATTCACTGAAAGCCCGTAGACAAAAGGGACTCCCTGTTTGGGGGAAGGGGGGGTATTGTCTGCAGGCTGAAAGTGCAGGTTATTTTCTGGCTGGAGACCCTTTCACTGTGCTTCTGGTGGAGTACGTGTTTATTAACTAAAATCAGGACAATAGCTAAAATACTGACCAGCAATAAAAAATAGCAATACATATAAATAAGTGATAGATCCAGGAGCATACACAAACAAATAAATTAATATCCCATAAATACTGTAGGTCCTTCACTAACTGCCTGCTGTCTCTGTTATATGGCAAATTCCATTAAAAGGTTGAAGCGCTGACATTGATAGTTACTTACCAACTACTGACACCTTGTCTATACTGCAACAAATTGCTGTGAACTTTGATACATACATAGATATATATATATATATATATATATATATATATATATATATATATCTTTTCTATTCTCCTATTCTATGCTGCTACAATTATATTAGAATATGGAAGTGTCTTATCCCCCTCTGTGAATTGGAACACTATCTAACTCTGCTACATAAACTATGATATTTATGGGATATTAATTTATTTGTTTGTGTATGCTCCTGGATCCATCACTATTTTAAATGTATTGCTATTTTTTATTCATTGCTATATTTTATTGCTGGTCATTATTTTAGCTGCTATATTGATTTATTATATGTAAATATATTTATATTATATATACATTTACATATAGTATAATTAGTGTAATATTGTATAATTATTTTTTTAATACAGAGGTTATCTATATATGTCCATTATACTGTACAATACATTATATCTAAATCACCATACCTCATATGGATCATGGAATAAATAATTCATATGCTAATGCCGCCCTTCATTAAGGTTGCAAGTACATACAAAAGGATCGACTAATGGTGTACATAGCAGTATTATACCTCAGTATCGCTGACTACACTGCCTGCGCCTGACTGGAAGCAAACTATCTTATTACTTGAAATTGGGACATTCTCTAATAACTTTCCTACCCCCCACTCTCAGTATGGCTACAATAGGATCTAAGGCCCTTTTCACACGGGCGAGGAGGGGCTGGAAGGGTTAAAAATAGGGCTCATGGGGTTAAGAATAAATAAAAAATAATAAACTACTGTACAATGGACTAACTATACATTCATATATTTATTTACTGAATCACAATTATGATTCAGTACATCTAGAATATTAGACTATATATTTGCATATGCAGCTCTATAATATATCTGTATACACCGCTCCATTATGTCTTTAGATCTGTGATACAAGTGGATTAGATTTGGATAACACCTGGTGATACATTGTACCGGATTTTGTGCGGTCTACTGCATACAGATATATAATAGAGCAGTGTGTACAGATATATAACGGAGTGTTGTATACAGATATGTAATGGAGCAGTGAACAGTATACAGATATATAATGTAGTGGATACAGAGTGTATTTATTAGCTATGTTCCTATAGTGGCTGTATGTTATTACAGTATCGAAAAACAACATGTACAGTATGGATACATTTGTATTTAGCAAAACCTTTTGAATATTTCCTCCTTGACGGCCCCCCCCCCCCCTTCTGCCAGGACAATTCCCACACCTTTTCTTGCTATTCTTAATGTTGGATCTCTTTCTCCACAATTGCGCAATGGAAACCTAATATGAATTATGATGTTAACACTGACACCATTAAAACAAATAATATTGTTACATGAAAAACAAAAATAAATTAATTAATACGGCTCCAGCGCTGGGTGAGTTTTAAAATACACCAAAAGTTTACAGGCAAAAATAGACCAATATATACAGCGTTGCTGCTATATTGATTTATTATATATAAATATATTTTATATATTTATATTATATATATAAATTTACATATAGTATAATTAGTGTAATATTGTATAATTATTTTTTAATACAGAGGTTATCTATATATGTCCATTATACTGTACAATACATTATATCTAAATCACCATACCTCATATGGATCATGGAATAAATAATTATACAATATTACACTAATTATACTATATGTAAATTTATATATAATATAAATACTGTATTAACATTCAGCCACTATAGGAACATAGCTAATAAATACACTCTGTATCCACTACTTCAGAGAAAAACAAATAAATAAAAATAAATATGGAAAACTCCATCAAGATACAACACAATATACACTTAAAGGATAAAAAAAACAGATGAATGCAATAATATAGATTGTGTATCTGACATACTTGAAGCAAACTATCTCATTACTTGAAATTGTGACATTCTCTAATAACTTTCCTACCCCCACTCTCAGTATGGCTACAATAGGATCTAAGGCCCCTTTCACACGGGCGAGGAGGGGCTGGATGGGTTAAAAATTAATACAAAATAATTTAACTCACCTTAATCCACTTGTTCGCGCAGCCCGTCTTCTCTTCTGTTCTGTCTTCTTTCTTCAGGACCTGGGTAAAAGACCTGTGGTGACGTCACTGCGCTTATCACCATGGTGATGGATCATGTGACGGACCATGTGATGAGCGTAGTGATGTCACCACTGGTCTTTTACCCAGCTCCTCAAGAAAGAAGACAGAAGAGAAGACGGGCTGTGCGAACAAGTGGATTAAGGTGAGTTAAATTATTTTTTATTAATTTTTAACCCATCCAGCCCCTCCTCGCCCGTGTGAAAGGGGCCTTAGATCCTATTGTAGCCATACTGAGAGTGGGGGTAGGAAACAGATGAATACAATAATATTGATTGTGTATCAGACATACTTGAGTATTATACCCCTTATTAACCCCTCCAGCCTATTTTTAACCCATCCAGCCCCTTCTCACCCATGTGAAAGGGGCCTTAGATCCTATTGTAGCCATACTGAGAGTGGGGGGGGGGGGTAGGAAACAGATGAATGCAATAATATTTATTGTGTATCTGACATACTTGAGTATTATAACCCTTATTAACCTCTCCAGCCCTATTTTTAATTCCTCCAGCCCTATTTTTAACCCCTCCAGCCCCTGCTCACCCATGTGAAAGGGGCCTTAGATCCTATTGTAGCCATACTGAGAGTGGGGGGTAGGAAAGTTATTAGAGAATGTCCCAATTTCAAGTAATGAGATAGTTTGCTTCAAGTATGTTGGATACACAATCAATATTATTGCATTCATCTGTTTTTTATCCTTTAAGTGTATATTGATTTGTATCTTGATGGAGTTTTCCATATTTATTTTTATTTGTTTTTCTCTGAAGTAGTGGATACAGAGTGTATTTATTAGCTATGTTCCTATAGTGGCTGAATGTTAATACAGTATTTATATTATATATAAATTTACATATAGTATAATATGAGATATGGTGATTTAGATATAGTGTATTGTACAGTATAATGGACATATATAGATATAGATAGATAGTAAGATAGATAACCTCTGTATTAAAAAATAATTATACAATATTACACTAATTATACTATATGTAAATTTATATATAATATAAATATATAAAATATATTTATATATAATAAATCAATATAGCAGCAACGCTGTATATATTGGTCTATTTTTGCCTGTAAACTTTTGGTGTATTTTAAAACTCACCCAGCGCTGGAGCTGTATTAATTTATTTATTTTTGTTTTTCATGTAACAATATTATTTGTTTTAATGGTGTCAGTGTTAACATCATAATTCATATTAGGTTTCCATTGCGCAATTGTGGAGAAAGAGATCTAACATTAAGAATAGCAAGAATAGGTGTGGGAATTGTCCTGGCAGAAGGGGGGGCGGGGGGGGGGGGGCTGCCGTCAAGGAGGAAATGTTCAAAAGGCTTTGCTAAATACAAATGTATCCATACTATACATGTTGTTTTTCGATACTGTAATAACATACAGCCACTATAGGAACATAGCTAATAAATACACTCTGTATCCACTACATTATATATCTGTATACTGTTCACTGCTCCATTACATATCTGTACACAACACTTCGTTATATATCTGTACACACTGCTCTATTATATATCTGTATGCAGTAGACCGCACAAAATCCGGTACAATGTATCACCAGGTGTTATCCAAATCTAATCCACTTGTATCACAGATCTAAAGACATAATGGAGCGGTGTATACAGATATATTATAGAGCTGCATATGCAAATATATAGTCTAATATTCTAGATGTACTGAATCATAATTGTGATTCAGTACATAAATATATGAATGTATAGTTAGTCCATTGTACAGTAGTTTATTATTTTTTATTTATTCTTAACCCCATGAGCCCTATTTTTAACCCTTCCAGCCCCTCCTCGCCCGTGTGAAAGGGGCCTTAGATCCTATTGTAGCCATACTGAGAGTGGGGGGGGGGTAGGTAAGTTATTAGAGAATGTCACAATTTCAAGTAATAAGATAGTTTGCTTCCAGTCAGGCGCAGGCAGTGTAGTCAGCGATACTGAGGTATAATACTGCAATGTACACCATTAGTCGATCCTTTTGTATGTACTTGCAACCTTAATGAAGGGCGGCATTAGCATATGAATCGCGATTTGCATGTAAATACCTTCAGTGTTTAGGGGATAAGAAAGTTATTAGAGAATGTCCCAATTTCAAGTAATAAGATAGTTTGCTTCAAGTATGTCAGATACTCAATCAATACTATTGCATTCATCTGGGTTTTTTTATCCTTCGAGTGTATATTGTTTTGTATCTTGATGGAGTTTTCCATATTTATTTTTATTAATTTGTTTTTCTCTGAAGTAGTGGATACAGTGCATTTATTAACTATGTTCCTATAGTGGCTGAATGTTAATACAGTATTTATATTATATGTAAATTTACATATAGTATAATTAGTGTAATATTGTATAATTATTTATTCCATGATCCATATGAGGTATGGTGATTTAGATATAATGTATTGTACAGTATAATGGACATATATAGATAACCTCTGTATTAAAAAAAAATAATTATACAATATTACACTAATTATACTATATGTAAATGTATATATAATATAAATATATAAAATATATTTACATATAATAAATCAATATAGCAGCTAAAATAATGACCAGCAATAAAATATAGCAATGAATAAAAAATAGCAATAAATGTAAAATAGTGATAGATCCAGGAGCATACACAAACAAATACATTAATATCCCATAAATATCATAGTTTATGTAGCAGAGTTAGATAATGTTCCAATTCACAGAGGGGAATAAGATACTTCCATATTCTAATATAATTGTAGCAGCATAGAATAGGAGAATAGAGAATATATATGTATCAAAGTTCACAGCAACTTGTTGCAGTATAGACAAGGTGTCAGTAGTTGGTAAGTAACTATCAATGTCAGCGCTTCAACCTTTTAATGGAATTTGCCATATAACAGAGACAGCAGGCAGTTAGTGAAGGACCTACAGTATTTATGGGATATTAATTTATTTGTTTGTGTATGCTCCTGGATCTATCACTTATTTATATGTATTGCTATTTTTTATTGCTGGTCATTATTTTAGCTATTGTCCTGATTTTAGTTAATAAACACGTACTCCACCAGAATCGCAGTGAAAGGGTCTCCAGCCAGAAAATAACCTGCACTTTCAGCCTGCAGACAATACCCCCCTTCCCCAAACAGGGAGTTCCTTTTGTCTACCAGCTTTCAGTGAATGGGAGGGCATCAGTGTGTAGAGAGATAGCGTGCGATCTAAGTCACAGACTGCCTGTAGGGGGAGGGGGTATGGGGTGCAACCTTATTCAGAGCCTCAGTAAAGTTCATTTGATATACATTTGTTAATATAAGCTTAAGTCCCCAGAAGTTTTTTATGTTATATTTATATCCAGTGCAGCAGTATATTGTGTATATACATAGTTCCACTACCAATCGCAATGCATGACTGCATAGAAATGTAAATACTGATATTATTGATAACTAGCAATGCATTTTTTACAAATATAAAAATATATTACAAGTTATATTATAATATAAATAATAATAATTATAATATATATTTATATACACGCACATATACATGTATATAAATTATTCATTTTTGCGTGCAGAGCAGTAGTTATGATAGCGATATTATGTCCAAGCTCTCCCTTCCCCTCTCCACCCTGGTGTTTACATATCTGAATATACAACTGGGACATAATATCGCAATCATAACTACTACCTGCACACAGCCGAATCGGCAGAGTGAGACGTGGAGCCGGACACTGCGCTGCAGTATGTGCCGGTAGTATATAAGTCTTTGTCTTTGCTGTGGATAGTAGGGTTAGGAGGGGGAGGTGACTTGGATTGACAGCCTGGGGAAGCAGCCCTATGCTGGATGAAGGAGTGTGAGAGCGGAGGAATGTAATTACCTAGTTGAAATCGCCATGCGATTACTTCCAGTTATATTAATCGCATGGCGATTTCAACTTGGACCTGGTTTACTATGGTTGGCTTCAATGGCTTGGTAGAATTAGCGAATATGACGAATATATTCGTTATATTCCACAAAACGAAGATAACGAATGTATTCGTCATATTCCACAAAACGAAGATAACGAAGTATTCTGCATCTTCGTTTTAGCTACCTATTCATCAACTTCGCTAATTCTAGCAATCATATAGGAAAGTTTACTATAGAGACAGCTAAGTTTAATTCGCTATGCGATTATATTACTTTGCTTTTTTTTATAAATAGAATAATTATAATAATTATCAGGTATTATAATTATTCCATTTGTTGTTTTTTTTAAAAAAGCAGTCATATAATCGCATAGCGAATTAAACTTAGCTGTCTCTATAGTAAACTTTCCTATATGATTGCTAGAATTAGCGAAGTTGATGAATAGGTAGCTAAAACGAAGATGGAAAATATTTCGTTATCTTCGTTTTGTGGAATATAACGAATACATTCGCCATATTCGTTTTGTGGAATATAATGAATATATTCGTCATATTTGCTAATTCTACCAAGCCAACCATAGTAAACCAGGTCCAAGTTGAAATCGCAATTCGATTAATTCAAGTTATAATAATCGAATTTCGATTTTAACTTAGCACTGCTATATTCCATATTAGGCTAGAATTAACGAATATGGAATATAGCAGTGCTAAGTTAAAATCGAAATTCGATTATTATAACTTGAAATAATCGAATTGCGATTTCAACGTAATTCTCAAATCCGACAGTACATTCTAGTATATGGAGACGTTTCCATGGTGATGGGGACGCTCCATGAGCACGCAAGTCGGCAGAAGCGGCAACGGGCACTGACTGGAGCAGCCAGGAAGCCAGGAATCCAAAGGACAGGTAAGAACAACTTTAGGGAAGTGGGAAAGAAAAAAATATAAAAAAAAACAAAAACAAAAAAAAAAGAATATTCGAAATATCTAATTTATATCACTATATTCGAAATATTCGCGAATTAGCGAAGTGCCGATATTCGCGAAAAAAATTCGATATTCGAATATTCGCGCTCAACACTAGTTGCAATGACCATTAGATTATTATGAAGATCAATATATGACATAGGATGTTGAAATATATGCTTCATGACATCATACCACAATAAGTGCAATACTGTGTTATTTTTTTTTTAAATAGCATCAAGAGATATCATTTATATCAAACTTTTTATAAGTTACCTTTTATTCTTTTATGCATATGTACAATAAACTTTGCGATTTGCATTAATCCATAGGGTCCCATATGTTGAGTGTGCCAGTCTTCCAGTACCATACACAGTTTCACTATGCCCAGGGACACGGCCTGTTTGCGCACCATCACAGCCACTTCCCCATCCCTCACTGCTCGAATTCAGCATATTAAATGGTATATATGCTTGCAAGTGTCACACGTACAGTAGCGCAGAGTTTGTAAGTGTATGCACAAATAAATTACACTGAATGTCACAGATATTTAGGATGTGCAAACGTTATACAGGAGATGTAGCGCAGGTAATGTTGCTGTCACCAGCAGCTAAGAAAAAATGACATTGAATTTCACAGATATTTAGGATGCACAAATGTTATACAGGACATGTAGCGCAGCTAATGTTGCTGTCACCAGCGGCAAAAAAATTACACTGAATGTCACATATATTCAAGATGGGCAAACGTTATGCAGGAGATGTAGCGCAGGTAATGTCGCTGTCAGCAGTGGCCAAACAATTATTTCTCTCACACCTTTCAACACTAAACCCTGCCTAAAAAAAAAAAAAAAATTCCTGTCCTTACTAGTGTTGAGCGCGAATATTCGAGAAACAAATTTTTATCTCGAATATCGCAATTTTGAGATTTTGCGAATATTTCGAATATAGTATTATTTGTGGCCGGGGCTATGTGTGAAAGAACCTACCCCCTGATGTACCCCCCAACAGAACTAGCGGCTTGAGTTGTGGCATAACCGCTTCCGTCGAGAGTACACCTGAAAGAGGCCAAAAACCCAGCATGAAAATACAAACATGTTTATTGACATATTACAACGCCAAACTCGCTGACGGGGTTCGGAACATATAAGCTGTAACAAGACGAGCACCACCGGCCCAACTTACGGATAATGTGTGCTGGCACCTGATTCCTGGAAGCGGCCGAGGCTGCCCCTATCCTGAACGAATGCCCTGACACCGTGAGGGGGTCTAAACCTAAATTGACCGCCAGTATATGCGCATGTGCTATGAATTGGGAGGTGGACAATGCTGCTGTCCCGAAAGGTAACAGTAGGGTGTCAGTGCCGCGATCGGCCAGTGCCTCTGACAATTCCTGCAGGACGTGGACCGGACACCATTTGTGTGACGTGGGGAAGAATTTGATCTGGGTAGGGGGACCCGACTGGGAGGTCTTGGTCACGGGCAAGGACAAGACAAAGCCCTCTGGGCTGGGAACCAACTGTCGGTGGGCTAGGAAGGGGCCACTAAGTGACAGTGATGTGAACTCTCCTGGCCTCATGAAGCCGTAAAAGGCCAAGTAAATGGCAGCTTTGAGTACTAAGCTTTGTAAAACCCCGAAAGGGCTTAGGTCTAACAAATCGGACATGCCTCTGAAGAGCTGACACCTGGGGTACAGTTCTGTAGACCTTTCAATGTGGCCTTGACCACGTGACTGGAAAACAACAACGTTCTTTCTGGATGAGAGCAAGACAAATGATGTTGGACCCCTGACAGGTAAGTTTTGACGGTGCCATGAGAAAGGTGCATGTGCCCATGACAGTATCCGATGAATGCCAATATGAAGTCCATATGGTCAAGGCCGCCTCGGGGGTGTTCCTGCTGGAATTTGCAGTACAACCGCCAGCCAGTGTTGTACGCCCTGATGGTATTAACCGAGAGCGACCTGGCAAACAGCCCATGGGCCGTAGCTAAGTATTTGTTCAACTGAGAAAGAGCGTGGCCGGATGAGGAGACGGGGTTCTCGATGTATCGGCTTCGGGGCAAACCTGAGAAAACAAAGAGTAATTCCGCTTAGCTAGGGCGTCAACTGCTACTACCTGTGCATCATGTATGAGGGATCCACAGAACAAGAAATTGTGTAGGAGCGACAACTGTACCAGACGTCTCATCAAGGACATGGCCAGTTGAGACCTGGATTTGTCACTGTCAAGGATAGCCAGGGAGGAGGGGCGAACAGAGACAAAGACCACGGTACAGCCTGTCCAACGGTTACCCCAAACATGCGCTGCCGCCACCATGGGATACAAGTACCTAGCCTCCGTTGCCTGGGAAACTCTCGTGGCCTCGCAAATCTCCTCCGGCAATGCCCCATTCAGCCAATTGGGGCCAAAAATAGCAGCGAAACCAGTGCTGACCCCGCTACTGGAGAATATGATGGGGGAGCTGTGCGAGACCGCCGGGACAAACATGGACACGCCATTCCAATGACTCAAGAAGTGGTCCCACATGCTCAAATCCGCTTGCGCTTGACTGTCCAGGAACACTGGACTATCCTGACAGGGAGCTGCTGAGAGGAGTGGTAACAATCTGGCTACAAAAGACCTACCCTGAGGAATGACACACATCGCAAAATTTAACATGCCTAACAACGACTGTAGTTCCACCTTGGTGGTGGCCCTACCAGTGACAAAACTGTGAATGACTGCCCGGACCCTAACCAACTTGTCTTCCGGCAACCTAGCTGACATGCTCTCAGTGTCCAACACGATGCCCAGGAAGGTGATGGTGGTCGCAGGACCATCCACCTTCTTGGGGGAAACGGGGATCCCTAATTGAGCGAAGCATGCTAACAAGCTCTGGAGATCGCGCCGCGAGCCCTGTGGAGATTCAATCAGCAAAAAATCGGCCAAGTAATGTATAACATGTTCGCAACTAAATCTGTTCTCGAGGATCCAATGCAAGGCTTTCGCCAGCTGATCAAAAATCCAAGGGCTGCTACGGGATCCGAAAGTCAACTTTGTAGCAAAATAATAAAGGGAATTCCACTTGATCCCGTGCCACCGCCAAAGTTCTGGCCTGATCGGAATCAACTTGAAGGCGTCTGATATGTCCGCTTTGGACAGGATCGCCCCAGGGCCTGTGGCAAGGATGAGTGCAATAGCCTGATCGTTGGAGGCGTACACCATGCTGACCTCCTCCGCTGGAATGAGTGAATTCACACTGGGAGTAGTTAACCCATGAGGCGCTGACAGATCGAAAATCAATCTTTCTTTGAGGCTGAACTTTCCCGTGACCACCCCTATGGGGCTGACCCTCCAGCGTTCGAATGGGGATGACAAGAAAGGGCCGATGATGTATCCCTCTATCTATGGACCCGGGGTTGTGTAATGCAGACTGCAGGTTCCTACACTCATGGGTGTCATCCGGTAACGCCACAAGACCTGTGTGAAAACCATTAGTAGAACCTGACACAAGAAAGTCGCGAAAGGAAGCATCCTCATGCCCCTGCAAGTAAAATTCCAGGAGGTCTACATTTACCACGCTCATGCAATGTTTATCAGTTTTTAATGAGCAGGCAACTTTCGGGTGGGCTCGGAAACAGTTGACGTAAATGTGCAACAGACGGCACTGACTATAATTGCAAGTAGAAAAATTATAGTTGTTGCAGATTTGCGACCTGCCCAGATACTTGATTGGCCGACCGAGTTTGTCTACAGCAGCCGATGGACCAGGGATAGGAGGAGAAGGATTGGACCTCGGGGCACTTGCGGCATTATGACACCATTCTCCAGTGTGATAGATAGACTGGCACGAAGAACATGCTGGGGCTTTAAGCCCAGCGAAGTGCCTACATAATATCTCTGTGTCTATGTTGGCCCAGTTGGTGGTAAACTGGAACTGACTGAGCGCAGCTGCTGCCTTTGCGGAAAACGAGCAATGGTAGTCATAAAACCCGAAGCCTCCATACTTGTAGCCCAACTCAGTGACCCTGAACAGATACAGGTCCAATTCTTCTCTTCTATCTGGTCGTACCGAACAGATGATATCTCGGTAGAGACTAAAGGCAAGTACAAACTCCGGAATCGTCAACTTCCTGCTAAGCCTGAGATTGCGTCCCTTCAGGACGACAGAAACATCGCCGCACGCAATGACCCTATTGTCCGATAGGTCACGAGTGGCAATTAGGAGGGAGGCTAGGTTTATGTCGCTGCCATCGAGGATGTCCTTTTTGATATTTGCCGGAATGAAATGGGCTGGAGTGACGTTGGGCACTGTAACAAAGTTACCTGAGGTACTCGCAACGGGTGCCGCTGTGACTGGTAACAGAGTGGCGGGTAAGGACAAGCCAGCGACTCTAGCCTCCACCGACTCCAACCTGGATTGCACACCAGACACAGAGGAGGTGAGGCTATTCAGCATGACGTGGAGCTGAGTCAAGGAGGTCTGAACAGTGGCCATAGAGACCTCTTGCTGGCTAGGTTCTGCAGGGGTGGACACCAGTAGCCGATACAATTCCGCCTTCCGGGCAGCGGCCGGGAAAGGAATGCCTCTTTTGGTTAATTCGGACATGAGTTTCGGCACAGTCCAGTTGCGCAGAGACGGAATACTGCCGGATTCCGATGCCCTGGAACCCAAGTCTTCGCCAGAAGCATCCACGATATCTGACACGTGAGACATGACCAGACTGTTAAAACAAGCAAAATGACGGACCGTCACTATCACTGTTTGGCGACAAGTTTGACTAACACCCGTGATTTGACACCACCACCGCCACTGCAGAAACCATCATGCAAAAGAAAACTGACCCTGGTGACCACCTGACAGCTGAGGTACGGAGAAAGAGGAAACGTGTGATAGTGGACAATAAATTGGAGCCAAAGAAGGACGACGTTACCAGAAACAGGACACAAGGCTGATATGAGAAGAACACAAGGAATCAACCGCGGAAATAGACCTGTCCGCATGAATTAAACAGAATAATTTATTTATTTATTTTATAAACAATGCTAGCGCCTGCGTACAAGTGGCCCAAAGCTGGGCGACGAGGCACAATTGTCTGATTGCCGGGGGAAATCGCGGAGTTGGCTGAACGGCTGACGGGCCTACGCTATAAAAACACGGCTATCTATGCATCTATGCAGCAAGCAAATATTGAAAGTGTATGAAGACAGGCAAATGAGAAACCTGCCCAACTGAAACAGAAACAATGAAATAAAATGAAATGCCATGCAATACGAAGGGTCTGGCGTGCCCCTGCTGTCAAACGTCTAGGGGCGCCTGTTACAACTCATCACCACCACACTGCACGGCATTAACCCCCCTACCTAACTAACAGCACGGCGGCCCGTGCCAGACTTTGCCCCCCACAAAAGACACTGTCTGCCTGTGCCCATACAGTACAAGTTTTGCAGCAACCATAAACTCCCAGAGAAGTATTACTTAACCTAGAAAATATAGTATGCGCGGAAACCATAACCATTCCTTCGGTATGAGCCATACATGACCTGTTGCCATAGTTCTACTGAAGATACCCCACCAAGCTCTCAGGATTTGTGAAATCTCTTCAGTGTCACCAAGCTCAGGAGGCCACAGACGATGTCATTGTAACCAGCATGTCACCAGAGCGAAGTACAAGGACACCGTGGAGTATGTGCACAGCCGTGACAAGCCTCCCCCCCCCCCCGCCCCTTGCAAGACTACCCTATGCAGATGAAAACGAAAATGGACAAAAGAAACATGAAAGAACGGAGTCCCGCTGACTCCTGCTACCTGCGTGCGAGTCACGTGGGAGCGGGGCGTGCTGCCAGACTGCCGCTCCGGTGTGGGAATGTCCCTCTCCTACCTTAGAGGGACCGACCCCACCGACCGGACTTGATGAACCGATGCTGCGCTGAGGCAGCAGCTACTTACCCGCCGCACGAGGAGGACCAGAACGCCGGACTGCATGAGGAAGCGCCGACCAGAAGTGACGCTCTGTCGCCTAGGAGATGCTGACGCCTCCGGCTGTAACAGGAACACTGCTGCCGTCCGTCCCCTCTGGAGAGAGGTGCGTGCCAGATATAGGGCAGGGCGCCACTCCCACAAATACAGGCCAATGAATCGGCCTTGATACATATTCGCAAAATCGAATATTTTTTTTGTTTGTTGTTTTTTGTTGTTTTTTTCATCTGAAAATATATGATTCCTCCCTGCTTCTTGCTTGTGGGTCAATGAGTCATTGGCCCACAAGCAACTGAATTGAAGCTGGAAGGAATCACAGATGGATCAAATATGACGAATATTTGAAATAAAGAATATATTGCTGTATATTCATATTTAGAATATTCGTCCTTTTCTAATCTAAGCCAATAATTTTGGTTATAATATTCGATCGATCTCACGAATATTACAAAAAAAAAAAACTTTAATGGTTAATACGTGTGCCGGAGACCGCATGACATCACTACTATGTCACTTGAAGTGACTCACCTTATGTAGATCGCGACAATATATAGTTTTCACTGGACTCTCCACTCTAGACACTCACTCAGTACAATGTGCTCCGCAAGGATCCTAAGACACCGGTTCATAAAAGCCGAGGATGAAATCATCGTAGCCGTAAGTAATATTACAGTACTTTCGCATGCATGTCAGAACGATTATAAGTTGATCGAGTCTAGCAAAATATTCGTAAATACGAATATTTTTAATATGGATACGATTTTTTTGTCATGAATTTTATTTAATTTTTAGAGTCTAGCTAAATATTCGTAAATACGAATATATTTAATATGGATACAATCTTTTTGTCATGAATTTTTTTATTTATTTTTTATATGCTAAAAATAGATAATACCAATTTGTGCACTGCACTAAGTATTCTTGTTACTTCACAGCACTATGTTTGTAGCCTGTATGTATGGACAACAGATACATTTATATCACATGCACAGCACATAGCACGTCCATTTTCCTGTCACTCAATATATACCACACACTATATACGGTACCATACACTATATACCATACACACACACACTATATACAGTACCATACACTATATACCATACACACACACACACTATATACGGTACCATACACTATATACCATACACACACACACTATATACAGTACCATACACTATATACCATACACACACACACACTATATACGGTACCATACACTATATACCATACACACACACAATATATATAGATTATATTTTATGTCCATGAGCTTTCTTTGTTTCACCGTATTTGCTGGTTCATTTAGCGTTACCCAGGGTGCACCACGGTGATGCAAACCAGCAGTACACCCAATACCGTACCATCACTACACTAGACAGGTACATCACAGCTTAGCTGGCCAATATCCGATTGCTCCCTCAGACCCCACACACATAGAATCGCATTACAATACAATCTTATAACGGTAACATTCAATCTAATATTTCCCCTTTAAAAACATAACTACTTTTTACAGGTTTGTTGAGGACATTTGTTTTAAAATTTTGAATGTAAAAAATTTGAATTATATGCTTGCATCTTTATATTGCAGTGTTTGTTGGTGAGGGGATATGCACTAACCAAGAAGAGGGTTGAGAAGCGCGCCATTCTATGGTCTCTCCGTGCGGAGTTATTTATGAAGTTTTCCTTGTGGCATAAATATGTTGAGATACAGAAGAAGTGGTGCAATATAAAGAGGTTTAAGCCCAAACTTGTAAAGGAGATGAGCGAACGATTATGTCCAGGTACAATATTTACATGACTTTTGTATCTCTCTTTACAACACTATGTAATGTATATATTCAGTTATGCTGCTCTGTACAGATGTAGTTGGGATAACACACAACCTCTTAACTCATTGCATTATCTAGAAACAAAAGCCATTGTTAAAAAATAGTGTAACACATTTAATTGCATTTTGTTTAAATAACACGTCTCCTAAATGATCTGTGTTAAATCTACTACATCCGTATTTCATCCCTTTAAAAATTATTACTTAATACCCGGTGTGACACGTACAAAATAATCTGCTTACATCATACATCTCTACCTCGCTGAGATTGTGTGTATATATATATATATATATATATAGAAAAGAAAATTGATGGCGGCACTGGAAAAAGCAGATTGGGTGCTAGGTCCAGGGATGTAGCGGCTTACCCCGTCTGATGCAGATGAAGAAACGGACAGCACTCCAAGTAAAAATCAGTGATCTTTTTATTCACCCATGTGGGTAGCAGCAACGTTTCGGCTCATGCAAGAGCCTTTTTCAAGCTTGAAAAAGGCTCTTGCATGAGCCGAAACGTTGCTGCTACCCACATGGGTGAATAAAAAGATCACTGATTTTTACTTGGAGTGCTGTCCGTTTCTTCATCTATATATATACCGTATATACTCGAGTATAAGCCGACCCTAGTATAAGCCGAGGCCCCTAATTTTACCCCCAAACAATGGGAAAAACTATTGACTCGAGTATAAGACTAGGGTGGGAAATGCAGCATATGTGGGGGATCTGTGGAGGACGCTGTTATGTGGGGGATCTGTGGAGGACGCTGTTATGTGGGGGATCTGTGGAGGACAGTGTTATGGGGGATCTGTGGAGGACACTTATGGGGATCTGTGGATGGCACTGTTATGGGGTGGATCTGTGGAGAACAGTGTTATGGGGGATCTGTGGATGACACTTATGGGGACCTGTGGATGGCACTGTTATGGGGTGGATCTGTGGAGGACAGTGTTATGGGAGATCTGTGGAGGACACTTATGGGGACCTGTAGATGGCACTGTTATGGGGTGGATCTGTGGAGGACGCTGTTATAGGGGATATGTGCTATGACACATAGGGCCATGAGGGGGAGGCAGCATAAGACATATAGCATCTTATGTGTCCTAAACTGCGCACATAACTGCCTTTGCGTGTAAAGTGTTACTCCTGTGTAAAACAAACTCTCTCCTATTGATAACAGGTCCGGCTGTACTCACTGTCACGATGAATGCACTACAGCGAGCGGGAGCTGGCTGGCCGGCCGGCGCGTGACTGACATCACTTAGTACCGCTCCTCCCACTTCAGGAAGCAGGAGCGTTACTAAGTGACGTCAGTCACGCGCCGGCTGGGCCGCTCGCTGCAGTGGCATTTTCGGGTCGGCCAAATCGAGACTCGAGTATAAGACGAGGAGGCTTTTTGAGCACAAAAATATGTGCCAAAAAACTCGTCTTATACTCGAGTATATACGGTATATATATATATATATAGTTATACACACAGCGCGGTACAGATGTATCATGTCACCGGATGATTTATTACGTTTCACAGACTGATTACAGGTTACATCCCCTCCCCTCAGTCTGCAAAGTAATTTAATAGTCAACAATCCATTTGAGACATCCATTGTAGCCCAACCAGATGAATGCTAAGTGGTTGTAGACGAATGCTAAGTGGTTGTAGCAGACTGCGTTTCAACTACAGTGGATGTTTCATATGTACTGTTGAATGGATTTACAATGTTAGGTTTAATTACCTAATTAGTATGTAACCTACATACTAATTAGGTATTTAAACCTAACATTGTAAATCCATTTCAACAGTACATATGAAACATCCATTGTAGTTGAAACGCAGTCTCCTACAACCACTAATGAAATGCGAGCTTAAGGGAGATGTTTATCTTTTAGTTCTAAAATGATGATTTTACATGAAAGACTGCTTTTTAACACTGAATATACCAACGCTAAATTCTGCTTAAATAGCATATCAAAATCGATTTCTCTCTCCGCCTTTCTGCAAGCGACTTTAGCCCTCTGTCTAATAATCAATTGACCATGAATACTAAATCAACAGGGAGTGAGGGAGGGCGTGCAGGCAGCAGATCTTCAAAATGCGGCTTGGCACACAGTGTAACGCCGGCAGACACAAATATTATATACCCACCATAACAACATCCAGTAACACCTTATCTAATTTCCAAACAGTTGCATGTTTTGAATAAAAGTCAATAACCCAGCCGCAATACCGTAAAGGACACCTTCCTAATGAATACTGTGCTACCTCATCCTACCTTGTAAATTTGGCTAGTTTAACACATCTGGAACACTGGTTTTAAAATGTTAAAGCCAAAAAGGGTCAAATACGCTTTGTGGTTTATCATAATCACATGCAGATCCCTCCATACAGTATATGAATTTCTGGATCTTTAACTTTATTATGATTTATGATTTCATTGTTAAAATTTGTAATATTCTGTGATTACAGGTGTTCCTGTTCCTACTATAAAGAGGAGGGGACCACGAAAACAGAAAAATCAACTGCTAAATGTCGTGGTGATGGAGGTCTTAACAACAGATGAGGAGGACTCACAAGAGCAGGCAGGACCCTCAGAGGATGTAGCAGCCCCTCCACCACCTAATGGCAATATGATGGCTCCTATGAAAGCTCATGAGCCAGGACCCTCCCATGAGCTTCAGGATGAGGTGACTGACACACCTGATGTGGAAGAAGAGGTGGAGGTGGAAGACGCTGGACCCTCCCAGCCACCACAAGAACCCCCCACCACTCCAGAGGATGTTCTAACCAACCCCCGCCAAGAGGGTAAATATGCACACATAGAAATATAATTCTATATCGATACCACGTAATCTGAATTGCAAGTAATATATTTATATTTTCTAATCCTAACAGTACTGCTGTTTTTGAAAAAGAAAATGGAACTTAATCAGCGGGAACAGAATGTCGGCATGTGCACAGCACCTTAAACAAAGGAGGGATATGTTGATGATTTATAACAAAGTTAAAAAGTTGCCATAGAGGCATGTTTGTTATTTTGATAATAAATATTTATTTGGTTCTGTTCTAATGTCTGACTGCATTATTTCATATTGTTCTGTGTTAGCATAATTTCTGTCTGTCCTGATCATATTTAGTTTAGTGTAGACCGTACCCTCCACTGTTACATGAACCTGCTGCTGCTGTCTGTCCTGATCTGCATGACTTGGCACTAGGACTCAAGGGGCCTTCCTGCAACCTGATAACTTAAAATATATATATGAAAAAGGATGTATGTGTGTGTGTTCCACAAAAAATCCAAAACGCAACAATCAAATTCAATTAAACTTGGTATACACATCCCTTGCTACCTGGAAATAAATCTTGTCGGGGTCTCAGCCCTCTAGGACGTACCGTTCCCGAGATATGCCCAAAATATCACATGCATTAGCCAATACAAGCCTGCCAGCCTTTCACTTAAATCCGAACTGGCAACTGACGGGCGCTGTGGAGTTCACAGTTAAAGTGCAAGTCACCGTGAAACACTGTTAAATGCCGGGGCGTTGCTAAAGTATGAAGAGATTTGGGGCACGAGCCCAAGTGAAGCCACGCCCCCACCCCATGAAGCCACGCCCTCATTACCACCGGGGGGCATCACAGTCATTATTAACCTCTTTCAGCAGTCACCCTTCAGTGAATGGGGGACTTGCTGAATGGGGTTAATAACTACAGTGAAGGTCCTAGCCATCTGGGCAACCCCACAGATCATCCTTAACTCATCCTTAACAGTGTCATCCACAGATCCCCCATAAGTGCAATCCACAGATCCCCCCCCCATAAGTAGCATCCACATATCCCCCCATAAGTGTCATACACAGATCCCCCCTTAAGTGGCATCCACATATCCCCGCCCAGCGCCGCCTCCTAGCTATTTTATTCACGTCACTAGCCTCTGTGTAATCTCGCATAGGCGCACTGGCAGAGGCATCGTTGAACGAGGTGCGCTGGAAGACAGCGCATGCGCACTTCGCTTGACGATGCCTCTGCCAGTGCGCCTGTGCGAGAATACACAGAGGCAATTGAAGTGAATAAATTAGCTAGGAGGCGGCTCCGCGGGCTCCTGCTGGCCCTGCTTTCGGGGCACTGGTCAAAACATCCAGGGCTCCAGCCCGAATGTTTTGACCTAACTGTTATTTAATAAAAATTAGCAATAAATAAATACCATAGCAATGCCGGTCAACAGCTAGTTTATGTATAAAATAACAATATCAAACACACTAAACCAAACGTTTAAACATAATAAAATATTTATTACCAAAAACAAATTATATAATATAAAAAAAGGCCTAAGGGAAATTTCTGAGTTCCTTCTGGATTTCCAGCAATTCCTTATTACGGAGCTTTCTATGCTCCTCCAGCTTCCTCAATTGAATAGTCATCTGACGCTGATGCTTCTTCAACCGTGCTTGAAGTTTGCATATTTTTACATTCATTTTTATAGCCAGCAGTTCATTGGCTTCTGCCTTTTGATGCTCCTGGAGCCTTCTTTTCAGTTAGCGAAAAAAAAATAAAAATTACAAAGACTTTCAATTATGATGAAGGCAGTTGTGGTTTGTGTGGAGTTTATGTTACAGTGCTGTCCATTTATAGAACAAAAAAAAATATTACTTTTTTGAAAATTATATAGTTTGTTTTAGTAGTTTTAATTTTGTTTTTTGTTCTTTTATTATCAAACATACAAAAAAAAAAACATACGTCACAGTGAGGAAGCCGGCATCAGGAGAGCAGCCTTCAGTCACTGCGCCGAAGACAGAAGTGAACGGCGCAAGCGCGTGATTTCGGCAGCGGTGCGGCGGACTGTGCCTTCAATCAAGAGGAGCTGGGCGGGCACAACACTGGACCTGGGCGGGATAAAGCGTGAGTGGACGGAGCCTCTAGGTTCTGATTTTATGCCCACATAGCACCTAGAGCCTCATTAGCATATAATAAAAGTGCTTTTTTTAACAAAAACGGCTGCAGGGACTAACATTCGAAACATACTGTTATGTAGTGCTGACATTAGCGCATCGCTAATGTCAGTCAGCTACATAACAGTATTTCTGGTGGTAGAAACCCTTTAAAGACAATAATACGTACTCAGCCCCTTATCTGTAAGATAATAATGTACTTATTATGATGGTCTTTGATGTGTTTTTTTTATTATATTTGAAATGCCTATTCATTCCGCCATGTATTCCATCTCATAGTATATATGACAGATGAAGGGACTGGTCAGTTCTCGGAAGCTCGCCGCCATGTGATATAGTAATTCATTTTTTTTGTCCAGTGAAAGGTATCAATCCACCCTAAATCTTATTTTGTATTTCTTAATGACAGCACTGAATTACTTTGTAATAATTATGTAATGTTTGATGTGAATTATTTGTATATTATATGGTTTTTATGTAGATTACAGAGTGATTGTGTTTGTAATTTTTCTGTCTATCTCTCTACTTTTTTATATTTTGAAAAAAAATTGGTCCCTTTTTCTTGTAAACATTGTATTGATATTTAATTAGCTAGATTTGTGCACAAATTTACCTTCCTGATGAGGGGTGTAAACCGGCTCCGCCTCCTCTTCTGCCGGTGGTGGTGGAGAGGACTCCCCTGGTTGATGTGGTTCCTCTGACTCCAAGGAGATATTGGAGGGTCAAGGCTGCTCCTCCTCTGCCTGCTTCTCCAATTCTTCCTCCTCATCAGATGTCACCACTGTCTCCATTTTCATTTTTTTACGGTTGGAACAGGATCCCCTGTAATCACAGAATGTTAAGAATTCAGACAAACAAGTAATAAAACATAACAAAGCTAAATATAAAAATAAAAAAAATCATATACGGAGGGATCTGCATGGGATTCTGATTATCCACACAGTGGATTTTCCTCATTTTGGAGTTATAGAACATGCCCAAACCAGTGTTACAGATGGCTAAAACTGGCCTAAGTTAAAAGGTAGGATGATGTAACAGGGCTTATTGGATGGTGTTATGCTGGGTATATTATATTTTTTGGCTGTCAGCGTTAGTTATACTGTCTGGCCAGCCGCATTTTCAATATCTGCCATCCACCTTCACTCCCTGTTGATTCACACGGTCACTTTATTGTTAAAAGGAGGGGTGGTAAAGTCGCTTGCCGATAGTTGCCAAGCGTACTTGATTTTTAGATGGTATTTAGGAAGAGTTTATCGCTGGTCTATTCAGTGGTAGAGGGAGTCTTTCACGTAAAATTATGATGTTACACCAGTATCATCATGATTTCCCTAACTTTCCCCTTATTTAAAAATTGCTGTCCACCAACTGTATTCATCGAAAAATGCTTTTATTTTATTGTTAATTAGCTTGTATATGTGCCCAGAGGCGGCGTTGATGCGTGTGCTGCTGCCCATGCCCCTCAGCACTTTTCAAAGCAAACCACTTCCCTTTCACCCCTCTGGGCTGCCCTAGGTTCTTCAGTTTCCATAATCTCTTCAACCCTAAATCCTGCACCTGCGCTGTTTAACATAATTAGAGTTGAGCGAACACCTGGATGTTCGGGTTCGAGAAGTTCGGCCGAACATCCCGGAAATGTTCGGGTTCGGGATCCGAACCCGATCCGAACTTCGTCCCGAACCCGAACCCCATTGAAGTCAATGGGGACCCGAACTTTTCGGCACTAAAAAGGCTGTAAAACAGCCCAGGAAAGAGCTAGAGGGCTGCAAAAGGCAGCAACATGTAGGTAAATCCCCTGCAAACAAATGTGGATAGGGAAATGAATTAAAATAAAAATTAAATAAATAAAAATTAACCAAAATCAATTGGAGAGAGGTTCCATAGCAGAGAATCTGGCTTCCCGTCACCCACCACTGGAACAGTCCATTCTCAGATATTTAGGCCCCGGCACCCAGGCAGAGGAGAGAGGTCCCGTAACAGAGAATCTGTCTTCATGTCAGCAGAGAATCAGTCTGCATGTCATAGCAGAGAATCAGGCTTCACGTCAGCCACCAGTGCAACAGTCCATTGTCATATATTTAGGCCCAGCACCCAGGCAGAGGAGAGAGGTCCCGTAACAGAGGATCTGTCTTCATGTCAGCAGAGAATTAGTCTGCATGTCATAGCAGAGAATCAGGCTTCACGTCAGCCACCACTGCAACAGTCCATTGGCATATATTTAGGCCCAGCACACACACAGGCAGAGGAGAGAGGTCCCGTAACAGAGAATCTGGCTTCATGTCAGCAGAGAATCAGTCTGCATGTCATAGCAGAGAATGAGGCTTCACGTCAGCCACCACTGCAACAGTCCATTGGCATATATTTAGGCCCAGCACCCAGGCAGAGGAGGGAGGTCCCGTAACAGAGAATCTGTCTTCATGTCAGCAGAGAATTAGTCTGCATGTCATAGCAGAGAATGAGGCTTCACGTCAGCCACCACTGCAACAGTCCATTGGCATATATTTAGGCCCAGCACCCAGGCAGAGGAGGGAGGTCCCGTAACAGAGAATCTGTCTTCATGTCAGCAGAGAATTAGTCTGCATGTCATAGCAGAGAATGAGGCTTCACGTCAGCCACCACTGCAACAGTCCATTGGCATATATTTAGGCCCAGCACACACACAGGCAGAGGAGAGAGGTCCCGTAACAGAGAATCTGGCTTCATGTCAGCAGAGAATCAGTCTGCATGTCATAGCAGAGAATGAGGCTTCACGTCAGCCACCACTGCAACAGTCCATTGGCATATATTTAGGCCCAGCACACACACAGGCAGAGGAGAGAGGTCCCGTAACAGAGGATCTGGCTTCATGTCAGCAGAGAATCAGTCTGCATGTCATAGCAGAGAATCAGGCTTCACGTCAGCCACCACTGCAACAGTCCATTGTCATAAATTTAGGCCCAGCACCCAGGCAGAGGAGAGAGGTCCCGTAACAGAGAATCTGGCTTCATGTCAGCAGAGAATCAGTCTTCATATCATAGCAGAGAATCAGGCTTCACGTCACCCACCACTGTAAGAGTCAATTTTCATAAATTTAGGCCCAGAACCCAGGCAGAGGAGAAAGGTCCCGTAACAGACAATCTGGCTTCATGTCAGCAGAGAATCAGTCTTCATATCATAGCAGAGAATCAGGCTTCACGTCACCCACCACTGCAACAGTCTATTGGCATATATTTAGGCCTAGCACACAGGCAGAGCAGAGAGGTCCCGTAACAGACAATCTGGCTTCATGACAGCAGAGAATCAGTCTGCATGTCATAGCAGAGAATCAGGCTTCACGTCAGCCACCACTGCAACAGTCCATTGTCATAAATTTAGGCCCAGCACCCAGGCAGAGGAGAGAGCTCCCGTAACAGAGGATCTGGCTTCATGTCAGCAGAGAATCAGTCTGCATGTCATAGCAGAGAATGAGGCTTCACGTCACCCACCACTGCAACAGTCCATTGGCATATATTTAGGCCTAGCACACAGGCAGAGCAGAGAGGTCCCGTAACAGACAATCTGGCTTCATGACAGCAGAGAATCAGTCTGCATGTCATAGCAGAGAATGAGGCTTCACGTCACCCACCACTGCAACAGTCCATTGGCATATATTTAGGCCTAGCACACAGGCAGAGCAGAGAGGTCCCGTAACAGACAATCTGGCTTCATGTCAGCAGAGAATCAGTCTGCATGTCATAGCAGAGAATCAGGCTTCACGTCAGCCACCACTGCAACAGTCCATTGGCATATATTTAGGCCTAGCACACAGGCAGAGGAGAGAGGTCCCGTAACAGACAATCTGGCTTCATGTCAGCAGAGAATCAGTCTGCATGTCATAGCAGAGAATGAGGCTTCACGTCACCCACCACTGCAACAGTCCATTGGCATATATTTAGGCCTAGCACACAGGCAGAGCAGAGAGGTCCCGTAACAGACAATCTGGCTTCATGACAGCAGAGAATCAGTCTGCATGTCATAGCAGAGAATGAGGCTTCACGTCAGCCACCACTGCAACAGTCCATTGGCATATATTTAGGCCTAGCACACAGGCAGAGCAGAGAGGTCCCGTAACAGACAATCTGGCTTCATGTCAGCAGAGAATTAGTCTGCATGTCATAGCAGAGAATCAGGCTTCACGTCAGCCACCACTGCAACAGTCCATTGTCATAAATTTAGGCCCAGCACCCAGGCAGAGGAGAGAGGTCCCGTAACAGACAATCTGGCTTCATGTCAGCAGAGAATTAGTCTGCATGTCATAGCAGAGAATCAGGCTTCATGTCAGCCACCACTGCAACAGTCCATTGGCATATATTTAGGCCTAGCACACAGGCAGAGGAGAGGTTCATTCAACTTTGGGTAGCATCGCAATATAATGGTAAAATGAAAATAAAAATAGGATTGAATGAGGAAGTGCCCTGGAGTCCAATAATATATGGTTATGGGGAGGTAGTTAATGTCTAATCTGGACAAGGGACGGACAGGTCCTGTGGGATCCATGCCTGGTTCATTTTTATGAACGTCAGCTTGTCCACATTGGCTGTAGACAGGCGGCTGCGTTTGTCTGTAATGACGCCCCCTGCCGTGCTGAATACACGTTCAGACAAAACGCTGGCTGCCGGGCAGGCCAGCACCTCCAAGGCATAAAAGGCTAGCTCTGGCCACGTGGACAATTTAGAGACCCAGAAGTTGAATGGGGCCGAACCATCAGTCAGTACGTGGAGGGGTGTGCACACGTACTGTTCCACCATGTTAGTGAAATGTTGCCTCCTACTAACACGTTGCGTATCAGGTGGTGGTGCAGTTAGCTGTGGCGTGTTGACAAAAGTTTTCCACATCTCTGCCATGCTAACCCTGCCCTCAGAGGAGCTGGCCGTGACACAGCTGCCTTGGCGACCTCTTGCTCCTCCTCTGCCTTGGCCTTGGGCTTCCACTTGTTCCCCTGTGACATTTGGAAATGCTCTCAGTAGCGCGTCTACCAACGTGCGCTTGTACTCGCGCATCTTCCTATCACGCTCCAGTGCAGGAAGTAAGGTGGGCACATTGTCTTTGTAGCGTGGATCCAGCAGGGTGGCAACCCAGTAGTCCGCACAGGTTAAAATGTGGGCAACTCTGCTGTCGTTGCGCAGGCACTGCAGCATGTAGTCGCTCATGTGTGCCAGGCTGCCCAGGGATAAGGACAAGCTGTCCTCTGTGGGAGGCGTATCGTCATCGTCCTGCCTTTCCCCCCAGCCACGCACCAGTGATGGACCCGAGCTGCGTTGGGTGCCACCCCGCTGTGACCATGCTTCATCCTCATCCTCCTCCACCTCCTCCTCATCCTCGTCCTCCTCGTCCTCCAGTAGTGGGCCCTGGCTGGCCACATTTGTACCTGGCCTCTGCTGTTGCCAAAAACCTCCCTCTGAGTCACTTCGAAGAGACTGGCCTGAAAGTGCTAAAAATGACCCCTCTTCCTCCTCCTCCTCCTCCTCCTCCTGGGCCACCTCCTCTTCCATCATCGCCCTAAGTGTTTTCTCAAGGAGACATAGAAGTGGTATTGTAACGCTGATAACGGTGTCATCGCCACTGGCCATGTTGGTGGAGTACTCGAAACAGCGCAACAGGGCACACAGGTCTCGCATGGAGGCCCAGTCATTGGTGGTGAAGTGGTGCTGTTCTGTAGTGCGACTGACCCGTGCGTGCTGCAGCTGAAACTCCACTATGGCCTGCTGCTGCTCGCACAGTCTGTCCAGCATGTGCAAGGTGGAGTTCCACCTGGTGGGCACGTCGCATATGAGGCGGTGAGCGGGAAGGCCGAAGTTACGCTGTAGCGCAGACAGGCGAGCAGCAGCAGGATGTGAACGCCGGAAGCGCGAACAGACGGCCCGCACTTTATGCAGCAGCTCTGACATGTCGGGGTAGTTGTGAATGAACTTCTGCACCACCAAATTCAGCACATGCGCCAAGCAAGGGATGTGCGTCAAATTGGCTAGTCCCAGAGCTGCAACGAGATTTCGCCCATTATCACACACCACCAGGCCGGGCTTGAGGCTCACCGGCAGCAACCACTCGTCGGTCTGTTGTTCTATACCCCGCCACAACTCCTGTGCGGTGTGGGGCCTGTCCCCCAAACATATGAGTTTCAGAATGGCCTGCTGACGTTTACCCCGGGCTGTGCTGAAGTTGGTGGTGAAGGTGTGTGGCTGACTGGATGAGCAGGTGGAAGAAGAGGAGGAGGAAGCCGAGAAGGAGGAGGTGGCAACAGGAGGCAAAGAATGTTGCCCTGCGATCCTTGGCGGCGGAAGGACGTGCGCCAAACAGCTCTCCGCCTGGGGCCCAGCTGCCACTACATTTACCCAGTGTGCAGTTAGGGAGATATAGCGTCCCTGGCCGTGCTTACTGGTCCACGTATCTGTGGTTAGGTGGACCTTGCCACAGATGGCGTTGCGCAGTGCACACTTGATTTTATCGGATACTTGGTTGTGCAGGGAAGGCACGGCTCTCTTGGAGAAGTAGTGCCGGCTGGGAACAACATACTGTGGGACAGCAAGCGACATGAGCTGTTTGAAGCTGTCTGTGTCCACCAGCCTAAATGACAGCATTTCATAGGCCAGTAGTTTAGAAATGCTGGCATTCAGGGCCAGGGATCGAGGGTGGCTAGGTGGGAATTTACGCTTTCTATCAAATGTTTGTGAGATGGAGAGCTGAACGCTGGCGTGTGACATGGTTGAGACGCTTGGTGACGGAGGTGGTGGTGGTGGTGTTGGTGGTACATCCCCTGTTTGCTGGGCGGCAGGTGCCAACGTTCCTCCAGAGGCGGAGGAAGAGGCCGAGGCGGCAGCAGCAGAATAGGCCGAGGCGGCAGCAGCAGAAGAGGTAGCAGGGGGAGCCTGAGTGACTTCCTTGGTTTTAAGGTGTTTACTCCACTGCAGTTCATGCTTTGCATGCAGGTGCCTGGTCATGCAGGTTGTGCTCAGGTTCAGAACGTTAATGCCTCGCTTCAGGCTCTGATGGCACAGCGTGCAAACCACTCGGGTCTTGTCGTCAGCACATTGTTTGAAGAAGTGCCATGCCAGGGAACTCCTTGAAGCTGCCTTTGGGGTGCTCGGTCCCAGATGGCGGCGGTCAGTAGCAGGCGGAGTCTCTTGGCGGCGGGTGTTCTGCTTTTGCCCACTGCTCCCTCTTTTGCTACGCTGTTGGCTCGGTCTCACCACTGCCTCTTCCTCCGAACTGTGAAAGTCAGTGGCACGACCTTCATTCCATGTGGGGTCTAGGACCTCATCGTCCCCTGCATCGTCTTCCACCCAGTCTTGATCCCTGACCTCCTGTTCAGTCTGCACACTGCAGAAAGACGCAGCAGTTGGCACCTGTGTTTCGTCATCATCAGAGACATGCTGAGGTGGTATTCCCATGTCCTCATCATCAGGAAACATAAGTGGTTGTGCGTCAGTGCATTCTATGTCTTTCACCGCTGGGGAAGGGCTAGGTGGATGCCCTTGGGAAACCCTGCCAGCGGAGTCTTCAAACAGCATAAGAGACTGCTGCATAACTTGAGGCTGAGACAGTTTCCCTGGTATGCATGGGGGTGATGTGACAGACTGATGGGGTTGGTTTTCAGGCGCCATCTGTGCGCTTTCTGCAGAAGACTGGGTGGGAGATAATGTGAACGTGCTGGATCCACTGTCGGCCACCCAATTGACTAATGCCTGTACCTGCTCAGGCCTTACCATCCTTAGAACGGCATTGGGCCCCACCATATATCGCTGTAAATTCTGGCGGCTACTGGGACCTGAGGTAGTTGGTACACTAGGACGTGTGGATGTGGCAGAACGGCCACGTCCTCTCCCAGCACCAGAGGGTCCACTAACACCACCACGACCATGTCCACGTCCGCGTCCCTTACTAGATGTTTTTCTCATTGTTATGGTTCACCACAACAACAAATATATTATTTGGCCCAATGTATTGTATTCAAATTCAGCGGGATATAAATTTGAGGCCTAGTATTTAGGCGCTGCGTGACAGGTATGGGTTTAGTGACAGAATTAGACTTGGAAATACACAGTAGCGGGTGTGTGTGAAGTTATTCTGAATGACCCAATGTGCACCTTGAATATTATATACCCTTTTAGGGATAGATTTCAAATAGCTCTGATATAGCAGAAACCACTAAATTATGAAATTGCTAAATTGGGAATTGTATTTCAACCCAGAACAAGAAATGTGCTTGAACGGACACTAAATAACTCGCCCAGCTACAGCACTAGGGACAGATTTAGCGGGATATAAATTTGAGGCCTAGTATTTAGGCGCTGGGTGACAGGTATGGGTTTAGTGACAGAATTAGACTTGGAAATACACAGTAGCGGGTGTGTGTGAAGTTATTCTGAATGACCCAATGTGCACCTTGAATATTATATACCCTTTTAGGGATAGATTTCAAATAGCTCTGATATAGCAGAAACCACTAAATTATGAAATTGCTAAATTGGGAATTGTATTTCAACCCAGAACAAGAAATGTGCTTGAACGGACACTAAATAACTCGCCCAGCTACAGCACTAGGGACAGATTTAGCGGGATATAAATTTGAGGCCTAGTATTTAGGCGCTGGGTGACAGGTATGGGTTTAGTGACAGAATTAGACTTGGAAATACACAGTAGCGGGTGTGTGTGAAGTTATTCTGAATGACCCAATGTGCACCTTGAATATTATATACCCTTTTAGGGATAGATTTCAAATAGCTCTGATATAGCAGAAACCACTAAATTATGAAATTGCTAAATTGGGAATTGTATTTCAACCCAGAACAAGAAATGTGCTTGAACGGACACTAAATAACTCGCCCAGCTACAGCACTAAGGACAGATTTAGCGGGATATAAATTTGAGGCCTAGTATTTAGGCGCTGGGTGACCGTATGGATTTAGTGACAGAATTAGACTGGGATATGGCCAAAAAATAAACAGACTATTGCTGGTTAAATGCACTTGGTGTGACAGCTTCACCCTGATGTAGGCTTTAGCCAAAAAACAACCACACCATTGAGGGTTAAATGCACTTGGTGACAGGCGCAGCTTGCCCCTGATTTAGTATATGGCCAAAAAATGAACAGACTATTGCTGGTTAAATGCACTTGGTGTGACAGCTTCACCCTGATGTAGGCTTTAGCCAAAAAACAACCACACCATTGAGGGTTAAATGCACTTGGTGACAGGCGCAGCTTGCCCCTGATTTTGTATATGGCCAAAAAATGAACAGACTATTGCTGGTTAAATGCACTTGGTGTGACAGCTTCACCCTGATGTAGGCTTTAGCCAAAAAACAACCACACCATTGAGGGTTAAATGCACTTGGTCGCAGCTTGTGCTGGCGCACCACAAGACACAAAATGGCCGCCGATCACCCCAGAAAAATGTGACTGACAAACGGTCTGGGCAGCCTAAAAACAGTGAGCAATTGAGGATCAGCAGCTCAATGATCCACAGCTGCAGATCGATCAGTTAATCAAGTCCTTTGGAGGAGTTAATCTGCCTAATCTCGCCCTACTGTCGCAGCCGCAACCTCTCCCTACGCTAATCAGAGCAGAGTGACGGGCGGCGCTATGTGACTCCAGCTTAAATAGAGGCTGGGTCACATGGTGCTCTGGCCAATCACAGCCATGCCAATAGTAGGCATGGCTGTGATGGCCTCTTGGGGCAAGTAGTATGACGCTTGTTGATTGGCTGCTTTGCAGCCTTTCAAAAAGCGCCAAGAAAGCGTCACAAAAGCGCGAAGAAAGCGACGAACACCGAACCCGAACCCGGACTTTTACGAAAATGTCCGGGTTCGGGTCCGTGTCACGGACACCCCAAAATTCGGTACGAACCCGAACTATACAGTTCGAGTTCGCTCATCCCTAAACATAATCATCGCGCCCGAACAATACATTACCCTAATTAGTCAATTTTTTTAAAAAATTTGGTTTAATTTAACACAATAAAAGCATTTTTTAACCCAAAAAAATCATGTTTTAATCTGAGAGCCAGCCGTATTTTATTAAAATTTTTGGCCATTTTTTGCCTGATGGGAGGCATACCATGGGCGTAGCTATAGGGGATGCAGAGGTAGCACAATTACCCTTGTGGTGCATACAAAGACATTATATTGTATTATATTACAGAAAGTGTACGCTGGTCAAGTTAAACCTCTGGCTGGAGGGAAGGGGCTAGGTCAAGAATTTGGCATGGGGATGGGGGGAGGAGTGCTGTTTTAATTTTTGCCTGAGGCAGCATGAAGGCTATGTGCTCCCCTGTTCCTGACCACTAAGCACTGAGGGAAGGGGGCTCAAGCTTAACTCTTGCAACAGGTGTCATGAACCTTTAGATATGCCCCTGGGGCATGCGCCTTTTTGATCGCTTAGGACTGTTTCACACGAGCGGATGCTGTGCGTGACATCCGCTCCGTGAATTACAGCCAAGACCCGATGCAGACTGCAGATGCATGGAGCATTAACATGATAATGCTCCGTGCCTCTCTGTGACCTCTTTACTACGAAATCACAATGACAACTTTATCTCGCTGTCATTTCGTAGTAAAGAGGTCACAAAGAGGCACAGAGCATCATCAGTCATGTTACCGCTCCGTGCCTCTGCAGTCTGCATCGGGTCTTGGCTGTCATTCACGGAGCGGATGTCACGCACGGCATCCGCTCGTGTGAAACAGCCCTTAGGCCCCTTTCTCACGGGCGACTTTTCCGTGCGGGTGCGATCCGTGCGGCGAACGTATGGCACCCGCACTGAATCCTGACCCATTCATTTCTATGGGGCTGTGCACATGAGCGATGTTTTTAACGCATCACTTGTGCGTTCAGTTGAAATCGCAGCATGCTCTATATTTTCCGATTTTGACGTGACGCAGGCCCCATAGAAGTGAATGGGGTATATGAAAATCGGATGGCATCCGCAAGCAAGTACGGATGCCGTGCGATTTGCACGCATGGTTGCTAGGAGACCATCGGGATGGAGACCCGAGCATTATTATTTTCCCTTATAACATGGTTATAAGGGAAAATAATAGCATTCTGAATACAGAATGCATAGTAAACCAGCGCTAGAGGGGTTAAAAAAAAATTAAAAAAAATTTAACTCACCTTAGTCCACTTGCTCGCGAAGCTGGCATCTCCTTGTGTCTCCACTGCTGATGAACAGGACCTGGGGTGAGCTACTCCATTAAATAGAGCTTAAGGACCTTCGATGACGTCACTCCGGTCATCACATGATCTTTTACCATGGTGAATCACCATGGTAAAAGATCATGTGACGTACCATGTGATGACCGGAGTGACGTCATCGAAGGTCCTTAACCTGTATTTAATGGACAAAAAGAAGAGCAAATTTCAGAGGCTCTACTGGCAGCAAATCACGGATAGGTGCTCTCTCCAATAAGGCAGTACCACTTGCCAAAAATTGGGTATAATATATATAGTCGAACGATGGAGGGCACTCAAATGGATGGGTATATATATATAAGAAGTCGGGTGTGGTAATTAACCAACAATTTATTATATAATACACAGCCTTCAGCAATTTACAGAATAACTAAAAAGTACTGTTTGGTCACAATTATGTATGTCTTCCTATAGTTGGGAGGAAATACAAACTTGCACAGAGATTATAAACATATAAAATAAAATAAAATAGTATAAGTTAAAAATAGGAGCCTACTACTGCAGGTGATCAATCTGCATGTAGGTACTGCATAGGTGTATGCTGAGTGAGCTTGAGTTAAGAGGATAAAATCTACACTGATGTGTGGTTGGTTATTTGTCCCCAGTATCGATAACTTGAGAGGAAGTGGAGAAAACAGATAGTCTTACCCCGTATAGCCGGGTTCCGGGAGGCTATTGTAAGGGGATGTCTCTCTTTGGGAGCGCTCCGGTCCTGTGTATCTTTGGTGCGCACGTGTTCCTCTGCTGCCTTGGCGTCCTCGGCGTCCTCGGTGTGTTCCTCTGTAACCGGATGTGTTCTCCACAGTACAGGAAATCGGAAGTGACGATTTGTTCCTCCGGTCAGCTGGAAGGTTTATTCCTCCGGTCAGCTGACTATTTGCGTCAGCGAGTTATGTGATAGATAATTGCCTGTAATTTCGCTCTGTATGGGCGATCTTTATTAGGTCCAGAGTCCATGTACTATTCCTTCTTTATACCAAACGCGTTTCGGTGCACTCTTGCACCTTCATCAGTGGTGAATAGTACAACTGATCTCCTTCCTTTTATAGGGGAGGGATCATTAAGGAGTTTGGGTCGAACTCAAAACATAGGATGGATCATTAAAAAGTTTAAGTCGAGCTCAAAACCAGGAATGGATGTACTACAGAATAGCTGGAACTCATGTCATTTGTTTCCATAGCAATTATATGGTTGCTAAAGTGCAGATATAGGTTCAACTAATGTATATAGTTTCAAATGATGTTAAATATCATAATTAATGAGATAAAATATTCAGTACCTTAATGTGAATACATATTGGAATAAAAAGATATACATGGTATCGCATAATAATAAATTGATAATATATGGACAAATTACTGATATATTACTGATCTATAAATAAGGGCACACAATGATGTCATAAAAAAGATATAAATATACAATAAAATCTATATATAAATAAATATTATAATATAACATAATACATTAAAAGATTTCTCATAAAATTTACTATGGAATTTCATAATATTTCGCAGGGTGGTCTTCTTATACTCTCAGTTCTATATATTGTTTTCAGGTATATGGGATTCAGATACATATTTGCAAATGTATATTTGTTTATTTGTTTATATATCTCAAATGTGGATGGGGGAAGGGCCCAACGGGGAGAGACTGTCGAGATGCTGGTAAACAGCCCGAACTCGACAGAGTGTCCCCAAAGGGCACAACCCCCTATAAGAATCCAAATAACTCTAATTCTGCATTAAGACCAGCCGGGGTGATGGTTTCAAATTCAAATATCTTACGGGACTCTGCTCTGGACATACTTGATATATGGTTTCCTCCTCTCCAGGATTTGTAAACTTTTTCAAATGCTATATAGGTTAACCCAGAGGGGTCCTTATTATGGTGTGTTTTGAAATGTTTAGACAGTATGTGGTTTTCGTAGCCCTTTTTGATGTTACCTATATGTTCGGCTACCCTCTTTTTAAACAATCTTTTAGTACGTCCCACATACTGCTTGTGGCACGGGCATTCCAAAATATAGATGACATCAGAAGAGTTACATGACAAGTTGTCTCTAATTGTATAGCTAAATGAGTTTTGTCTTGATTGGATCTGTGTTGTTTTTTTCGGAAAATGTGTTATTTTGCAATTATTACAGGTCCCACACCTGTAGAATCCCTTTAAATTAAGCCAATTAGACTTGATGTTCTTATTTGGGTTTTTTACAGTGGGGGCAATCAACAGACCCAAATTAGGAGCCTTTGTATAAGAGATTAGGGGGTTCTCTGGCAGGGAAGGGCCTATAATTTTGTCCCTTTGTAAATGGTGCCAATGTTTACGCACCAGAGAATTGATTTTCTTATATTGTCCATGAAATGGAAGTATTAGTCTTATTTTTTCCCCTAATTCTTCTTGTTTCTTTTTATTTCTAAAGAACAATTTTCTCTCCATATTTATAACCTTATTTAGGGCCATGTCTACAGTTTCTATTGGGTATTGTTTAGTTATAAATTGTTCTTTTAGTATTATTGCTTCCTTCTCAAAATCTTCATTTAGAGTGCAGTTTCTTTTGAGCCTTCTGAATTGACTCGTTGGGATATTGAGTAACCAACGAGGAAGGTGGCAACTCGTATAGAGTATATACCCATTTTTCATGACTGGCTTGTGGTATGTGCTACATACCAATTTTTTCTCTTTAATCTCTATTTTTAAGTCTAAAAATTCTACTACAGAGTCACTGATTTTAGTGATGAATTTTAAGTTCTTATCATTCCTGTTAATATCAATTAAGAATTGATCTAAAAGTGATTTAGTACCTTGCCAAATAAAAATAATATCGTCAATATAACGACGCCACAGCACCAGGCCCGCCCCCAGATGTGGTGTGATAGTTTCATATTCCCAGTGTGCCATAAATAAATTGGCATAACTGGGAGCGAACCTGGTGCCCATGGCTGTACCTCTTTCTTGAATATAAAAATCAGAATTATGATAAAAATAATTATGTGTTAAAATATATTGTATACCCTCTAAAATGTATTCTATCTGTTCTAAATTCAGAGTTTTCGCCATTATTAACTGTTGTTTGGTAGCCTCTAGACCTTGCTCATGGTCTATAATCGTGTATAACGAGCTCACGTCCATTGTGCCCAAATACCAATGTTCCTGAATTTCTAATTGCTCTAATGTATTTATTATGTCCGTTGTATCTTTTATATAAGATGGAATCCTTTTTACTGTAGGTTGAAGTAATTTATCTAAATATTGTGAAAGGTTTGATGTTAAGGAACCTATACCTGATATTATAGGCCTGCCTGGTGGTACCACAGGATCCTTATGGATTTTTGGTAGGCAGTAAAAGACTGGTAAACGTTTTGGAGTATTTATGATAAATTTTTGCTCTTGTTCTAATAGTATACCTTTGGTATATCCCTTATTACAGTATTTCATTAGATCATTATAAAAGGTATTTGTTGGGTCAGATCTTAGTTTTTTATATGTTGTGGGGTCCGATAGTTGTCTCTGACATTCTGAATTGTATGAAACTGTATCTAGTACAACAATTGCTCCCCCCTTATCTGCTGGTCTGATTGTAATATTATTAATGGCTTGTAGTTCTTTTATGGCGTCTATCTCTGATCTTGTTAGATTATTATATGATTGTTTATTACTTAATTTCCTTATATCTGATTCCATGTTTTTCCTGAACGCCGCAATTTCATGGCTAATTTCTTGTCTTGGGAATTTTTTTGATTTTAATTTTAGCTCTGTGTGTTCATATTTAGACACTACAGTTGTTTGTAGTATGGGATTTTTCATATAGTATCTTTTTAGACATAGTTTCCTAATAAATTTTTCTATCCCAATATATGTAGAAAATTTGTCTAGATTTGCCGTTGGTGAGAATTTAATTCCTTTATTTAATAGTTTCATCTGTGAATTTGAGAGATTTGTTTGACTAAGGTTGACAATTGAGGTTTGTTCTATCTGTATTTCCTGTATTCCCTGTCTCTTTTTTGTGCGACCTCTTCGTGTTTTCTTGTTTCTTTTTGCGAGCGTGTTCTTGGTGGCGATCGTCTCCTGTGATAGTCTTTCGTGTATCTCTGTTCGTGATTGTGTGAGGATTGGGGATAATTGTTCATATCGTGTTGGTGGTTGTGATACTTCTGTCGTAAATTGTAGTCGTGTGTTTGATATTTGTAATTCTGGTGGTTTTGGTGATTCTCTAGTTCTCTGCGTTGGGACTGTGAGGGTGACTGTCGTGTTCTTATTCTGTGGTGAGGTGGGGTGTGGTCTAAAAAATTAGGGGTGGACAGGGCTTCATATCGGTTTGTTGTCGGTATGTTATACTGGTTATGCATTCTATTCTCCTGTGTATTATTTTCTCTATTGTCTATTTGTATCATTGGGGTTTCTTCTCTACTATGTGTGTTCACTATTGTTCTCTCATATTTGGTGTATTTGAGTTTCTTAGATTTTCTCTTTATTATTTCTCTTTCTAAATCATCTAGACTCCTGCAAATAGCCTCTTGCCACTTGGCGTATTCATCATCATGGGGCAATTTGATGATTATTTCTTTGAGATGTGTGATATCTTTGGTTATATCTTCAAGTATTTGTGTCCTCCTTTTTATAATCATTTGTATCAATTTTTTTGATTGATTTTTAAAGAAGGACTGCCATTCTGTGTAAAAATCTTCATTATATAAATCACTGGCCAGTTCTTTTGCTATTTGTAGGCCTTTTGGAATAATGTCTCTTTCAAGGTAATCAGTTAGGGATTTAACTTCCCATTTCTGTTTTAATTGACGATGCAATAGTTTCTCAAGGTCTTTAAATAGATCTGATGTTGATCTAGATTTTGGCATCGTATTTTGGACATTAGATGGTAATTCAAAGTTGTAATCATCTACATTCTTGCATTTGCTGTCTATATATTCCCAAACATCCATGATTTGTTATGTCAGGAGCACTACTGATAGGTACTATATGAACAAAAAGAGGAGCAAATTTCAGAGGCTCTACTGGCAGCAAATCACGGATAGGTGCTCTCTCCAATATGGCAGTACCACTTGCCAAAAATTGGGTATAATATATATAGTCGAACGATGGAGGGCACTCAAATGGATGGGTATATATATATAAGAAGTCGGGTGTGGTAATTAACCAACAATTTATTATATAATACACAGCCTTCAGCAATTTACAGAATAACTAAAAAGTACTGTTTGGTCACAATTATGTATGTCTTCCTATAGTTGGGAGGAAATACAAACTTGCACAGAGATTATAAACATATAAAATAAAATAAAATAGTATAAGTTAAAAATAGGAGCCTACTACTGCAGGTGATCAATCTGCATGTAGGTACTGCATAGGTGTATGCTGAGTGAGCTTGAGTTAAGAGGATAAAATCTACACTGATGTGTGGTTGGTTATTTGTCCCCAGTATCGATAACTTGAGAGGAAGTGGAGAAAACAGATAGTCTTACCCCGTATAGCCGGGTTCCGGGAGGCTATTGTAAGGGGATGTCTCTCTTTGGGAGCGCTCCGGTCCTGTGTATCTTTGGTGCGCACGTGTTCCTCTGCTGCCTTGGCGTCCTCGGCGTCCTCGGTGTGTTCCTCTGTAACCGGATGTGTTCTCCACAGTACAGGAAATCGGAAGTGACGATTTGTTCCTCCGGTCAGCTGGAAGGTTTATTCCTCCGGTCAGCTGACTATTTGCGTCAGCGAGTTATGTGATAGATAATTGCCTGTAATTTCGCTCTGTATGGGCGATCTTTATTAGGTCCAGAGTCCATGTACTATTCCTTCTTTATACCAAACGCGTTTCGGTGCACTCTTGCACCTTCATCAGTGGTGAATAGTACAACTGATCTCCTTCCTTTTATAGGGGAGGGATCATTAAGGAGTTTGGGTCGAACTCAAAACATAGGATGGATCATTAAAAAGTTTAAGTCGAGCTCAAAACCAGGAATGGATGTACTACAGAATAGCTGGAACTCATGTCATTTGTTTCCATAGCAATTATATGGTTGCTAAAGTGCAGATATAGGTTCAACTAATGTATATAGTTTCAAATGATGTTAAATATCATAATTAATGAGATAAAATATTCAGTACCTTAATGTGAATACATATTGGAATAAAAAGATATACATGGTATCGCATAATAATAAATTGATAATATATGGACAAATTACTGATATATTACTGATCCCCCATCCACATTTGAGATATATAAACAAATAAACAAATATACATTTGCAAATATGTATCTGAATCCCATATACCTGAAAACAATATATAGAACTGAGAGTATAAGAAGACCACCCTGCGAAATATTATGAAATTCCATAGTAAATTTTATGAGAAATCTTTTAATGTATTATGTTATATTATAATATTTATTTATATATAGATTTTATTGTATATTTATATCTTTTTTATGACATCATTGTGTGCCCTTATTTATAGATCAGTAATATATCAGTAATTTGTCCATATATTATCAATTTATTATTATGCGATACCATGTATATCTTTTTATTCCAATATGTATTCACATTAAGGTACTGAATATTTTATCTCATTAATTATGATATTTAACATCATTTGAAACTATATACATTAGTTGAACCTATATCTGCACTTTAGCAACCATATAATTGCTATGGAAACAAATGACATGAGTTCCAGCTATTCTGTAGTACATCCATTCCTGGTTTTGAGCTCGACTTAAACTTTTTAATGATCCATCCTATGTTTTGAGTTCGACCCAAACTCCTTAATGATCCCTCCCCTATAAAAGGAAGGAGATCAGTTGTACTATTCACCACTGATGAAGGTGCAAGAGTGCACCGAAACGCGTTTGGTATAAAGAAGGAATAGTACATGGACTCTGGACCTAATAAAGATCGCCCATACAGAGCGAAATTACAGGCAATTATCTATCACATAACTCGCTGACGCAAATAGTCAGCTGACCGGAGGAATAAACCTTCCAGCTGACCGGAGGAACAAATCGTCACTTCCGATTTCCTGTACTGTGGAGAACACATCCGGTTACAGAGGAACACACCGAGGACGCCGAGGACGCCAAGGCAGCAGAGGAACACGTGCGCACCAAAGATACACAGGACCGGAGCGCTCCCAAAGAGAGACATCCCCTTACAATAGCCTCCCGGAACCCGGCTATACGGGGTAAGACTATCTGTTTTCTCCACTTCCTCTCAAGTTATCGATACTGGGGACAAATAACCAACCACACATCAGTGTAGATTTTATCCTCTTAACTCAAGCTCACTCAGCATACACCTATGCAGTACCTACATGCAGATTGATCACCTGCAGTAGTAGGCTCCTATTTTTAACTTATACTATTTTATTTTATTTTATATGTTTATAATCTCTGTGCAAGTTTGTATTTCCTCCCAACTATAGGAAGACATACATAATTGTGACCAAACAGTACTTTTTAGTTATTCTGTAAATTGCTGAAGGCTGTGTATTATATAATAAATTGTTGGTTAATTACCACACCCGACTTCTTATATATATATACCCATCCATTTGAGTGCCCTCCATCGTTCGACTATATATATTATACCCAATTTTTGGCAAGTGGTACTGCCTTATTGGAGAGAGCACCTATCCGTGATTTGCTGCCAGTAGAGCCTCTGAAATTTGCTCTTCTTTTTGTCCATATAGTACCTATCAGTAGTGCTCCTGACATAACAAATCATGGATGTTTGGGAATATATAGACAGCAAATGCAAGAATGTAGATGATTACAACTTTGAATTACCATCTAATGTCCAAAATACGATGCCAAAATCTAGATCAACATCAGATCTATTTAAAGACCTTGAGAAACTATTGCATCGTCAATTAAAACAGAAATGGGAAGTTAAATCCCTAACTGATTACCTTGAAAGAGACATTATTCCAAAAGGCCTACAAATAGCAAAAGAACTGGCCAGTGATTTATATAATGAAGATTTTTACACAGAATGGCAGTCCTTCTTTAAAAATCAATCAAAAAAATTGATACAAATGATTATAAAAAGGAGGACACAAATACTTGAAGATATAACCAAAGATATCACACATCTCAAAGAAATAATCATCAAATTGCCCCATGATGATGAATACGCCAAGTGGCAAGAGGCTATTTGCAGGAGTCTAGATGATTTAGAAAGAGAAATAATAAAGAGAAAATCTAAGAAACTCAAATACACCAAATATGAGAGAACAATAGTGAACACACATAGTAGAGAAGAAACCCCAATGATACAAATAGACAATAGAGAAAATAATACACAGGAGAATAGAATGCATAACCAGTATAACATACCGACAACAAACCGATATGAAGCCCTGTCCACCCCTAATTTTTTAGACCACACCCCACCTCACCACAGAATAAGAACACGACAGTCACCCTCACAGTCCCAACGCAGAGAACTAGAGAATCACCAAAACCACCAGAATTACAAATATCAAACACACGACTACAATTTACGACAGAAGTATCACAACCACCAACACGATATGAACAATTATCCCCAATCCTCACACAATCACGAACAGAGATACACGAAAGACTATCACAGGAGACGATCGCCACCAAGAACACGCTCGCAAAAAGAAACAAGAAAACACGAAGAGGTCGCACAAAAAAGAGACAGGGAATACAGGAAATACAGATAGAACAAACCTCAATTGTCAACCTTAGTCAAACAAATCTCTCAAATTCACAGATGAAACTATTAAATAAAGGAATTAAATTCTCACCAACGGCAAATCTAGACAAATTTTCTACATATATTGGGATAGAAAAATTTATTAGGAAACTATGTCTAAAAAGATACTATATGAAAAATCCCATACTACAAACAACTGTAGTGTCTAAATATGAACACACAGAGCTAAAATTAAAATCAAAAAAATTCCCAAGACAAGAAATTAGCCATGAAATTGCGGCGTTCAGGAAAAACATGGAATCAGATATAAGGAAATTAAGTAATAAACAATCATATAATAATCTAACAAGATCAGAGATAGACGCCATAAAAGAACTACAAGCCATTAATAATATTACAATCAGACCAGCAGATAAGGGGGGAGCAATTGTTGTACTAGATACAGTTTCATACAATTCAGAATGTCAGAGACAACTATCGGACCCCACAACATATAAAAAACTAAGATCTGACCCAACAAATACCTTTTATAATGATCTAATGAAATACTGTAATAAGGGATATACCAAAGGTATACTATTAGAACAAGAGCAAAAATTTATCATAAATACTCCAAAACGTTTACCAGTCTTTTACTGCCTACCAAAAATCCATAAGGATCCTGTGGTACCACCAGGCAGGCCTATAATATCAGGTATAGGTTCCTTAACATCAAACCTTTCACAATATTTAGATAAATTACTTCAACCTACAGTAAAAAGGATTCCATCTTATATAAAAGATACAACGGACATAATAAATACATTAGAGCAATTAGAAATTCAGGAACATTGGTATTTGGGCACAATGGACGTGAGCTCGTTATACACGATTATAGACCATGAGCAAGGTCTAGAGGCTACCAAACAACAGTTAATAATGGCGAAAACTCTGAATTTAGAACAGATAGAATACATTTTAGAGGGTATACAATATATTTTAACACATAATTATTTTTATCATAATTCTGATTTTTATATTCAAGAAAGAGGTACAGCCATGGGCACCAGGTTCGCTCCCAGTTATGCCAATTTATTTATGGCACACTGGGAATATGAAACTATCACACCACATCTGGGGGCGGGCCTGGTGCTGTGGCGTCGTTATATTGACGATATTATTTTTATTTGGCAAGGTACTAAATCACTTTTAGATCAATTCTTAATTGATATTAACAGGAATGATAAGAATTTAAAATTCATCACTAAAATCAGTGACTCTGTAGTAGAATTTTTAGACTTAAAAATAGAGATTAAAGAGAAAAAATTGGTATGTAGCACATACCACAAGCCAGTCATGAAAAATGGGTATATACTCTATACGAGTTGCCACCTTCCTCGTTGGTTACTCAATATCCCAACGAGTCAATTCAGAAGGCTCAAAAGAAACTGCACTCTAAATGAAGATTTTGAGAAGGAAGCAATAATACTAAAAGAACAATTTATAACTAAACAATACCCAATAGAAACTGTAGACATGGCCCTAAATAAGGTTATAAATATGGAGAGAAAATTGTTCTTTAGAAATAAAAAGAAACAAGAAGAATTAGGGGAAAAAATAAGACTAATACTTCCATTTCATGGACAATATAAGAAAATCAATTCTCTGGTGCGTAAACATTGGCACCATTTACAAAGGGACAAAATTATAGGCCCTTCCCTGCCAGAGAACCCCCTAATCTCTTATACAAAGGCTCCTAATTTGGGTCTGTTGATTGCCCCCACTGTAAAAAACCCAAATAAGAACATCAAGTCTAATTGGCTTAATTTAAAGGGATTCTACAGGTGTGGGACCTGTAATAATTGCAAAATAACACATTTTCCGAAAAAAACAACACAGATCCAATCAAGACAAAACTCATTTAGCTATACAATTAGAGACAACTTGTCATGTAACTCTTCTGATGTCATCTATATTTTGGAATGCCCGTGCCACAAGCAGTATGTGGGACGTACTAAAAGATTGTTTAAAAAGAGGGTAGCCGAACATATAGGTAACATCAAAAAGGGCTACGAAAACCACATACTGTCTAAACATTTCAAAACACACCATAATAAGGACCCCTCTGGGTTAACCTATATAGCATTTGAAAAAGTTTACAAATCCTGGAGAGGAGGAAACCATATATCAAGTATGTCCAGAGCAGAGTCCCGTAAGATATTTGAATTTGAAACCATCACCCCGGCTGGTCTTAATGCAGAATTAGAGTTATTTGGATTCTTATAGGGGGTTGTGCCCTTTGGGGACACTCTGTCGAGTTCGGGCTGTTTACCAGCATCTCGACAGTCTCTCCCCGTTGGGCCCTTCCCCCATCCACATTTGAGATATATAAACAAATAAACAAATATACATTTGCAAATATGTATCTGAATCCCATATACCTGAAAACAATATATAGAACTGAGAGTATAAGAAGACCACCCTGCGAAATATTATGAAATTCCATAGTAAATTTTATGAGAAATCTTTTAATGTATTATGTTATATTATAATATTTATTTATATATAGATTTTATTGTATATTTATATCTTTTTTATGACATCATTGTGTGCCCTTATTTATAGATCAGTAATATATCAGTAATTTGTCCATATATTATCAATTTATTATTATGCGATACCATGTATATCTTTTTATTCCAATATGTATTCACATTAAGGTACTGAATATTTTATCTCATTAATTATGATATTTAACATCATTTGAAACTATATACATTAGTTGAACCTATATCTGCACTTTAGCAACCATATAATTGCTATGGAAACAAATGACATGAGTTCCAGCTATTCTGTAGTACATCCATTCCTGGTTTTGAGCTCGACTTAAACTTTTTAATGATCCATCCTATGTTTTGAGTTCGACCCAAACTCCTTAATGATCCCTCCCCTATAAAAGGAAGGAGATCAGTTGTACTATTCACCACTGATGAAGGTGCAAGAGTGCACCGAAACGCGTTTGGTATAAAGAAGGAATAGTACATGGACTCTGGACCTAATAAAGATCGCCCATACAGAGCGAAATTACAGGCAATTATCTATCACATAACTCGCTGACGCAAATAGTCAGCTGACCGGAGGAATAAACCTTCCAGCTGACCGGAGGAACAAATCGTCACTTCCGATTTCCTGTACTGTGGAGAACACATCCGGTTACAGAGGAACACACCGAGGACGCCGAGGACGCCAAGGCAGCAGAGGAACACGTGCGCACCAAAGATACACAGGACCGGAGCGCTCCCAAAGAGAGACATCCCCTTACAATAGCCTCCCGGAACCCGGCTATACGGGGTAAGACTATCTGTTTTCTCCACTTCCTCTCAAGTTATCGATACTGGGGACAAATAACCAACCACACATCAGTGTAGATTTTATCCTCTTAACTCAAGCTCACTCAGCATACACCTATGCAGTACCTACATGCAGATTGATCACCTGCAGTAGTAGGCTCCTATTTTTAACTTATACTATTTTATTTTATTTTATATGTTTATAATCTCTGTGCAAGTTTGTATTTCCTCCCAACTATAGGAAGACATACATAATTGTGACCAAACAGTACTTTTTAGTTATTCTGTAAATTGCTGAAGGCTGTGTATTATATAATAAATTGTTGGTTAATTACCACACCCGACTTCTTATATATATATACCCATCCATTTGAGTGCCCTCCATCGTTCGACTGTATTTAATGGAGCAGCTCACCCCAGGTCCTGTTCATCAGCAGCGGAGACACAAGGAGATGCCAGCTTCGCGAGCAAGTGGACTAAGGTGAGTTAAATTTTATTTATTTTTTTAACCCCTCTAGCGCTGGTTTACTATGCATTCTGTATTCAGAATGCTATTATTTTCCCTTATAACCATGTTATAAGGGAAAATACAATCTTCAGAACATCAATCACAAGCCCGAACTTCTGTGAAGAAGTTCGGGTTTGGGTACCAAACATGCGTGATTTTTCTCACGCGAGTGCAACGCATGACAATGTTTTGCACTTGCGGAGAAAAAAATCGTGCATTTTCCCGCAACGCACCCGGCTTTTATCCGGGCAAAAAAACTCACGCCCGTGTGAAAGAGGCCTAAGTGTTGCACTTTTAGTGATAGCAATTCTGTATTCCGGGCTTTATCAGAGGTGTTAGGTCATTTGATATCTTTATTGTGTCGGTTGATACGGACGTATCGATACCTAATATGTCTACTTTAATTTTTTTCATTTATTTTTAACAATTTCTTTATTTTTGCTTTATTTGGGAAGACAAAAATGACATATTATTTTTTTTTTTTGTTGAAAAAATAAATCTTTAAAAGTTTTCTTTACAATTTATTTTGGATCCCACTCTGGGACTTCAACTTTTGGAGTCTGAACCCCTTTACAATGCATTCCAATACTTCTGTATTGGAATGCATTGGCTATAGGAGTAAGGCTACATTCACACGTCAGTATTTTTCTATAATCCGAATTTCGGTCCGTTTTTTGCGGATCCGTTGTTCCTGAAAATGTTTTCGTATGTCATCCATATGTCATCCGTTTTTTGCGGATCCGCAAAAAACGGAAACATGTATACATTTCAATAATCAAATAAAGTTGTTTGGATTTCTTTGAAAAAAAAAAAAAAATTGCTATGTGTTTCCAGGAACGGATTCCGCAAAAAACGGAAGACATACGGAATGACATCCGAATGTCTTCCGTTTGTCTTCCGCAGGCTGCAGGGGGGGCTTCCAGCACGCCCGACTAAAGTACCCTGCAGTAAACATCACCCCAGCAGCCCCCTGCGAGATATCAACTGGTTGCCGATAAAGTTAAATAAAAAAAAATAAAAAGGGGGGGAAGAGATATCAACTGGTTGCTAAAAAAAAAAAAAAAGCGACACAAACCAATACATACCATTGGATTACAAACCGCACGTTCCCACTGGTGCAGGCATGCGGCACGCACTGGTCTCTTTCCACACCAGACGCACACTGTCATTTCATCAAACAACCATCATGATCCTCCGGGTCATGCATATGTACCATATACATTTCACTTTTCATCACGCTATTTTATGTCTACCCTCCCCCCTTTTTCAGGCGGTCAACCTATATTGTATTTTGCACTACCATGTATCCGGAGAATTTTTCTTACTACCAGGTACGTTCACCTGCTCATTAACAAAAGTCTTCCTTACATTTCGGATGGTCCCGTTAGGGTCAGCGTGCTGGCTTTAGGGGCACCATCATCCCGCTAGGTTACCCCCTTCTTGGCTTCGCCAGCAGTTAGTGGTCCCGTGAGGCCGACACCCCGCCTCAAACGTACAGAGGCACCCGCCCAACGCGCCACCTCGTTAGTAGGCCGCCTCGCGTGTTGCATAGAGAGGGCCTCACCTGTCACTCCCTTCCCCTAGTCCTGTCTTACAGTCACCGAGAGGCCAACGCTCCTGCCACTACCACAAGTGGCCTCATTAACCCCTCGCGCCAAATCATAGGTAGAGCCTCTCAAGCCGCTTGGCAAATTAGCAGGGCCTCATCTGTCACCATGCAAGTATAATTTTTTCGCCGTCCGGCCTAGCTAGCTTGCCAGCACGATCCTGTGTTTCCCCAAGCTAATCAACTGTTTTTGTTTTACTATGTCTCTGGAAGGGATAGAGAACTTCTCCCTACCTGGCATCCCTGCTAGATCTGTCACTGCTACCCAGGGAGACGATCTAGCCAGTCCAGCACCCATCAGATCCTGGACAATCCTGCGCATAACGACAGAGTTAAGGTGACGGCATGTTCCCTTCCCCGCCACGGCAAGGAAAGCAGAGCTTTTCCGGCTGCTGCGCCCGCCAACCAATAACAGGGAGGCAGGGGAAGGACCTAGCCAGTCCAGCACAGGGGATATACATACTGTGACGAACTGCGACCGCCGCGGCCACAATACGTCACGAAACCGTCACAGTGCCCCTAGTGGTCAATCCGCAAACGGGCCTCCCAGCCACTTTCAGCACACCGACAGTCTAACTTGAGTCCGTACAGTCGATAGGCTGAAAGAGCAGGGGGTGGACCTCCGATTGACCGCAAGTAAGCGTGCGACGAACTGCGACCGGAACTACACACAGGGTAGTTTAACTGCCACCACCTCACAATTTATGGGAGCGAGGAACCCACCCCCTTCGGAGAGGCTAGGGTAAGTTTTTGCAGTGTTTGAAAACAGGCATATGGCTAGAGAAATGACTTGGAGGTCATTTATTATATATCTATATACAATACAAATTATCACGATGCACAGTAATTATTAACACAATAATCAAGGAAAGTATAGTCCAATAAACAAAAGGGAGAAAAGAAAGAAAATACTTAGTTTCCGCAGAAAAGATGTCTGTTGGTGAAATAGTCCGTTGCAGGGGTAAAGTCCAAGAAGCCTTTGTCCAGTGTAATATGCCTACAGCCCACAGGTTCTCTGGCTGAGGCCCTCTTTAGGTGTTGTTAAAAGTGGAGAACTCCTTTAGCAGATTCTAGGTCTTGTTATAAAGGGTCTCAGAAACAAGGCGGGGAATTGAGAGTCCGCCTGCTGGGCAGGCTGTATTCCTGAGGTGAATGTCATTTCTGAAATATGGCATGTGCCATATCGTGGGATGTCTCCGCTGTACACAAGTAACAAGCACATATTCACATTCCCCACAAAATATGGAGTTCAGGGATACCAAAGATTACTATTATAACTGGTTCTATGATGGGGTAACACCATAACTTTACCTGGGTACATCTTAGAGTTATGTTTGTCCTATGTAAACGTCCAGTGAATTCTGAGTGACACGATGATGTAATTTTTACGTCCGTAAGATGCATGGTCTCTCTTAAAAAGGTAAAAATCATATCTCAGATTCATGTTGCAGTCTGGGAAACCTTGGTGCCGGCCTGTCTGCAGCAAGCCAGCTTACAGACCCCTTATGGCAGCGACACCAAATGTCTCCCCCCCCCCCCCCCAGGTGCAGTCTTCACACCTAGCTGTGATATCTCTTCAGACAGGGAAGTTCTTTTGTCAACCTGAGGAAGCCAGCTGTAATTGCGTTATCTGCTGGGCATCTATTGACTGACTTGAACAAAAGGACTATGTTGTTCTCTGGGTACAACAGAAGGACAGAAGGAGACGCTCTGAATAATCAAATTGTAGGTTCTGGGGCCTAGGGAAATAATTACTGTTTAATAAGGCAGAGTAATATTGATAATATTGGGAGGACAGTTCAATATTCTCGCGGATCATCCGTGACACCTCCCCCCGCGTCTGTGGCTAGACATCCGTCCGCAAGACGGGTGGCGTCGCCGCTAACCTGCGCTGATCGGTCTAGATCGCCGTCGCACCGGGATAAGCCATCCGCATTTTGATGTCTGCTGCCTGCCCTGTGCTGGATGGTAAAATCGTACTGCTGCAGCGACAGGCTCCAACGTAGGAGCTTCCCGTTGGACCCCGCAGTACGGTACAGCCAACTGAGAGGATTATGGTCCGTAATGATTGTGAAGGAGCGGCCGTACAAATAGGATTGAAGCTTCTGCAGGGCCCACACATTTGCCAGACACTCCTTTTCTGTAGTTGAGTAGGAGACTTCTCGGGGAAGAAGTTTCCGGCTCAGGTACAGAAGAGGATGCTCGTCCCCTTTTCAATCCACCTGGCTTAAGACAGCGCCGAGACCGTAATCTGATGCGTCGGTTTGCACTATGAACCGACGGCTGAAATCTGGGGCTTGAAGCACAGGGGCGCTAGCTAACGCCTGCTTCAAGGCCCGGAAGGCGTTCTCACACTCAGGGGTCCACGTAACCACTTTCGGGTGCTTCTTACCAGTGGCATCCGTCAGGGGCTTCGCGATGGCACTATAGGCCGGTACAAACTTCCTGTAGTAGCCCGCGGTCCCCAGGAATGCCTGAACCTGTCGCTTGGTGATAGGCCGAGGCCACGCTAAGATGGCGTCGACCTTTCCCGTGTCCGGTTTCAGGGTGTTCCCTCCCACTCGGTGCCCTAAATACTGGACTTCCATCATTCCGATCTGACACTTACTTGGCTTAACTGTCAAATTGGCTGCAGCCAGCCGTTGCAGTACCTGGGACAGATGTTTGAGGTGTTCTTCCACAGGTGGGGCTAAACACCGCAATATCGTCCAAATATGCTGCAGCGAACGGCTGCATTTCCTCCAGCAGGTCGTTCATAGCCCGCTGGAACGTGGCAGGCGCATTTTTCATTCCAAAGGGCATCGTCGTAAATTCGAAGAGCCCGAAGGGAGTGATAAAGGCCGATTTCTGCCGCGCGTCCGGGGCAAGAGGGATCTGCCAGTACCCCCGGCTCAGATCCATGATTGATAGATAGCGGGCAGCCGCCAGCTTATCTAGCATCTCATCGATGCGAGGCATGGGGTAGGCGTCCGTAGTGGTTACAGCGTTCAACTTCCGGTAGTCCACGCAGAACCGCGTTGTCTTGTCTTTCTTGGGTACCAAGACGACGGGTGCCGCCCATGGACTACAGGACCGCTGAACGACCCCCAGTTCTAGCATTTCCCCCACCTCACGCTGCATGTCCGCCTGCACCTCCGGAGAGACGCGATAGGCGGATTGCTTGATGGGGGGATGTGCTCCGGTATCTAACCGGTGAGCGACCAGATTGGTCCGTCCCGGGATACCTGAGAAGGTCCGGTGGTACCGACCTAACACCTCCTGTAACTGCTCTCTCTAGGACGGGGAGAGCTGCGGGTTGACATTGATGTCCCCGTCCGTCTCCCGGGTGTCAGCCAGCAGATCTACCAGAGGGTCTGTCTCGCCCTGTTCTAACCGGCTGCACACTGGGAGTACATACTGGGTTCTATCGTGGTGAGCCTTCAGCATGTTAATGTGAAAGGCCTTCTGTTTTCTACCCCCCATGTTCACCAAGTATGTCAGGGGGTTTAAACGCTTCTCTATGGTGTATGGACCCTCCCATGCCGCCTGTAACTTATTGTGCCGTATGGGGAGAAGGGATTAGACCTTGTCTCCAGTTTCAAATGCCCGGTCTCCCGCGGTGCGGTCGTACCATAGTTTCTGTTTGGCCTGGGCCTGGGCCAGATTCTCCGTTACCATGGCAGAGAGTGACTCCATTTTGTCTCTGAACTTCAGGACGTAATCCACTACAGAGACATCCGTGGGATCACCTTTGCCTTCCCACGTCTCTCGCATCAGCTGTAGTGGCCCTCGGACGTTCCTGCCATACAGGAGTTCAAACGGGGAGAACCCGGTGGACTCTTACGGTACTTCCCTGTAGGCAAACAGCAGATGAGGTAGGTACCGTTCCCAGTCCCCACCCTGCGACTCAACGAATGTGGCCAGCATCTGCTTTAATGACGCGTTAAAGCGCTCGCAGAGGCCGTTGGTTTGCGGGTGGTATGGACTGGAGACGAGGTGCGTCATCTGGATCTCTGCCGCCAGGGCGTCCATCAGTTCAGACATAAACTGGGGTCCCTGATCTGTGAGCATCCCCGCAGGGAACCCTACACAGGAAAATATGGAAATTAGCGCGTCTGCTACCTTGTCTGCCCTCAGGGAGGAGAGGGCGACCGCATCTGGGTAGCGAGTCACGTAATCCACCAGCGTCAAGATGTACCTTTTGCTGCTGCGGCTGGGAATGGGCAGAGGTCCAATTATGTCGACTGACACTCGGTGAAATGGCTCACTTATGATTGGCAGTGGACACAGGGGAGCCCTGCGCGGATTCCCAGCTCGTTTAACCTTCTGACAAACCGTACAGGAGCGACAATAATTGATGACATCTATCCTCATTCTAGGCCAGTAGAAATGCCCCTAAATACGGTCAAGTGTCATATCGTGGGATGTCTCCGCTGTACACAAGTAACAAGCACATATTCACATTCCCCACAAAATATGGAGTTCAGGGATACCAAAGATTACTATTATAACTGGTTCTATGATGGGGTAACACCATAACTTTACCTGGGTACATCTTAGAGTTATGTTTGTCCTATGTAAACGTCCAGTGAATTCTGAGTGACACGATGATGTAATTTTTACGTCCGTAAGATGCATGGTCTCTCTTAAAAAGGTAAAAATCATATCTCAGATTCATGTTGCAGTCTGGGAAACCTTGGTGCCGGCCTGTCTGCAGCAAAAAATGTCTCCCCCCCCCGCCCCCGGTGCAGTCTTCACACCTAGCTGTGATATCTCTTCAGACAGGGAAGTTCTTTTGTCAAGCTGAGGAAGCCAGCTGTAATTGCGTTATCTGCTGGGCATCTATTGACTGACTTGAACAAAAGGACTATGTTGTTCTCTGGGTACAACAGAAGGACAAAAGGAGACGCTCTGAATAATCAAATTGTAGGTTCTGGGGCCTAGGGAAATAATTACTGTTTAATAAGGCAGAGTAATATTGATAATATTGGGAGGACAGTTCAATATTCTCGCGGATCATCCGTGACACATACCATGCTGTCCTCTCTAATGACATCCATGTCTAAAGTCAACGCCAGGTTGGAGAGGCTGGAATCGGTCACCGCGACCCTCTTCTTGGCAGGGCCACCACCGGCAGCGTGACCGGCGCCGGCCGGATTGCCAGTGATCACGCCGACCGTTAGCCTGGAGGGCCAAGAAGTCAGCCCGGCGCGCATAATACTGGAGGAGGAACCTGGGGTACCCATCGCCACCAAGAAGACAGAAGGGCTAGACATGGTCATCACCTTTCCTGGCTACCCAGTTGGATTCAGCCTCAATGCAAGCCAGTTTGCATCCGGGAAGATCCAGGACATTCTCGCCCACATAGACAACTACCTTCAACTCGGCACCGGCAACCGCAAAGAACTGCAGTCCCTGCTGGGCTCCCTGAACTTTGCCATGCACATCCACCTCAGGGTCGCTCATTTATATCACGGCTCCTGCACTTCTCCCCTTTTTCCTACACGACTCGCACAGGTTGTCCCTGGATGCCCACGCTGCGGCAGATCTGGGCATGTGGGGGAGATTTCTGTCCACCTGGAATGGCGGGAGCTTGTTTCTCCCTCAGCTGTCGGACTCTTCCCCCTCTATCTGGTCAGATGTGACATCTACCACAGGCTTCGCGGCCAGTTTTGGGAATGATTGGCTGTGGGGCAGCTGGCCTCCTGCGGTCCGGGGTTTGGAAGGATTCTCCACTGCCTCAGCGCTTTTCAAGATCTACCCTATCGTGGCGGCTGCCGTGGCGTAGGGTCATTCATGGGCAAACATGTCGGTCCGGTGCTATTCAGACAACCAGGCGACCTGCCAGATCATCAACAGGATCGTTCCAAATCTCTCACAATCGTGAGGTTTCTGCGGAGACTTCCTTAGTTGGCCGCTTGCAATAATTTCTTCTTACATTGTTTCCATGTCCCGGGGGTGTGCAATACGGCAGCTGACAATCTGTCTCGCGTCAAATTTCAGGCATTTCATCAAGCTCTCCCATCAGCGTCACCCACGGCCTCCATCACTCCATCATTTCAACAGCTCATTCTGGATTAGAAGTCATCATGCGGCATAGCCAGTCTTTGTCCCGCTTAGCACTGTCAGACAAAACACATAGAACATACGACAGAGCGTTCACACTATTCAACAGGTCCCTGTTGGAACACAACATCACGCATGACGTCTCTTCCGGGGTTTGCTTCTTTTTGCCACCTCAAACTCAAATGTCATACAACACCATCAAACCATATCTCACTGGCATTTCAACATCATATGCTAGTCATACACCCCGATAAACATCAGCTTCATGTCCTCGCACCAGATCAAAACCATACTCAGAGGCATTCAGGAAACGAAACCCGCACGTCCAGCCCAGAGGCTACCCATAAACAATCATATCTTCAAAGCATTATCCGACTTACTGGACGCCACGCCTCTTGAAACAGATACCAACTCCATCATCAAAACGGCAATTTACTTGGCCTTCTACGGATTCCTGAGTCCCGGAAAATTCACTACAGCCTCCACGACCCAAACCTCACCTTTCTTCTTGTCTCCCACTTGTCAAAACACATGGATCACTACATCCTGTCCTTACCTCACTCCAAGAATAGTCTGCACTTACCCATCAACATTTCATATTACCCCACGCACTACAGATGGTGTCCAGTCAGGGTTCTGGATGCTTACAAGCAGCATCACAAGGTCTACCCTCTCAACCGCTACTTCAACTACATGGTTCGGTACTCGCCACCACCACCTTCATGACCCATGCCAGGTCATCCCTCACACAACCAGGCCTCAACGCAGCCAACTACTCAAGGCACTCCTTTCGCGTTGGAGCCACGTCCACGGCCTCCAGTGCCAACATCCTCACTCATGTCATCAGGAAATTGGGGCGCTGGAAGTCATCCGCTTACGCGCAATACATTCCCAATCCAACACAAGAGTTAAGAGTGGCTTTCCAAAACATGTCGGGTTGAGCTATTGATATATCAATTGGCTACAATAAACTGGTTTATTTCCATTTTTGCCCTCTTCTTTATCAGGCCTACCTCATCCTCGGTTTCGGCACACCACAACCGACTGCACTCATTCCCTGCTTTCCCAGGGCTCTCCACTGTACTACCGTAAGCCCCTTACACAAGTATTAAGGCAAATTGCCTGGATTTGTGGGAGGGGCTGAGGTCCGCCTCCAGCCTATTTAGGGCACTCCCCTTACCTGGCTCCTGCGTCATTTGAGGTCTGAGCTTTTGACCCTCCCACCACTCCACTCATTTACAACTCATTTCTTCCATATCTTTTCCTTGGGTAGGCCCTCTTCTTTCTCAGGCCTACCTCATCCTCGGTTTCGGCACACCACAACCGACTGCATTCATTCCCTGCTTTCCCAGGGCTCTTCACTGTACTACCGTAAGCCCCTTACACAAAAATACTTACAATGAAACAAAAAAAGCTCATGGACAGAAAAAAATATATTATATATCTATATATATATATATATATATATTTTTTTTTTTTTTTTTTTTTTTGTGTGTGTATGGTATGGTATATAGTGTGCAGTATTTAGTGTGTGGTATTTTGTGGCAGGAAAATGGCTGGGCTATGGGCATCTGAGCAATGTCGGACTGGGGTACTTAGGGCCCACCAGTAAAATTTATTTTTGGGGGCCCACCGTACGGATACATTTAAGTATAATAAATAATCTATCACGTTTTGAATATGAACATAGGTTGGTTGAGGTGCTGTACATTGAACCTATGTATATAGTGCAGTAATTCTACCGTGTTAATTACTTTCACACTAGCGTTTTTCTTTTCCGGCATTGAGTTCCGTCACAGGGGCTCTATGCCGGAAAAGAACTGATCAGTTTTATCCCCATGCATTCTGAATGGAGAGCAATCTGTTTGCAATAGAATGTCTTCAGTTCAGTTGTTTTGACTGATCAGGCAAAAGAGAAAACCGCAGCATGCTACGGTTTTCTCTCCGTCGAAAAAAACTGTAGACTTGCCTGAATGCCGAATCCAGCATTTTTCCCCATAGGAATGTATTAGTGTTGGATCTGTCGTTCCGGCATGCGCAGATCGGTAAAAATGTAAAAAAATGTACAAGAGGGATCCGTCGGTCCGCATGACAAGCAGAGAAACTGATCAGTCCTTGCAATGCATTTGTGAGACGGATCCGCATCAGGATCCGTCTCACAAATGCTTTCAGTCAGTGGCAGATCGGCGGATCCGGCGGGCAGTTCCGATCCGTCTCACAAGTGCCGTGATGTCACAAATATTACTTAGTGCACCAATCAGTAATATCTACTCTTCAGTGGGAGGTGGGGAAGAATAATTCAGAACAATAATGAAAATATTCGGATTAACGAATATGTTGTTGAAACACTCCACATGCATATAAACTATTTGTCATACATGCAGTATGTAATAAAAAAAAAAAATACAATGCTGTGATACAATATTACTTACAGTCAGGAGGAATCCTTCTTCATCCTCTTTAAAGTATCTTTTCACCATCTTTCATTAGCCGATAATATTTGTGGCACTATGTTCGAATCCGGCATAGAAAACGAAACCAAGTCCCGTGACATTGTAACTTTGTACGATCGCGTACGAAGTAACGCGATAATTTCATAACGTCCTGATTTTCGGTTGATACGGATATTCGAATTTAAAGATCGATTCCAGCCTGCTTCTTGCCTGAATAGGCAGGGCACTGGGCAGGGAGGAATCGATATATATATTCTAAGTACAGTTTTTTGAAAGATAGAATATACTGTCAAATCTGAGTTTCTCCTGCAACTCAGATCCGATGGTATATTCTAACCCACAGGCGTTCCCATGGTTACGGTGACGCTTGTCGGGGACTCCGGGGAGCAGTATGTTAAAGTGGAATATTATTGTTCTAACTTCGTCTTTTCGAATATTCTTAATATTGCTCTAACTTCTTTTAGAATATTACGAATATTCTAAAAGACGGTTAGAGCAATATTACGAATTTTCGTAAATACACATATAGATTGTAATTTAGCTAATATAGTTCTATAATCCTTTTTTTTTATTTTTGTCTAATATTTTTGCCTCTTCTGAACTTCAGTTTTGTAAAATATGTACATAATTAAAAAATTGAATATTATGCAATTCGATATTATATTGAATATAGCAGTGATAAGTTGAAATCACAATTCGATTAATTCAAGTTATAATAATCGAATTACATATATTCTTATTAATATTGCTCTAACTTCGCCTTTTAGAATATTCGTAATATTCTAAAAGACGAAGTTAGAGCAATATAGCGAATATTCTAAAAGACGAAGTTAGAGCAATATTACGAATAGTCTAAAAGACGAAGTTAGAGCAATATTAAGAATATTCGTAAAATACACATATAGATTGTAATTTATCTAATATACTGCTATAGTAATTTTTTTAATAGTGTACATATTTTACAAAACTTAAGTTCATAAGAGGCAAAAAAAATTTGAAAAAAAAAACAGGATTATAGCACTATATTAGCAAAATTACAATCTATCTGTGTTTTTTGCGAAAATTCGTAATATTGCTCTAACTTCGTCTTTTAGAATATTACAAATATTCTAAAAGACGAAGTTAGAGCAATATTAAGAATATTTGTAAAATACACATTAGCCTAGCCATAGTGAATTAGTCATAGGAACGTTGCCTTAAACTATCAAAAGAAAAAAAAATGAAAAAATCGCAATACGCATATTATTCGCAGTAATTGGAATAATTGCGAATTTTCTATTTCGACGAATATAACACGAATATTCAATCGAATATTCGCGAAATATCGCAAAAAGGAATATGGCACCTCCCGCTCATCACTAGTCCTTACACTATCTGTCCATTCTGCTGCAGCTTGCGCTGACTAAGACAGGGCCGAACCACGTGTCTTAGGGTGCTATATAGCACCCGATGACGTGTTCCAGCCAGCCAATCACAGCCAACATGGCTACGGCATTAGAATGAGTGCCAGTGCTTACCTACGCGTTTATTGGCTGCATAGCAGCTAACAAACACACAGGGAGGAGACTCGAGCATCGCGCTCCAGCACACACAGTGTTTGGCCAAACACCGCGATGTGCCGAGTATGGCGATGCTGGAGTCAAAATTGTGTTCGGCCGAGCATGCTTGCCTAACACTAATAACACACCTTTTTACAGCAGTCACTAAGGGGCCTTGGGTTGGGCTGCTGCCTTTTTACGGAAACCCAGTCTAAGTACTGCATGGAAAGTGGGGGCACATCTGTAAAATGTTAGCCACACTGCTTTTGTAATGGCTTGGACCAGCAGGAAAACTGATCTGGACGGTTTACCCCCTTACATGCCGTGAGCAAGGGTGCCCAAGACATGTAAGCAATGTCAGTGTCAGTGCACTCAGGCCGGGGCTTAGGGTAGGCCCCAGGCCTGCCTCTAGCATTTCCTAGCAGGCTGCGCCTCTCTGGCACAGCCTGCTGGTGAATGTCAGTAAGGCACTGTAGGAATAGTGCAATGTATTTTAGAAGCGGTTAAAAGATCACTTATTATAGTACCACCTGGAACCGAACCCGAGTTAGGTAGCAAGGTTTTTTACAGTACAACTTAACTTGCAAAGTTTTTACCCGAAGTCTAGCAAGACTTTGCGAAGTAATAACTTAGGCTCATCGGAGCCAATACATTCTAATACTGTACAGAGCACTCGCTTCGTACAGTATTCAAATTAAGTTGTATGCAAATCAACTTTGGATGAAGCATCTGAAGTCGATTCGTTCATTCATATTTATAACGTAAAAACTCAGTGGAGGAATTGCAGTTTTCTCCCCATCTTCCTAACAGAAAGAGTTAATAATAGCTAATCAGCAAGTTATGTGTACCCCAAAATGGTGCTATTAAAAACTACAAAGTATCCTGCAAAAAACAAGCCCCATACTTCTACTTAGATGGAAAAAAAAAAAAGTTATAGCTCTTGGAAGGTAACAATGAAGAATATAAACAAAATCAGGCTGGTCACCAAGGGGTTAAAGAGGTGCATTACCCAGTTCACTAGCTATGTAGACAGAAGAAGGCCTCATATTTTTCTGAAAATATGCCACCTTTAAAAATCCAAATAATACATATTGCACTTTTACCCAGCCTTTAATGTTTATTTACATAATTTGTAACATACTCCTCCTTTTCGTGTAAACTTTGTGGTCTGGGGTATGAGGAGAAAAAGCACACTTTTAAAAGCCGATATAGACATATTATTAAAGTATGTATTTGTAGTATTTTTGTATAATCTGCAATTGAAAGAAACCAGATTGTTACCCACACATTTCCTGGGATGGAAAGTGAGAAGCAAATATGCTTTAAATGGGAGACTCATATTGTTGTGAGTCTGAAGTCATTACTGTCAATGTACATAATTTATTCTTTTGATTTTATTGCAGTTTCAATAATTAAATAACTCCCAAAAAGAAATTAGCTTTGGCAAAAAGATGAAACGCTAATAAAAAGGAATGTTTAATGCAGCTTTCAACCTCTATGCATTCACTAGGATTGTGACATCTTTGTCAAATCCTGCTAAGTGGTTTTCAATACATATTCATAAATGACTCAAATTGTCTACACTGAGAAGAAAATTTAGTCACAATAGCTATTGCCACTCATTTAACTATAGTGTTTATTCACTTGCAGATTGACTGTTTTGATATTCAGCATCAACGATAAATCCTCACTTTTCATTTTACAGTCAACAGATCTGCTTCAGGGTAAAATATACAGTAATCACTTTTATTATTACTTTTCAATGCCCTTCTGTTAATGGGACCAAGATGTAACACATATTCTACAAGAATACACTTTTCATAAAAACATTCATGACAGATCTGCTGCACTAGTTTGCATAAGAAACCAGTAAGTACTGTCAAATGTCAACATTTAACTAGTCACAAAAAGACAATAATGATAAAAAACGCTGTAATGTGCAATTTGGACTAATAGGTAGACATGTACAAGTTATATTCAAAATGTAATAGTCTTACCAATATGTTAAAAGCAGTTGGACTGTGTCCGTTTAGGGATGTAAACATTGGTGCTTGAAAGTTTATGACTAGGGATGAGCGAACTCGAACTGTATAGTTCGGGTTCGTACCGAATTTTGGGGTGTCCGTGACACGGACCCGAACCCGGACATTTTCGTAAAAGTCCGGGTTCGGGTTCGGTGTTCGTCGCTTTCTTCGCGCTTTTGTGACGCTTTCTTGGCGCTTTTTGAAAGGCTGCAAAGCAGCCAATCAACAAGCGTCATACTACTTGCCCCAAGAGGCCATCACAGCCATGCCTACTATTGGCATGGCTGTGATTGGCCAGAGCACCATGTGACCCAGCCTCTATTTAAGCTGGAGTCACATAGCGCCGCCCGTCACTCTGCTCTGATTAGCGTAGGGAGAGGTTGCGGCTGCGACAGTAGGGCGAGATTAGGCAGATTAACTCCTCCAAAGGACTTGATTAACTGATCGATCTGCAGCTGTGGATCATTGAGCTGCTGATCCTCAATTGCTCACTGTTTTTAGGCTGCACAGACCGTTTGTCAGTCTCATTTTTCTGGGGTGATCGGCGGCCATTTTGTGTCTTGTGGTGCGCCAGCACAAGCTGCGACCAAGTGCATTTAACCCTCAATGGTGTGGTTGTTTTTTGGCTAAAGCCTACATCAGGGTGAAGCTGTCACACCAAGTGCATTTAACCAGCAATAGTCTGTTCATTTTTTGGCCATATCCCAGTCTAATTCTGTCACTAAATCCATACCGGTCACCCAGCGCCTAAATACTAGGCCTCAAATTTATATCCAGCTAAATCTGTCCCTAGTGCTGTAGCTGGGCGAGTTATTTAGTGTCCGTTCAAGCACATTTCTTGTTCTGGGTTGAAATACAATTCCCAATTTAGCAATTTCATAATTTAGTGGTTCCTGCTATATCAGAGCTATTTGAAATCTATCCCAAAAAGGGTATATAATATTGAAGGTGCACATTGGGTCATTCAGAATAACTTCACACACACCCGCTACTGTGTATTTCCAAGTCTAATTCTGTCACTAAACCCATACCTGTCACCCAGCGCCTAAATACTAGGCCTCAAATTTAAATCCCTCTAAATCTCTCGTTACCCACCGCTGTACTGTTGTTGCTGGGCAAGATATTTAGTGTCCGTCAAAGCACATTTTTTGTTCTGGGTTGAAGTACAATTCCCAATTTAGCAATTTCATAATTTAGTGGTTTCTGCTATATCAGAGCTATTTGAAATCTATCCCTAAAAGGGTATATAATATTGAAGGTGCACATAGGGTCATTCAGAATAACTTCACACACACGCTTCTGTGCATTTCCAAGTCTAATTCTGTCACTAAATCCATACCGGTGACCCAGCGCCTAAATACTAGGCCTCAAATTTAAATCCCTCTAAATCTCTCGTTACCCACCGCTGTACTGTTGTTGCTGGGCAAGATATTTAGTGTCCGTCAAAGCACATTTTTTGTTCTGGGTTGAAGTACAATTCCCAATTTAGCAATTTCATAATTTAGTGGTTTCTGCTATATCAGAGCTATTTGAAATCTATCCCTAAAAGGGTATATAATATTGAAGGTGCACATAGGGTCATTCAGAATAACTTCACACACACGCTTCTGTGCATTTCCAAGTCTAATTCTGTCACTAAATCCATACCGGTGACCCAGCGCCTAAATACTAGGCCTCAAATTTATATCCAGCTAAATCTGTCCCTAGTGCTGTAGCTGGGCGAGTTATTTAGTGTCCGTTCAAGCACATTTCTTGTTCTGGGTTGAAATACAATTCCCAATTTAGCAATTTCATAATTTAGTGGTTCCTGCTATATCAGAGCTATTTGAAATCTATCCCAAAAAGGGTATATAATATTGAAGGTGCACATTGGGTCATTCAGAATAACTTCACACACACCCGCTACTGTGTATTTCCAAGTCTAATTCTGTCACTAAACCCATACCTGTCACCCAGCGCCTAAATACTAGGCCTCAAATTTAAATCCCTCTAAATCTCTCGTTACCCACCGCTGTACTGTTGTTGCTGGGCAAGATATTTAGTGTCCGTCAAAGCACATTTTTTGTTCTGGGTTGAAGTACAATTCCCAATTTAGCAATTTCATAATTTAGTGGTTTCTGCTATATCAGAGCTATTTGAAATCTATCCCTAAAAGGGTATATAATATTGAAGGTGCACATAGGGTCATTCAGAATAACTTCACACACACGCTTCTGTGCATTTCCAAGTCTAATTCTGTCACTAAATCCATACCGGTGACCCAGCGCCTAAATACTAGGCCTCAAATTTAAATCCCTCTAAATCTCTCGTTACCCACCGCTGTACTGTTGTTGCTGGGCAAGATATTTAGTGTCCGTCAAAGCACATTTTTTGTTCTGGGTTGAAGTACAATTCCCAATTTAGCAATTTCATAATTTAGTGGTTTCTGCTATATCAGAGCTATTTGAAATCTATCCCTAAAAGGGTATATAATATTGAAGGTGCACATAGGGTCATTCAGAATAACTTCACACACACGCTTCTGTGCATTTCCAAGTCTAATTCTGTCACTAAATCCATACCGGTGACCCAGCACCTAAATACTAGGCCTCAAATTTAAATCCCTCTAAATCTCTCGTTACCCACCACTGTACTGTTGTTGCTGGGCAAGATATTTAGTGTCCGTCAAAGCACATTTTTTGTTCTGGGTTGAAGTACAATTCCCAATTTAGCAATTTCATAATTTAGTGGTTCCTGCTATATCAGAGCTATTTGAAATCTATCCCAAAAAGGGTATATAATATTGAAGGTGCACATTGGGTCATTCAGAATAACTTCACACACACGCTTCTGTGCATTTCCAAGTCTAATTCTGTCACTAAATCCATACCGGTGACCCAGCGCCTAAATACTAGGCCTCAAATTTAAATCCCTCTAAATCTCTCGTTACCCACCACTGTACTGTTGTTGCTGGGCAAGATATTTAGTGTCCGTCAAAGCACATTTTTTGTTCTGGGTTGAAGTACAATTCCCAATTTAGCAATTTCATAATTTAGTGGTTCCTGCTATATCAGAGCTATTTGAAATCTATCCCAAAAAGGGTATATAATATTGAAGGTGCACATTGGGTCATTCAGAATAACTTCACACACACCCGCTACTGTGTATTTCCAAGTCTAATTCTGTCACTAAACCCATACCTGTCACCCAGCGCCTAAATACTAGGCCTCAAATTTAAATCCCTCTAAATCTCTCGTTACCCACCGCTGTACTGTTGTTGCTGGGCAAGATATTTAGTGTCCGTCAAAGCACATTTTTTGTTCTGGGTTGAAGTACAATTCCCAATTTAGCAATTTCATAATTTAGTGGTTTCTGCTATATCAGAGCTATTTGAAATCTATCCCTAAAAGGGTATATAATATTGAAGGTGCACATAGGGTCATTCAGAATAACTTCACACACACGCTTCTGTGCATTTCCAAGTCTAATTCTGTCACTAAATCCATACCGGTGACCCAGCGCCTAAATACTAGGCCTCAAATTTAAATCCCTCTAAATCTCTCGTTACCCACCGCTGTACTGTTGTTGCTGGGCAAGATATTTAGTGTCCGTCAAAGCACATTTTTTGTTCTGGGTTGAAGTACAATTCCCAATTTAGCAATTTCATAATTTAGTGGTTCCTGCTATATCAGAGCTATTTGAAATCTATCCCAAAAAGGGTATATAATATTGAAGGTGCACATTGGGTCATTCAGAATAACTTCACACACACCCGCTACTGTGTATTTCCAAGTCTAATTCTGTCACTAAACCCATACCTGTCACCCAGCGCCTAAATACTAGGCCTCAAATTTAAATCCCTCTAAATCTCTCGTTACCGCTGTACTGTTGTAGCTGGGAAAGTTATTTAGTGCCCGTCAAAGCACATTTTTTGTTCTGGGTTGAAGTACAATTCCCAATTTAGCAATTTCATAATTTAGTGGTTCCTGCTATATCAGAGCTATTTGAAATCTATCCCAAAAGGGTATATAATATTCAAGGTGCACATTGGGTCATTCAGAATAACTTCACACACACGCTTCTGTGCATTTCCAAGTCTAATTCTGTCACTAAATCCATACCGGTCACCCAGCGCCTAAATACTAGGCCTCAAATTTATATCCCGCTGAATTTGAATACAATACATTGGGCCAAATAATATATTTGTTGTTGTGGTGAACCATAACAATGAGAAAAACATCTAGTAAGGGACGCGGACGTGGACATGGTCGTGGTGGTGTTAGTGGACCCTCTGGTGCTGGGAGAGGACGTGGCCGTTCTGCCACATCCACACGTCCTAGTGTACCAACTACCTCAGGTCCCAGTAGCCGCCAGAATTTACAGCGATATATGGTGGGGCCCAATGCCGTTCTAAGGATGGTAAGGCCTGAGCAGGTACAGGCATTAGTCAATTGGGTGGCCGACAGTGGATCCAGCACGTTCACATTATCTCCCACCCAGTCTTCTGCAGAAAGCGCACAGATGGCGCCTGAAAACCAACCCCATCAGTCTGTCACATCACCCCCATGCATACCAGGGAAACTGTCTCAGCCTCAAGTTATGCAGCAGTCTCTTATGCTGTTTGAAGACTCCGCTGGCAGGGTTTCCCAAGGGCATCCACCTAGCCCTTCCCCAGCGGTGAAAGACATAGAATGCACTGACGCACAACCACTTATGTTTCCTGATGATGAGGACATGGGAATACCACCTCAGCATGTCTCTGATGATGACGAAACACAGGTGCCAACTGCTGCGTCTTTCTGCAGTGTGCAGACTGAACAGGAGGTCAGGGATCAAGACTGGGTGGAAGACGATGCAGGGGACGATGAGGTCCTAGACCCCACATGGAATGAAGGTCGTGCCACTGACTTTCACAGTTCGGAGGAAGAGGCAGTGGTGAGACCGAGCCAACAGCGTAGCAAAAGAGGGAGCAGTGGGCAAAAGCAGAACACCCGCCGCCAAGAGACTCCGCCTGCTACTGACCGCCGCCATCTGGGACCGAGCACCCCAAAGGCAGCTTCAAGGAGTTCCCTGGCATGGCACTTCTTCAAACAATGTGCTGACGACAAGACCCGAGTGGTTTGCACGCTGTGCCATCAGAGCCTGAAGCGAGGCATTAACGTTCTGAACCTGAGCACAACCTGCATGACCAGGCACCTGCATGCAAAGCATGAACTGCAGTGGAGTAAACACCTTAAAACCAAGGAAGTCACTCAGGCTCCCCCTGCTACCTCTTCTGCTGCTGCCGCCTCGGCCTATTCTGCTGCTGCCGCCTCGGCCTCTTCCTCCGCCTCTGGAGGAACGTTGGCACCTGCCGCCCAGCAAACAGGGGATGTACCACCAACACCACCACCACCACCTCCGTCACCAAGCGTCTCAACCATGTCACACGCCAGCGTTCAGCTCTCCATCTCACAAACATTTGATAGAAAGCGTAAATTCCCACCTAGCCACCCTCGATCCCTGGCCCTGAATGCCAGCATTTCTAAACTACTGGCCTATGAAATGCTGTCATTTAGGCTGGTGGACACAGACAGCTTCAAACAGCTCATGTCGCTTGCTGTCCCACAGTATGTTGTTCCCAGCCGGCACTACTTCTCCAAGAGAGCCGTGCCTTCCCTGCACAACCAAGTATCCGATAAAATCAAGTGTGCACTGCGCAACGCCATCTGTAGCAAGGTCCACCTAACCACAGATACGTGGACCAGTAAGCACGGCCAGGGACGCTATATCTCCCTAACTGCACACTGGGTAAATGTAGTGGCAGCTGGGCCCCAGGCGGAGAGCTGTTTGGCGCACGTCCTGCCGCCGCCAAGGATCGCAGGGCAACATTCTTTGCCTCCTGTTGCCACCTCCTCCTTCTCGGCTTCCTCCTCCTCTTCTTCCACCTGCTCATCCAGTCAGCCACACACCTTCACCACCAACTTCAGCACAGCCCGGGGTAAACGTCAGCAGGCCATTCTGAAACTCATATGTTTGGGGGACAGGCCCCACACCGCACAGGAGTTGTGGCGGGGTATTGAACAACAGACCGACGAGTGGTTGCTGCCGGTGAGCCTCAAGCCCGGCCTGGTGGTGTGTGATAATGGGCGAAATCTCGTTGCAGCTCTGGGACTAGCCAATTTGACGCACATCCCTTGCTTGGCGCATGTGCTGAATTTGGTGGTGCAGAAGTTCATTCACAACTACCCCGACATGTCAGAGCTGCTGCATAAAGTGCGGGCCGTCTGTTCGCGCTTCCGGCGTTCACATCCTGCCGCTGCTCGCCTGTCTGCGCTACAGCGTAACTTCGGCCTTCCCGCTCACCGCCTCATATGCGACGTGCCCACCAGGTGGAACTCCACCTTGCACATGCTGGACAGACTGTGCGAGCAGCAGCAGGCCATAGTGGAGTTTCAGCTGCAGCACGCACGGGTCAGTCGCACTACAGAACAGCACCACTTCACCACCAATGACTGGGCCTCCATGCGAGACCTGTGTGCCCTGTTGCGCTGTTTCGAGTACTCCACCAACATGGCCAGTGGCGATGACACCGTTATCAGCGTTACAATACCACTTCTATGTCTCCTTGAGAAAACACTTAGGGCGATGATGGAACAGGAGGTGGCCCAGGAGGAGGAGGAGGAGGATGAGGAAGAGGGGTCATTTTTAGCACTTTCAGGCCAGTCTCTTCGAAGTGACTCAGAGGGAGGTTTTTTGCAACAGCAGAGGCCAGGTACAAATGTGGCCAGCCAGGGCCCACTACTGGAGGACGAGGAGGACGAGGATGAGGAGGAGGTGGAGGAGGATGAGGATGAAGCATGGTCACAGCGGGGTGGCACCCAACGCAGCTCGGGTCCATCACTGGTGCGTGGCTGGGGGGAAAGGCAGGACGATGACGATACGCCTCCCACAGAGGACAGCTTGTCCTTACCCCTGGGCAGCCTGGCACACATGAGCGACTACATGCTGCAGTGCCTGCGCAACGACAGCAGAGTTGCCCACATTTTAACCTGTGCGGACTACTGGGTTGCCACCCTGCTGGATCCACGCTACAAAGACAATGTGCCCACCTTACTTCCTGCACTGGAGCGTGATAGGAAGATGCGCGAGTACAAGCGCACGTTGGTAGACGCGCTACTGAGAGCATTCCCAAATGTCACAGGGGAACAAGTGGAAGCCCAAGGCCAAGGCAGAGGAGGAGCAAGAGGTCGCCAAGGCAGCTGTGTCACGGCCAGCTCCTCTGAGGGCAGGGTTAGCATGGCAGAGATGTGGAAAACTTTTGTCAACACGCCACAGCTAACTGCACCACCACCTGATACGCAACGTGTTAGCAGGAGGCAACATTTCACTAACATGGTGGAACAGTACGTGTGCACACCCCTCCACGTACTGACTGATGGTTCGGCCCCATTCAACTTCTGGGTCTCTAAATTGTCCACGTGGCCAGAGCTAGCCTTTTATGCCTTGGAGGTGCTGGCCTGCCCGGCAGCCAGCGTTTTGTCTGAACGTGTATTCAGCACGGCAGGGGGCGTCATTACAGACAAACGCAGCCGCCTGTCTACAGCCAATGTGGACAAGCTGACGTTCATAAAAATGAACCAGGCATGGATCCCACAGGACCTGTCCGTCCCTTGTCCAGATTAGACATTAACTACCTCCCCATAACCATATATTATTGGACTCCAGGGCACTTCCTCATTCAATCCTATTTTTATTTTCATTTTACCATTATATTGCGATGCTACCCAAAGTTGAATGAACCTCTCCTCTGCCTGTGTGCTAGGCCTAAATATATGCCAATGGACTGTTGCAGTGGTGGCTGACATGAAGCCTGATTCTCTGCTATGACATGCAGACTAATTCTCTGCTGACATGAAGCCAGATTGTCTGTTACGGGACCTCTCTCCTCTGCCTGGGTGCTGGGCCTAAATTTATGACAATGGACTGTTGCAGTGGTGGCTGACGTGAAGCCTGATTCTCTGCTATGACATGCAGACTGATTCTCTGCTGACATGAAGCCAGATCGTCTGTTACGGGACCTCTCTGCTCTGCCTGTGTGCTAGGCCTAAATATATGCCAATGGACTGTTGCAGTGGTGGGTGACGTGAAGCCTCATTCTCTGCTATGACATGCAGACTGATTCTCTGCTGACATGAAGCCAGATTGTCTGTTACGGGACCTCTCTGCTCTGCCTGTGTGCTAGGCCTAAATATATGCCAATGGACTGTTGCAGTGGTGGGTGACGTGAAGCCTCATTCTCTGCTATGACATGCAGACTGATTCTCTGCTGTCATGAAGCCAGATTGTCTGTTACGGGACCTCTCTGCTCTGCCTGTGTGCTAGGCCTAAATATATGCCAATGGACTGTTGCAGTGGTGGGTGACGTGAAGCCTCATTCTCTGCTATGACATGCAGACTGATTCTCTGCTGACATGAAGCCAGATTGTCTGTTACGGGACCTCTCTGCTCTGCCTGTGTGCTAGGCCTAAATATATGCCAATGGACTGTTGCAGTGGTGGGTGACGTGAAGCCTCATTCTCTGCTATGACATGCAGACTGATTCTCTGCTGTCATGAAGCCAGATTGTCTGTTACGGGACCTCTCTGCTCTGCCTGTGTGCTAGGCCTAAATATATGCCAATGGACTGTTGCAGTGGTGGGTGACGTGAAGCCTCATTCTCTGCTATGACATGCAGACTAATTCTCTGCTGACATGAAGACAGATTCTCTGTTACGGGACCTCTCTCCTCTGCCTGTGTGTGTGCTGGGCCTAAATATATGCCAATGGACTGTTGCAGTGGTGGCTGACGTGAAGCCTCATTCTCTGCTATGACATGCAGACTGATTCTCTGCTGACATGAAGCCAGATTCTCTGTTACGGGACCTCTCTCCTCTGCCTGTGTGTGTGCTGGGCCTAAATATATGCCAATGGACTGTTGCAGTGGTGGCTGACGTGAAGCCTCATTCTCTGCTATGACATGCAGACTGATTCTCTGCTGACATGAAGCCAGATTCTCTGTTACGGGACCTCTCTCCTCTGCCTGTGTGTGTGCTGGGCCTAAATATATGCCAATGGACTGTTGCAGTGGTGGCTGACGTGAAGCCTCATTCTCTGCTATGACATGCAGACTGATTCTCTGCTGACATGAAGCCAGATTCTCTGTTACGGGACCTCTCTCCTCTGCCTGTGTGTGTGCTGGGCCTAAATATATGCCAATGGACTGTTGCAGTGGTGGCTGACGTGAAGCCTCATTCTCTGCTATGACATGCAGACTGATTCTCTGCTGACATGAAGCCAGATTCTCTGTTACGGGACCTCTCTCCTCTGCCTGTGTGCTAGGCCTAAATATATGCCAATGGACTGTTGCAGTGGTGGCTGACGTGAAGCCTCATTCTCTGCTATGACATGCAGACTAATTCTCTGCTGACATGAAGACAGATTCTCTGTTACGGGACCTCTCTCCTCTGCCTGGGTGCCGGGGCCTAAATATCTGAGAATGGACTGTTCCAGTGGTGGGTGACGGGAAGCCAGATTCTCTGCTATGGAACCTCTCTCCAATTGATTTTGGTTAATTTTCATTTATTTAATTTTTATTTTAATTAATTTCCCTATCCACATTTGTTTGCAGGGGATTTACCTACATGTTGCTGCCTTTTGCAGCCCTCTAGCCCTTTCCTGGGCTGTTTTACAGCCGTTTTAGTGCCGAAAAGTTCGGGTCCCCATTGACTTCAATGGGGTTCGGGTTCGGGACGAAGTTCGGATCGGGTTCGGATCCCGAACCCGAACATTTCCGGGATGTTCGGCCGAACTTCTCGAACCCGAACATCCAGGTGTTCGCTCAACTCTATTTATGACCCCTTCAGAATTCTTTATACACATGTGGAGAAAATTGTTGGTACCCTTCCGTCAAAGAAATAAAAACCCACAAGGGTCACTGAATTAACTTGAAACTGACAAAATAAATGACAAATACAAATTCACTGAAAATTAGATAATGAAAATCAGAGATTGCTTTTTGAATTGTGGTTCAACAGAGTAATAATAAATAATAATAATAATAAAATAAAAATAATAATATATATATATATATATATATATATATATATATATATATATGTATATATAATATAAAACTGCCTGGACAAAAGTGATGGTGCCTCAAGAAAAGATAGAAAATAATTTGACCATACTGACATGTTAAACTAAGGTATGTCCCATAATTTGCATAACAGGTACCTTTAAACTTGTCGGTCTGCCTATATAAAGGGGGAAAAGTAGTAACTGTGCTATTTGGTATCATGGTGTATACCACACTAAACATGGATCAAAGAGAGAGAGAGAGTTATCTAAGGAGATCAGAAAGATAATTATAGGCAGCATATTAAAAGTGAAGGCTATAAGACCATCTCCAAACAGCTTGATGTTCCTTTTACTACAGTTTCACATATTATTCAGAAGTTTAAGGTCTACAGGACTGTAGCCAACCTCCCAGGATAATACAGATGGTAACCAAAGATCCCAGCACAATTTCCAAAGAGATTAGAGGTGAACTCAAAGGCCATGGTAAATCAGTGTCAGATTGCACCATCCGCCATGGTTACTATTTGAGCCAAAGTGACCCTAATGGAAGACAACCAAAGAGGAAACCACTGTTGAAAGCAAATCTTAAACAAGCAAGACTGGAATTTGCCAAAATGCATATTGACAAGCCACAAAGCTTCCAGGAGAATGTCCTTTGGACAGTTGAGACAAAGCTTTTTGGCAAGTCACAGGCTGTGCTTACACACGATAGGTATAGGTGCCGGCCCTTTTTGGTGGCAGGGACCGCGGAATTGTGCAAAGACCTGCACATTTTCCTTTAGTGTGCAAGTATGTTTACTGCTGCTGAATTGCAGGGTGGTCATAACCCCTGGATACGAGCAGTGTATCATGTAATGGAAAAACTAACCAAACCAGCAAAGGAAGCAGTATAAACAATTGCCATGCATTAGTAAGTGTCTTTTATTAAATTTAAATAATAAAAGACAGCAGTTTTGCCTATGCATAACCTTCAACATGACAGGAAGATGCGCATTAAGGAATTCAATGTATGGCTTAGTGAATGGTGTCGGAACCAAGGGTTTGGCTTTGTGTCTCATGTTAGCTCTTGTTGGAATGAACATGAACTGTACAAGAAAGATGGTTTGCATCTTTCTCTCAAGGGAACGAATGTCCTCAGTGAACAGTTCAAAGTATTTGTTAAGGAGCATTTAAACTAGGAAAGGGGTGCAAAAGAGTGATAATCCAGGCTGCCCCCTGGAGCAATGGCAGAAGATGCCATTAGCACATAGGTTAAGAAATGACAAGCACAGAGTCTTGTCTACAAATGCTCACAGTTTAGGGAATAAGATCAATTATGACATCTGAGAATTTTTTTTAGTGTCTGTTACTGAGACATGGTTCAATAGGACTAATGACTGGGATATAACAATACCAGGGTTCTCTCTATATAGGAAAGACAGAGAAGGCAAGAAAGGGGAAGGGGTGGCCCTGTATGTGAAAGATAGCATAAAATCTAATTTTATACAAGTTAGCACGACCAATTTAGAGTCAGTTTGGGTTGCGTTGCAGCTTGATAATCATAAGGTAACTCGTGTAGGTGTGATATATAGACCAACTGGCCAAGTGAAAGAATTGGATGAATTACTAGTTGAGGAAATAGCTAAAATGACATTGAAATGGGAAGTTATCATTATGGGAGACTTTAATCTTCCTGATGTAAACTGGAAAACCAAAATAGCTAATTCTGCCAGGAGTACAGATATTCTAAATTTGCTACTGGGATTATCTCTACAGCAAGTAGTTGACGGAGGCCATTTTAGATTTAGTATTCACAAATGGGAATTTTGTATCTGATATTACTGTAGGGGAAAGCTTGGGATCTAGTGATCACCAGTCAGTGTGGTTTATTTTAAGTACAGTGACTGAGTCACACCACACAAACACAAAAGTTTTAGATTTTAGAAAAACTGACTTTTCTAAAATTAGATTAGTGGTATACGAGTCCCTATCAGATTGGAACAGTTTCAATGGAGTCCAGGAGAAATGAGACTACTTAAAAGTGGCACTATTGAAAGCAACAGATAATTGCATTAGGCTTGTCAGTAAAAGCAAAAAAGGAATAGACCACTCTGGTACTCAGCAGAAGTGTCCAAAATTATTAAAAACAAAAAGAACATTTAGTAATTATAATAAAAAAATAAATAAATGAGGATGACAGGCAAATTTATAAGATTAGGCAAAAAGAGGCCAAGCAAGTTATAAAAGCTTCTAAAGCACAGCAGAAGAGAAATTAGCTCAGTCAATGAAAAAAGTCAATAAGACATTCTTCAGATGCATAAATGAAAAAAGGAAACTAAAACAAGGAATTACCAAATTAAAAACAAAAGAAGGAAGGTATATGGAAGAAGATAAAGAACTAGCTGACTGCCTCAATGAATACTTCTGTTCAGTTTTTACAAAGGAAAATGAAGGAAAAGGACCTCAGTTAGGAAGGAAGACTAATGAATCTTTTGATGCATGTGTCTCTACAGAGGAAGAGGTTCTAAGTCAGCTGTCTGAAATTAATATGAATAAGTCACAGGGGCCTGATGGGATACACCCAAAGCTCTTAAAAGAGCTCAGCGGTGAACTAGCAAAACCATGAACAGATTTATTTAACCAATCACTGGTAACAGGAGTCGTCCCAAAAGATTGGAAATTGGCAAATGTTGTGCCCATTCACAAGAAAGGTAGTAGGGAGTAATCAGGCAACTATAGGCCAGTAAGCCTGACATCAATAGTGGGGAAATTAATGGAAACCATACTTTAGGAGAGGATTGTGGAACATCTGAATTCCCATGGATTGAAAGATAAAAAAAAACAGCATGGGATTTTTCTTCAGGGAGATCATGTCAAACTAATCTTATAGATTTTTTTGATTGGGTGACTAAAATAATAGATGGCATAGGTGCAGTAGACATTACTTATCTAGATTTTAGTAAGGCCTTTGATACTGTCCCACATAGAAGGCTTATCAATAAATTGCAGTCTTTGTGCTTGAACTCCCATATTGTTGAATGGATTGGGCAGTGGCTGAGGGACAGACAACAGAGGGTTGTATTCAATGGAGTATATTCAGACGATGGTCTTGTTACCAGTGGGCTACCTCAGGGATCTGTTCTGGGAACTATATTGTTTAATATCTTTATCAGCGAAATTGCAGAAGGCCTCGATGGTAAGGGGTGTCTTTTTGCTGATGACACAAAGATTTGTAACTGGGTTGATGTTACTGGAGGGATACACCGAATGGAAAAGGATTTAGGAAAACTAGAGGAATGGTAAAAAATCTGGCAAATTTTTATTGTGAATATAGGTACTTTGAAAATTCGTGAATATTTAGAATATAGTGATATATATTTGCAATTTTGAATATTCAAGATTTTTTTATTGAAAATTTTCGTAATGCAAATTTTCTTAATGTGAATTTCTATTGCAAATTTTTCAATTGCCGAGTAAAAACATGATTCCTCTCTGCTTCTGGCTTGTGGGCCAATGACTCATTGGCCCACAAGCAAGAAGCAGGGAGGAATCATGACTTTAAATGGGAAAAATTATGAATATTTTACAAAACTAATATATAGCACTATATTGAATATATAAAATTTGTTGAATATTCGTAATATTCTAAAACAAGAATATATAGCAATATAGTCAATATTCGAAAAAAAACAAAAAACAAATATAGAGCATATTAGCTAATATAGTGATATAATCTTCTTTGTCTAATAGTTGTAATTTTTTTCTCATCTGAAGTCCAACTATTGAAAAAAATAATTATATCACCATATTAGCTAAATTTGTTTTCTTTTATTTTTTTTGAATATTTCGCTATATTGCTATATATTCTTGTTTTAGAATATTCTGAATATTTGAAAAAAACAAATACATTCAATATAGTGCTATGACGCATTGGCCCACAAGCAAGAAGCAGGGAGGAATCATGTTTTTGCTCGGCAATTGAAAAATTTGTGATAAAAATTAGCATTACGAAAATTTGCATATTATGAGATCATTACCTTGTCGATTTTTCGAGTAAAAAAAATCGTAGAATATAACCAATATTAGAATTTGCAAATATTCGCTGAATATTCTACAAAATATTAGCGAAATATTGCGAATTTGAATATGACCCCTGCCGCTCATCACTACTGGAGACCATATCTCCAGAAGGATATTGATACTTTGGAGAGAGTTCAAAACTTGTACATGGATTGCAGGATAAAACTTACCAGTAAAGGTTAAAGGACCTTAACATGTATAACTTGGAAGAAAGACGAGACAGAGGGGATATGATAGAAACATTTAAATAGATAAAAAGAATCAACAAGTTAATCAACAACAAGCTTTAGGTGCTAATCCCACTATATCTCTCAATTGAACCAGAGGGGACGGTAATGGGATCGCATGAGTAGATGTTTGGAACCATTCCCAAGCCCTTAATGTGGATTTGACTATAGGGTTGTTGTTTGTGGCCCTTTGTTGGGGAATTTCCCTACTTATCAGAAGCCCTCTAAAAGGAGTGCCATAATGTGTCTGTTCAAGATAGACCCAGGGTTCCTTCAAAATACCTTTAATCCATCCTACACACCTAGCAAGGAGGACTGCATTGTTATATAATTCAGGGTCAGGTAGAGCTATCCCACCAAAGGGTTTGGGCTTCTTCAAAGTTGAAAAAGATATTCAAGCTTTCTTGCCAGCCCAAATAAATGTCCTAATCATCCGATTGAATGAGACATAGAATGTTTTGGGCACTGGGATTGGTAAGACTTGTTGGAGATAAGTCATTCTGGGAATAATGAGTGAAGTCACTATATTTTTCCTGCCAAACCAGGACAGAAGAAGATTGTTAAGGGAGGACAATTGATCTTGTATTGAATTCAAAAGCGGAACATAATTTAGGCGGAATAATGTGTCCGGATCAGGACCTATTTTAACTCCCAAATACGTGATGTGCGGATGATCCCAATTAAATGAAGATTTCGACCTGAGTTTATTAACCATGGATGAGGGAAAGCCAACATTAAGGACATGTGATTTTGTGGCGTTTATTTTAAAATTAGAGAGTCTACCAAAAAGTCCAAGTATACGTTCAATATGTGGGAAAGCTACGGTCGGGTTTGTAAACATAATAAGCAAGTCATCAGCAAATGCTGCAACTTTGTGGTTGTGACATCCAGCCCTAATCCCTTGAATCCCCTCCTCATTCCTGATGGCCTGTAGTAGTGATTCCATTACTAGAACAAATAAGAGAGGGGAAAGGGGGCAACCTTGTCTAGTCCCGTTATGTATGTTAAAGGGAGAGGATAGTGAGTTGTTTACGATTACCGAGGCTGATGCATTCGCGTACAGGGAAAAGATTGCATTCAAGAACTTTTCAGGAATCCCAAAAGTTGATAAAACTTTACACATAAAATCCCAATCTACCCTATCAAATGCCTTCTCAGCATCAGTGCTGAGAAGGATCAGAGGGCGTTTAAGTCTTTTTGCCTGAAAAATGCAGTTTAAGACTCTAGCCGTGTTATCCTTCCCCTCCCTACCCTTTACGAAGCCTACTTGATCCTTTTGGATTAGGGAGGGAAGGAGGGAGGATAAACGGGAGGCCAATAACTTAGCCAGTATTTTTAGGTCTAAGTTTAGCAAAGAGATGGGGCGATAACTGGCACAGTCCAAACTATCTTTCCCTTCCTTATGAATTAAAGAGATGTGAGCTTTCGTCATGTCTGTAGTCATATTAGATCCATTTAGGGAACTATTACATACATCTAGTAGAAAGGGGCTTAAAATGTCAGAAAGCGATTTATAGTATAAAGCTGGGAGTCCGTCAGGGCCGGGACATTTTCCTCCTGGAAGCTGCATGATAATTTATTTTATTTCTTGGAGAGTGAAAGGGGCAGGGGTCAAGTCCTGGGAAAAAAAGTGTGGGAACTCACCCAAGATCCAGTGCCTCCGCGTGAAGTCACGGCACGCGGCGTACGCAAAGGGCAGGGAAGGTCACTCTCTTTCTCCCCCCTCCCTCCCTTGTCACTCTCTTTCTCCCCCCTCCCTCCCTGCCTTGTCACTCTCTTTCTCCCCCCTCCCCCCCTCCCTTGTCACTCTCTTTCTCCCCCCTCCCCCCCTCCCTTGTCACTCTCTTTCTCCCCCTCCCCCCCTCCCTTGTCACTCTCTTTCTCCCCCCTCCCTCCCTCCCTTGTCACTCTCTTTCTCCCCCCTCCTTCCCTCCCTTGTCACTCTCTTTCTCCCCCTCCTTCCCTCCATTGTCACTCTCTTTCTCCCCCCTCCCTCCCTTGTCACTCTCTTTCTCCCCCCTCCCTCACTTGTCACTCTCTTTCTCCCCCCTCCCTCACTTGTCACTCTCTTTCTCCCCCCTCCCTCACTTGTCACTCTCTTTCTCCCCCCTCCCTTCCTTGTCACTCTCTCTTTCATTCCCTCCCTCCTTTGTCACTCTCTCTTTCTCCCCACCCACCTTGGGTGTAGCGTGGCCGAGCTCTGTCCGGTCCGTGATACAGGAGCATTTGCTGTACCCGGCCGGACTGACAGGAAGTGCACACTAAGTAAGCACTTCCTGTCAGTCCGGCCGGGTACAGGAAACAAAAGCTCCTGTACCACGGACCGGACAGAGCTCAGCCACGATACACTTGAGGCGCTTCCCTCCTGTCAGTCCCTCTCTTCATGCTGCGCCAGAGCGGGTCGCCGACAGTGTTGAGGGGCACAATGCGCTGCCCTGCTGAAAGGGAACGGCGTTCCTGCTAAGAAAAAAGTGCAGGAACGCCGTTCCCACGCGTTCCTGCAGGACTCGAGCCCTGGAAAGGGGCTTGTAACCGTTGGGCCTGCTCCTTGGCTAATGAGGGTAATGACAAAGATTGTAAAAAGGATAATATTAGATCGTTAGGTGGGAAAGGGTATTGCACATCATTATCCGGATACTTTAGATTATATAGAGATCTTTTCTAGGTCCTTAGTAGAGTTGAGCGAACACCTGGATGTTCGGGTTCGAGAAGTTCGGCCGAACATCCCGGAAATGTTCGGGTTCGGGATCCGAACCCGATCCGAACTTCGTCCCGAACCCGAACCCCATTGAAGTCAATGGGGACCCGAACTTTTCGGCACTAAAACGGCTGTAAAACAGCCCAGGAAAGGGCTAGAGGGCTGCAAAAGGCAGCAACATGTAGGTAAATCCCCTGCAAACAAATGTGGATAGGGAAATTAATTAAAATAAAAATTAAATAAATAAAAATTAACCAAAATCAATTGGAGAGAGGTTCCATAGCAGAGAATCTGGCTTCCCGTCACCCACCACTGGAATAGTCCATTCTCAGATATTTAGGCCCCGGCACCCAGGCAGAGGAGAGAGGTCCCGTAACAGAGAATCTGTCTTCATGTCAGCAGAGAATTAGTCTGCATGTCATAGCAGAGAATGAGGCTTCACGTCAGCCACCACTGCAACAGTCCATTGGCATATATTTAGGCCTAGCACACAGGCAGAGGAGAGAGGTCCCGTAACAGAGAATCTGGCTTCATGTCAGCAGAGAATCAGTCTGCATGTCATAGCAGAGAATGAGGCTTCACGTCAGCCACCACTGCAACAGTCCATTGGCATATATTTAGGCCCAGCACACACACAGGCAGAGGAGAGAGGTCCCGTAACAGAGAATCTGTCTTCATGTCAGCAGAGAATTAGTCTGCATGTCATAGCAGACAATGAGGCTTCACGTCACCCACCACTGCAACAGTCCATTGGCATATATTTAGGCCTAGCACACAGGCAGAGCAGAGAGGTCCCGTAACAGACAATCTGGCTTCATGACAGCAGAGAATCAGTCTGCATGTCATAGCAGAGAATGAGGCTTCACGTCACCCACCACTGCAACAGTCCATTGGCATATATTTAGGCCTAGCACACAGGCAGAGGAGAGAGGTCCCGTAACAGAGAATCTGTCTTCATGTCAGCAGAGAATCAGTCTGCATGTCATAGCAGAGAATGAGGCTTCACGTCAGCCACCACTGCAACAGTCCATTGGCATATATTTAGGCCCAGCACCCAGGCAGAGGAGGGAGGTCCCGTAACAGAGAATCTGTCTTCATGTCAGCAGAGAATTAGTCTGCATGTCATAGCAGAGAATGAGGCTTCACGTCAGCCACCACTGCAACAGTCCATTGGCATATATTTAGGCCCAGCACACACACAGGCAGAGGAGAGAGGTCCCGTAACAGAGAATCTGGCTTCATGTCAGCAGAGAATCAGTCTGCATGTCATAGCAGAGAATGAGGCTTCACGTCAGCCACCACTGCAACAGTCCATTGGCATATATTTAGGCCCAGCACACACACAGGCAGAGGAGAGAGGTCCCGTAACAGAGAATCTGGCTTCATGTCAGCAGAGAATCAGTCTGCATGTCATAGCAGAGAATGAGGCTTCACGTCAACCACCACTGCAACAGTCCATTGGCATATATTTAGGCCCAGCACACACACAGGCAGAGGAGAGAGGTCCCGTAACAGAGAATCTGGCTTCATGTCAGCAGAGAATCAGTCTGCATGTCATAGCAGAGAATGAGGCTTCACGTCAGCCACCACTGCAACAGTCCATTGGCATATATTTAGGCCCAGCACACACACAGGCAGAGGAGAGAGGTCCCGTAACAGAGAATCTGTCTTCATGTCAGCAGAGAATTAGTCTGCATGTCATAGCAGAGAATGAGGCTTCACGTCACCCACCACTGCAACAGTCCATTGGCATATATTTAGGCCTAGCACACAGGCAGAGCAGAGAGGTCCCGTAACAGACAATCTGGCTTCATGACAGCAGAGAATCAGTCTGCATGTCATAGCAGAGAATGAGGCTTCACGTCACCCACCACTGCAACAGTCCATTGGCATATATTTAGGCCTAGCACACAGGCAGAGCAGAGAGGTCCCGTAACAGACAATCTGGCTTCATGTCAGCAGAGAATCAGTCTGCATGTCATAGCAGAGAATGAGGCTTCACGTCACCCACCACTGCAACAGTCCATTGGCATATATTTAGGCCTAGCACACAGGCAGAGCAGAGAGGTCCCGTAACAGACAATCTGGCTTCATGACAGCAGAGAATCAGTCTGCATGTCATAGCAGAGAATGAGGCTTCACGTCACCCACCACTGCAACAGTCCATTGGCATATATTTAGGCCTAGCACACAGGCAGAGCAGAGAGGTCCCGTAACAGACAATCTGGCTTCATGTCAGCAGAGAATCAGTCTGCATGTCATAGCAGAGAATGAGGCTTCACGTCACCCACCACTGCAACAGTCCATTGGCATATATTTAGGCCTAGCACACAGGCAGAGCAGAGAGGTCCCGTAACAGACAATCTGGCTTCATGACAGCAGAGAATCAGTCTGCATGTCATAGCAGAGAATGAGGCTTCACGTCACCCACCACTGCAACAGTCCATTGGCATATATTTAGGCCTAGCACACAGGCAGAGCAGAGAGGTCCCGTAACAGACAATCTGGCTTCATGTCAGCAGAGAATCAGTCTGCATGTCATAGCAGAGAATGAGGCTTCACGTCACCCACCACTGCAACAGTCCATTGGCATATATTTAGGCCTAGCACACAGGCAGAGCAGAGAGGTCCCGTAACAGACGATCTGGCTTCATGTCAGCAGAGAATCAGTCTGCATGTCATAGCAGAGAATCAGGCTTCACGTCAGCCACCACTGCAACAGTCCATTGTCATAAATTTAGGCCCAGCACCCAGGCAGAGGAGAGAGGTCCCGTAACAGACAATCTGGCTTCATGTCAGCAGAGAATTAGTCTGCATGTCATAGCAGAGAATCAGGCTTCATGTCAGCCACCACTGCAACAGTCCATTGGCATATATTTAGGCCTAGCACACAGGCAGAGGAGAGGTTCATTCAACTTTGGGTAGCATCGCAATATAATGGTAAAATGAAAATAAAAATAGGATTGAATGAGGAAGTGCCCTGGAGTCCAATAATATATGGTTATGGGGAGGTAGTTAATGTCTAATCTGGACAAGGGACGGACAGGTCCTGTGGGATCCATGCCTGGTTCATTTTTATGAACGTCAGCTTGTCCACATTGGCTGTAGACAGGCGGCTGCGTTTGTCTGTAATGACGCCCCCTGCCGTGCTGAATACACGTTCAGACAAAACGCTGGCTGCCGGGCAGGCCAGCACCTCCAAGGCATAAAAGGCTAGCTCTGGCCACGTGGACAATTTAGAGACCCAGAAGTTGAATGGGGCCGAACCATCAGTCAGTACGTGGAGGGGTGTGCACACGTACTGTTCCACCATGTTAGTGAAATGTTGCCTCCTGCTAACACGTTGCGTATCAGGTGGTGGTGCAGTTAGCTGTGGCGTGTTGACAAAAGTTTTCCACATCTCTGCCATGCTAACCCTGCCCTCAGAGGAGCTGGCCGTGACACAGCTGCCTTGGCGACCTCTTGCTCCTCCTCTGCCTTGGCCTTGGGCTTCCACTTGTTCCCCTGTGACATTTGGGAATGCTCTCAGTAGCGCGTCTACCAACGTGCGCTTGTACTCGCGCATCTTCCTATCACGCTCCAGTGCAGGAAGTAAGGTGGGCACATTGTCTTTGTAGCGTGGATCCAGCAGGGTGGCAACCCAGTAGTCCGCACAGGTTAAAATGTGGGCAACTCTGCTGTCGTTGCGCAGGCACTGCAGCATGTAGTCGCTCATGTGTGCCAGGCTGCCCAGGGGTAAGGACAAGCTGTCCTCTGTGGGAGGCGTATCGTCATCGTCCTGCCTTTCCCCCCAGCCACGCACCAGTGATGGACCCGAGCTGCGTTGGGTGCCACCCCGCTGTGACCATGCTTCATCCTCATCCTCCTCCACCTCCTCCTCATCCTCGTCCTCCTCGTCCTCCAGTAGTGGGCCCTGGCTGGCCACATTTGTACCTGGCCTCTGCTGTTGCAAAAAACCTCCCTCTGAGTCACTTCGAAGAGACTGGCCTGAAAGTGCTAAAAATGACCCCTCTTCCTCATCCTCCTCCTCCTCCTCCTGGGCCACCTCCTGTTCCATCATCGCCCTAAGTGTTTTCTCAAGGAGACATAGAAGTGGTATTGTAACGCTGATAACGGTGTCATCGCCACTGGCCATGTTGGTGGAGTACTCGAAACAGCGCAACAGGGCACACAGGTCTCGCATGGAGGCCCAGTCATTGGTGGTGAAGTGGTGCTGTTCTGTAGTGCGACTGACCCGTGCGTGCTGCAGCTGAAACTCCACTATGGCCTGCTGCTGCTCGCACAGTCTGTCCAGCATGTGCAAGGTGGAGTTCCACCTGGTGGGCACGTCGCATATGAGGCGGTGAGCGGGAAGGCCGAAGTTACGCTGTAGCGCAGACAGGCGAGCAGCGGCAGGATGTGAACGCCGGAAGCGCGAACAGACGGCCCGCACTTTATGCAGCAGCTCTGACATGTCGGGGTAGTTGTGAATGAACTTCTGCACCACCAAATTCAGCACATGCGCCAAGCAAGGGATGTGCGTCAAATTGGCTAGTCCCAGAGCTGCAACGAGATTTCGCCCATTATCACACACCACCAGGCCGGGCTTGAGGCTCACCGGCAGCAACCACTCGTCGGTCTGTTGTTCAATACCCCGCCACAACTCCTGTGCGGTGTGGGGCCTGTCCCCCAAACATATGAGTTTCAGAATGGCCTGCTGACGTTTACCCCGGGCTGTGCTGAAGTTGGTGGTGAAGGTGTGTGGCTGACTGGATGAGCAGGTGGAAGAAGAGGAGGAGGAAGCCGAGAAGGAGGAGGTGGCAACAGGAGGCAAAGAATGTTGCCCTGCGATCCTTGGCGGCGGCAGGACGTGCGCCAAACAGCTCTCCGCCTGGGGCCCAGCTGCCACTACATTTACCCAGTGTGCAGTTAGGGAGATATAGCGTCCCTGGCCGTGCTTACTGGTCCACGTATCTGTGGTTAGGTGGACCTTGCTACAGATGGCGTTGCGCAGTGCACACTTGATTTTATCGGATACTTGGTTGTGCAGGGAAGGCACGGCTCTCTTGGAGAAGTAGTGCCGGCTGGGAACAACATACTGTGGGACAGCAAGCGACATGAGCTGTTTGAAGCTGTCTGTGTCCACCAGCCTAAATGACAGCATTTCATAGGCCAGTAGTTTAGAAATGCTGGCATTCAGGGCCAGGGATCGAGGGTGGCTAGGTGGGAATTTACGCTTTCTATCAAATGTTTGTGAGATGGAGAGCTGAACGCTGGCGTGTGACATGGTTGAGACGCTTGGTGACGGAGGTGGTGGTGGTGGTGTTGGTGGTACATCCCCTGTTTGCTGGGCGGCAGGTGCCAACGTTCCTCCAGAGGCGGAGGAAGAGGCCGAGGCGGCAGCAGCAGAATAGGCCGAGGCGGCAGCAGCAGAAGAGGTAGCAGGGGGAGCCTGAGTGACTTCCTTGGTTTTAAGGTGTTTACTCCACTGCAGTTCATGCTTTGCATGCAGGTGCCTGGTCATGCAGGTTGTGCTCAGGTTCAGAACGTTAATGCCTCGCTTCAGGCTCTGATGGCACAGCGTGCAAACCACTCGGGTCTTGTCGTCAGCACATTGTTTGAAGAAGTGCCATGCCAGGGAACTCCTTGAAGCTGCCTTTGGGGTGCTCGGTCCCAGATGGCGGCGGTCAGTAGCAGGCGGAGTCTCTTGGCGGCGGGTGTTCTGCTTTTGCCCACTGCTCCCTCTTTTGCTACGCTGTTGGCTCGGTCTCACCACTGCCTCTTCCTCCGAACTGTGAAAGTCAGTGGCACGACCTTCATTCCATGTGGGGTCTAGGACCTCATCGTCCCCTGCATCGTCTTCCACCCAGTCTTGATCCCTGACCTCCTGTTCAGTCTGCACACTGCAGAAAGACGCAGCAGTTGGCACCTGTGTTTCGTCATCATCAGAGACATGCTGCGGTGGTATTCCCATGTCCTCATCATCAGGAAACATAAGTGGTTGTGCGTCAGTGCATTCTATGTCTTTCACCGCTGGGGAAGGGCTAGGTGGATGCCCTTGGGAAACCCTGCCAGCGGAGTCTTCAAACAGCATAAGAGACTGCTGCATAACTTGAGGCTGAGACAGTTTCCCTGGTATGCATGGGGGTGATGTGACAGACTGATGGGGTTGGTTTTCAGGCGCCATCTGTGCGCTTTCTGCAGAAGACTGGGTGGGAGATAATGTGAACGTGCTGGATCCACTGTCGGCCACCCAATTGACTAATGCCTGTACCTGCTCAGGCCTTACCATCCTTAGAACGGCATTGGGCCCCACCATATATCGCTGTAAATTCTGGCGGCTACTGGGACCTGAGGTAGTTGGTACACTAGGACGTGTGGATGTGGCAGAACGGCCACGTCCTCTCCCAGCACCAGAGGGTCCACTAACACCACCACGACCATGTCCACGTCCGCGTCCCTTACTAGATGTTTTTCTCATTGTTATGGTTCACCACAACAACAAATATATTATTTGGCCCAATGTATTGTATTCAAATTCAGCGGGATATAAATTTGAGGCCTAGTATTTAGGCGCTGGGTGACCGGTATGGATTTAGTGACAGAATTAGACTTGGAAATGCACAGAAGCGTGTGTGTGAAGTTATTCTGAATGACCCAATGTGCACCTTGAATATTATATACCCTTTTTGGGATAGATTTCAAATAGCTCTGATATAGCAGGAACCACTAAATTATGAAATTGCTAAATTGGGAATTGTACTTCAACCCAGAACAAAAAATGTGCTTTGACGGACACTAAATATCTTGCCCAGCAACAACAGTACAGCGGTGGGTAACGAGAGATTTAGAGGGATTTAAATTTGAGGCCTAGTATTTAGGCGCTGGGTGACAGGTATGGGTTTAGTGACAGAATTAGACTTGGAAATACACAGTAGCGGGTGTGTGTGAAGTTATTCTGAATGACCCAATGTGCACCTTCAATATTATATACCCTTTTTGGGATAGATTTCAAATAGCTCTGATATAGCAGGAACCACTAAATTATGAAATTGCTAAATTGGGAATTGTACTTCAACCCAGAACAAAAAATGTGCTTTGACGGACACTAAATATCTTGCCCAGCAACAACAGTACAGCGGTGGGTAACGAGAGATTTAGAGGGATTTAAATTTGAGGCCTAGTATTTAGGCGCTGGGTCACCGGTATGGATTTAGTGACAGAATTAGACTTGGAAATGCACAGAAGCGTGTGTGTGAAGTTATTCTGAATGACCCTATGTGCACCTTCAATATTATATACCCTTTTAGGGATAGATTTCAAATAGCTCTGATATAGCAGAAACCACTAAATTATGAAATTGCTAAATTGGGAATTGTACTTCAACCCAGAACAAAAAATGTGCTTTGACGGACACTAAATATCTTGCCCAGCAACAACAGTACAGCGGTGGGTAACGAGAGATTTAGAGGGATTTAAATTTGAGGCCTAGTATTTAGGCGCTGGGTGACAGGTATGGGTTTAGTGACAGAATTAGACTTGGAAATGCACAGAAGCGTGTGTGTGAAGTTATTCTGAATGACCCTATGTGCACCTTCAATATTATATACCCTTTTAGGGATAGATTTCAAATAGCTCTGATATAGCAGAAACCACTAAATTATGAAATTGCTAAATTGGGAATTGTACTTCAACCCAGAACAAAAAATGTGCTTTGACGGACACTAAATATCTTGCCCAGCAACAACAGTACAGTGGTGGGTAACGAGAGATTTAGAGGGATTTAAATTTGAGGCCTAGTATTTAGGCGCTGGGTCACCGGTATGGATTTAGTGACAGAATTAGACTTGGAAATGCACAGAAGCGTGTGTGTGAAGTTATTCTGAATGACCCTATGTGCACCTTCAATATTATATACCCTTTTAGGGATAGATTTCAAATAGCTCTGATATAGCAGAAACCACTAAATTATGAAATTGCTAAATTGGGAATTGTACTTCAACCCAGAACAAAAAATGTGCTTTGACGGACACTAAATATCTTGCCCAGCAACAACAGTACAGCGGTGGGTAACGAGAGATTTAGAGGGATTTAAATTTGAGGCCTAGTATTTAGGCGCTGGGTGACAGGTATGGGTTTAGTGACAGAATTAGACTTGGAAATACACAGTAGCGGGTGTGTGTGAAGTTATTCTGAATGACCCAATGTGCACCTTCAATATTATATACCCTTTTTGGGATAGATTTCAAATAGCTCTGATATAGCAGGAACCACTAAATTATGAAATTGCTAAATTGGGAATTGTATTTCAACCCAGAACAAGAAATGTGCTTGAACGGACACTAAATAACTCGCCCAGCTACAGCACTAGGGACAGATTTAGCTGGATATAAATTTGAGGCCTAGTATTTAGGCGCTGGGTGACCGGTATGGATTTAGTGACAGAATTAGACTGGGATATGGCCAAAAAATGAACAGACTATTGCTGGTTAAATGCACTTGGTGTGACAGCTTCACCCTGATGTAGGCTTTAGCCAAAAAACAACCACACCATTGAGGGTTAAATGCACTTGGTGACAGGCGCAGCTTGCCCCTGATTTTGTATATGGCCAAAAAATGAACAGACTATTGCTGGTTAAATGCACTTGGTGTGACAGCTTCACCCTGATGTAGGCTTTAGCCAAAAAACAACCACACCATTGAGGGTTAAATGCACTTGGTGACAGGCGCAGCTTGCCCCTGATTTTGTATATGGCCAAAAAATGAACAGACTATTGCTGGTTAAATGCACTTGGTGTGACAGCTTCACCCTGATGTAGGCTTTAGCCAAAAAACAACCACACCATTGAGGGTTAAATGCACTTGGTGACAGGCGCAGCTTGCCCCTGATTTTGTATATGGCCAAAAAATGAACAGACTATTGCTGGTTAAATGCACTTGGTGTGACAGCTTCACCCTGATGTAGGCTTTAGCCAAAAAACAACCACACCATTGAGGGTTAAATGCACTTGGTCGCAGCTTGTGCTGGCGCACCACAAGACACAAAATGGCCGCCGATCACCCCAGAAAAATGAGACTGACAAACGGTCTGTGCAGCCTAAAAACAGTGAGCAATTGAGGATCAGCAGCTCAATGATCCACAGCTGCAGATCGATCAGTTAATCAAGTCCTTTGGAGGAGTTAATCTGCCTAATCTCGCCCTACTGTCGCAGCCGCAACCTCTCCCTACGCTAATCAGAGCAGAGTGACGGGCGGCGCTATGTGACTCCAGCTTAAATAGAGGCTGGGTCACATGGTGCTCTGGCCAATCACAGCCATGCCAATAGTAGGCATGGCTGTGATGGCCTCTTGGGGCAAGTAGTATGACGCTTGTTGATTGGCTGCTTTGCAGCCTTTCAAAAAGCGCCAAGAAAGCGTCACAAAAGCGCGAAGAAAGCGACGAACACCGAACCCGAACCCGGACTTTTACGAAAATTTCCGGGTTCGGGTCCGTGTCACGGACACCCCAAAATTCGGTACGAACCCGAACTATACAGTTCGAGTTCGCTCATCCCTAGTCCTTAGGTGAGAAGACAAGCATGCGACGGCCGTCATGGGAGAATGAAAGACCGAAGGGGAAGGACCATCGGTATAATATCTTCTGTGATCGCAACCAGTCCGTGAGTGGCTTAAGCGCTCTGCGTTTGCGAAGTGTGGTTTGAGCTAGATCTTGATAGATCAAGATTTCATTGCCTTCCCACAGTATCTCCGGGCTGTTCCTAGCCCTAGAGAGAATCGCTTCTTTGGCTGGAAAGTGTAGAAATCTACATATAATATCTCGTGGAGGTTCATTCGGAGGCGGCTTGGGTCTTAAAGCCCTATGCGCTCTTTCGATTATGACCTCATGCGCTGTATCGGGACCCAATAACTGGAGGCAGATTTGCATCACTGCTTCTGATATATCGCTCAAGCCCACAAATTCAGGGATACCTCTAAACCTGAGGTTATTCCTTCGTTATTCCTTTTCCTGATCCTCCAGCGCCGTGTAAAGCGAATTAATGTGAGTTTTGATGTTCAGCCAGATTCGCAGACACCTCGTTCTGATGCGCCACCATCTTCTGCTGGTTTTCTTCCAGGGTTTCTACTCTGGATCCAATGTGGCGAATGTCACTTCTTATAGCCGCAAGTTCAGAGCTAAGAGGTTCAAGAGCCTCAGCCAGAGAATCTTTGAGAAAGCTCCTGGAGATTGGAAGGGCGTCTGGGCTGGGGGAAGATTCCCTGCCTCCTTCAGCGCATGGCGGGGCCTGTTGTTTGCAGCCAGCCGCTCTCGGTGTTCCGGGCGCCATCTTAGTTTCCCTTGCCACATATGAGGCGGCAGCTTTCTTAATGAATTTGTCCATTTCTCCGGGCTGAGTCGGCGCTTTAGTAGGACCGGATTGTTCTGTGTTCTTTTGTCCACCGATTTTGACCATTTTCGGTCTGGTTAGCAAATTATAGAAGGCTTTGAAGGATATCTAGTTAGCAGAGCGACGCTTCACACAGCCATCCACTCTCGGCGCTGGCACCGCCCCCCGCAATATATGATTTTAATTTATTCATTTTCATTTTTTTAATTAACTATTTTTTTTTTAAATTTTGAGTTATTTCAGTGACCATTGGGGGCTTTTCTTTCTTTAAAGGGGTATTCCCATCTTGGACATTGGGGGCATATTGCTAGGATATGCTCCCATTGAATTATAGGTGAGGTTCTCACCTCTGGGAACCCGCACCTATCTTGCAAAAGTATCCTGGAAAGTCACAGAGGGCACACCGCGCATGCACGGCTGCCATACATTGCGGAGCGGAGGCCAAACGCTGCCAGACTGATGCATTCTGAGCGGATCCGCATCCACTCAGGATGCATTAGAGCAGTACGGATCCGTTCGGGGCCACTTGTGAGAGACTTCAAACGGAACTCACAAGCGGAGCCCCGAACGCTAATGTGAAAGTAGCCTAACATGTTTCTGGAAATGGCTGGTGTTAGACATGTGCTAATGTTTGTAGAAGTTACCTTTCTTTTTCCATAATATGTTTTCCCAATTCTCAAATATATTTTTGTGGTTAACTGACTGACACATAATATGGCCAGATTAAAGGTAGCCGTATATGTTAAAATGGATAATTATTTCTTTGGCTAATGTCATCATCATGCCGAGTGTTCACATCATGCTTGAAGTCGCCTATACATTCTGCATGCAAATGGCATAAACACAGTTGCTGTAGCATAGCTGATGTGAGTAGTGCCCACACCCCAATTTCTGAAAGTGTTTTGGTCAGGTGTACCAGGTGACCTGGTGCTCTGGCGAAGGTTCATTGACGATGTGATCTTCATCTGGAGGGGAACGGAGGAACATTTAGTATCATTTTTGGACCATATAAATCAGAATGAAAATAATATAAAATTCAGTTCTAAAGTTCATAAAAAACAAATAGAGTTCTTGGATCTAACTATTATGGTGGAAGATGAAAAATTAATCTGTCAAACATACCAAAAAGAGATAGCAAAAAATAGCTATATTCTCTACACAAGCTGCCATCTACCAAGATGGCTGCTAAATATCCCTAAGGGACAATTTAGGAGGTTGCGGCACAACTGTACAAGGGAAGAAGACTATATGAAAGAAGCTATATGTATGAAGGAACAGTTCTTGACGAAAAAATACCCTTTAGAACAGGTCGAGAAAGCCCTAGTGGAAGTGAAAAATATGGACAGAAAAATATTCTTTGAAGAGAACATAGGGACCAGAATAGAAATTGACCCCAAAATAGGGGATCCAATTAGAATTGTCTTACCCTACAGTACACAATATAGGAAGATTGAGGCCATCATTAAAAAGCATTGGCACCATATTACAAATGACAAACTAATAGGACCATACTTAACTAATGGTCCCCAAATGGTATACACAAAAGCACCTAATCGAGCCCTCAAAGTAGCACCGACTATAAAAAACAAAAAAGAAGATACTCATAAAAATTATTTTAACCTGAAGGGATTTTACAGATGTAATACTTGTAGCAATTGTAAAAATACAAAATTCATGAAAAAGACGAGTTCAATTTCTTCCACATCTAACTCATTTTCGTATGAAATTGATACATTTCTATCATGCAATACGTCAAATGTCCTGTACATGATTGAATGCCCCTGCAAAAAGCAATATATAGGGTGGACTAAAAGGTTACTAAAAGTCAGAATTGCAGAACATATGACTAAGATCAGAACAGGATATGAGAAGCATTCATTGTCCAAGCACTTTAAATATCATCACAATCAGGATCCCTCCGTATTAAAGTTTGTTGCATTTGAAAAAATAGATGTCCATTGGAGGGGGGGTGATCATATCTCCAACATGTCAAGACAGGAGGCAAGACGCATATATGATTTTAACACCTTATTACCTGAGGGTCTGAACGCAGATTTCGAAATATTTGGTTTTCTGTAGATCAAGGGGTGGGTGCCCCTGGCGGACGAGATATCGGTGTTTAGCTGTAATACCAGCACCCCGATCTCTCCTTCGCTGGGAGCCCCCACCCCCTATATACATCACCTTGAACATAAAGCACGGATGAATTTAAAATAGTTTTAATAATTTCAATTATTTTAATCACATTGTTTAAAAATTTTAGAATATTATACAGAGGAGACTAAAGAATATAATAATTGTATGGAATATATATAGTTTTAATAATTGGATAAAAATAAAAATGTGTATATGTATTAAAATGTTTATTTTTAAAATGTTTATTTTTAGATTATGGAATAATATCTGTTATAGAAAGACACAGTATATATAAATTAAGTATATCTAATGTTGAAACAAAAGGAATAAGGAGTTGATAGAGAAATGTGAAATATCCTAATCTAATAGCATGAGGAACAATTAACTCATTCCAAGCCAGATTTTTTAAAGGCGTCTCAATCAAGGAAAAGAGGTGTAACCCATTTAGGGTATATAAGGAAGCAAAGATGGATCCCATAACCAGCTACTGAGGAAGAGGTCAGAGACCTTGAAACGCGTATAGCGGATGGGACCCTTACACTGAACAAGACACCTCACTATACCGGAGACATCAGCTGATCAGCACGCACAGTCACGGACATAACCGCACAGCCGGTAAATTATATCATCGCTGACTCACCACAGGAGCCTCGAACTGAATACCAAGTGAGGATTCCTCTGACGCCCTGACTGCGTGTAGCGCAGGCAAAACATAGAACGCCAGCTACACGTGGGGCACATAAAAGCCAGCGGTGAGCAGATCTTCAAGTTCCGTAACGTTACTGCGGATATTAAATATCGGAAGACCTCTCACAGTATTACAAAGAAACCGGATGAGTGTACTGACCTGTGGTGGGACGCCACCACGGGCTGACACGTGCAAGTTGGACCCCAAACAGTGAGTAATATTGAAATCTATACTCACGGATATACTGCATAGGACTGTGAATATTTCCCCAATAGCACAATTACACGATTGAGACACCTTGAATAAAGGTGCAATGTTTATAAGGATATAAACCGAACTTTTTAGATATGTTTTAAGGTATACATCTGATATTAACAAACCGTAATACTCCTATAAGACTGTGATATTTTATATTTTATATTTTGTATTTTATATTTTATATTTTATAATTTATACTGTCTCACTCCATACTATGTATGATATATTGTGATAAATTGATATTATAAATAAATAAATATTTTATTACAAATTGGACCTGATATATAGCAACAGATATTGAGTGCTCACTATAACATTCCTATATTTTTAAATGTTATCTTGTGGTTAGGGTGAACCACATCTTAGTTAGAGCACCTACCCTAGCTATTAGAGGGGTGAGCCACTATAAATCTATACCAATTATCACGTTGATGTAAGCTATATCTTTTAGTCATAGTTCAAATTGTCACGTGCATGGCTTATAACATCAGTAAGGCTACTTTCACACTTGCGTTCAGAGCGGATCCGTCTGGGGTCTGCACTGACGGATCCGCTCATATAATGCAGACGATGGGATCCGTTCAGAACGCATCCGTCTGCATTATATTTTAGAAAACATTCTAAGTGTGAAAGTAGCTCAGACGGATCTGTCCAGACTTTACATTGAAAGTCAATGGGGGACGGATCCGTTGGAAAATTGAGCCATATTGTGTCAACTTCAAACGGATCCGTCCCCATTGACTTACATTGTAAGTCTGGACGGATCCGTTTGCTTCCACACGGCCAGGCGGACACCCGAACGCTGCAAGCAGCGTTCAGGTGTCTGCCTGCTGAGCGGAGCGGAGGCCAAACGCTGCCAGACTGATGCATTCTGAGCGGATCCGCATCCACTCAGGATGCATTAGAGCAGTACGGATCCGTTCGGGGCCACTTGTGAGAGACTTCAAACGGAACTCACAAGCGGAGCCCCGAACGCTAATGTGAAAGTAGCCTAACATGTTTCTGGAAATGGCTGGTGTTAGACATGTGCTAATGTTTGTAGAAGTTACCTTTCTTTTTCCATAATATGTTTTCCCAATTCTCAAATATATTTTTGTGGTTAACTGACTGACACATAATATGGCCAGATTAAAGGTAGCCGTATATGTTAAAATGGATAATTATTTCTTTGGCTAATGTCATCATCATGCCGAGTGTTCACATCATGCTTGAAGTCGCCTATACATTCTGCATGCAAATGGCATAAACACAGTTGCTGTAGCATAGCTGATGTGAGTAGTGCCCACACCCCAATTTCTGAAAGTGTTTTGGTCAGGTGTACCCATATGTCACATATCAAACATTAGACAAATGATGTATTGTTAGTTAACTTTTTTTAGCTGATTATTAATATTTTATTATTGTCTCTATTTTTCAACATATTCCTTGCAACTCGGAACTCATTTTCATCCCTGCATTTTGAGTCTTTTTTAGGAACCTCAACCGTTTCTTGGATTGTGCGTCACACTTGCCAGGTCATCTGGCACCAACTCCAAGAGACGAGGATACCACAGCCCAAGACGGACGATTGGGTTCGGATCGCTGAGTGTTTCAATATTTCAGCGCAGTTTCCCAACTGCCTCGGGGCACTGGATGGCAAACACATCAGTGTGAAGAAGCCTCCTCACTCAGGGTCCCAATTCTTGAATTATAAGCAATATTTTTCAGTAGTGCTTATGGCTGTTACTGACAGTAACTATCGGTTTATAATGGTTGATATTGGGGCCTATGGAAGCACAGCAGATGCTCGCATCTTTAGTGCTTCTAGAATGGGTGAGTGGCTTTGTGCCAACCAGCTTGCCCTGCACGAGTCCAGAAGACTGCCCGGATCTGTTGGTCCGCTGGCTCCATTTGTCATCGTGGCGGATGAAGGGTTTGCATTGACTCACCATGTTATGCGGCCCTTCCCAAAGCATGGTTTGGATGCCAGGAGGCGTATTTTTAACTACTGGTTGACTTGTTCCCGTCGGTATGTTGAGTGCGCTTTCAGAATATTCTCTAGCAAGTGGAGGGTGTTTTTGTCATCCATACAGATGGATCCGGAGAATGCTATCCTGGTGATTCAAGCTTGTGTTGTTCTACACAACTTCACCAGGATTCATGAGGCTTCCTCTTCTGTTGATATGGAAGATTTTCCTACATCACCAGGTTTGGGTTTGGATAGGACCCTGCATAGACGACCTGGGACTGCAGGCATTGCAGTTCCAGAACTCTATGCAGACTACTTTTTTTTAGCCCAGCGGCATCCTTGCCATGGCAGAGGGACGCTATTCGTGGCAGTGTTTGATTTCTTCTGTGCTTGCTAGTATTTTCTTGTTTTCTAGATAGCTTGTGTAATTTATGTCATAGTTGAGTGTAGGGACTCGCAAGAGAATGAGGAACCTTGACATGGGCTTGCGGGCTGAGGTTTTTTGGAACCAAAACATAATCAAGCTCATTATAAATAATATTGATGTTTATGGTTTATTTTTTATAAGCATCATTATTGTATTTGCTATATGTTTCAAAAAACCTTCTAATACCTCATTTTTTCATAATTGGTTTTAACACGGAAAATAAAATTTGTTACAAGTATTATGTGCGTCTTTCAAACTTCTAAATAGGTTGAAATGTTATGTATTTCATATCAAGCACTAATCTAACAATAACACTATCACATTCTACATGTATTACTGTAACATTGCATGGTTTATTTCGAAAATAACACTCAATTCAAAGTGTTGTTGTCAGAAAATGCATATACCCAAGTGGTTGCCTGTGCAACCACTTGGTTATTAATATTTCACTCAACCCATTAGTTTTATAGTGTGTTTGCACATTTGTGCCTTTTACTGTCAACCAATATTAGTTTAGATTTATCCCCGTACAAACAGATGTTTGGACTACCACCAATTCCTTTGGCCTATATAATCTGTATTGCTACTTCACCATCCAAAGGTTGAGTTGTTTGTTGCGCCACGTCCCATAGTTATTATGTTGGAGCCACTATTTAGTTGTTTATGATAAAAAAAAAGACACATAGCATTTGGCAATAGTCAAATTTACTGAAACCCAAGCCCCCCAAATAAAAAAAGCACACAATTTTTCCCAAAAATGTGAAAACTTAAATAACAATAAATGAAAACAACAGTAGTATAGACACACTTTTATAATTCAAATAATTCCCTGCTGAAGGGACCAGGAGGAAAAGAGGTTCCCGGACTAACCTGGTCAGGTTGCTGTGGCACAGTGGAATAAGTGGCAGCCTGACTAGAATAATGGAAAGGGGGGCGGCTTGGGTCTTGTACCACCCGATAACGTGGCACAGGTAAAGGTGGGCCATGGGGTTGTTGTTGGCTGGGCATGGGAGCTTGCTGTGAGCATGCAGAGAGGATTTTGAACTGGACTGTATTAATTTCTGATACAATGTCTCCCTGGTATGGGGATGCAAACATCTCTATGACCATGGCCAGTCCTGCTACACATGGACTATATTTGTTGGGAGGGACCTCCCCCTCAGTAATGGCACCAGCCTCCTCACCATCGCTTCCTCTGGGCCCTCACTCCTCCTCTTGGCAAGGAACTCAATGACTCTGGAGTCAATCTGCTCCCGAGTCGCTTTTGAAGAGGAAGACTGGGGCACATTTTGCTGACGCCTAAGCTAAGGCTGCTGTGACCTTTCGGGGCTCCACTGGGAAACAGTTGGCGGTTCCAAGGACTGTTGTTCCGACTCCTCTGCCGATGTTGGAGCCAGACTACTTTCAGGGGATAAAGCCGCTGGAGTCTCACTTCCCCCAAAATCCGACTCCTCTGGGTCATTCAAACTGTCCACAGTACTGTAAAGAAAACTCTTTGAATGAGAAGGTGTGTCCAAACTTTTGGTCTGTACTGCATATATATATATATATATATATATATATATATATAGCCTTTTTTGGGATCCTCCCTCGCCACTACACCCTCTTTCATTTTGCTCCTGGCTGAATTGATCCCGGCAACTATTGCACCGGGTCTTCATCTGTTTCACTTCAAGAAATAAAACAATAAAACAATAAAAATCATATAAATAGCACAAAGAAATATGCAATAATAACATGACTAATGGCAAAGCAAACATTTCCCCAAAATGAAGTGGACAGTGAAAGATAAATGTCAGATAAGACATCACATGGTACAGTAGTGCAGGTGTGGGTATACTAATACAATACGTTCATGAAGACAGGGATTAGTCGTGCTATACATTTGGATATTAACCCTTTTACAAATATGGAATAAGTGACAACTATTGTATGCTCAATTACAACAGGAACACGTGTCACCAAATAACATGTGCACATGCATGTTATCCATTACTACAGTTTTCAGTAGCATAGGTAGGGCCAGGCATTTAAAATACGCCAAAAGGCAGGAGTATGGTATATATTGCACAATTGTTCCATAAACCATATATAGGCCTAATAACATTAAGAAGGCACCCAAAATATACAGTTTATGAACACTGACGTGAGCGTTCCGCGGTATGCTGGCCTGGCATCCTGCTGAGAGCAGGAACGCACAGAGTCATTGGTTGCTATGACGCCGTGTGCTTGGTGCCGCCACTGCAGTACAGTAATACACTCGTGTGATCTATAGGAGTGTATTCCTGTACTGCAGCGTCGGCACAAAGCGCACGGCATCATAGCAACCAATGACACAGTGCACTCTTGCCCTTAGCAGGATGCCAGACCAGGATACCACGGACCGCTCACGTCTGTGTTTCACGGTCCTGTGCATTCTGCCTAAGTTATTATGACATCATGGAATTAATAGCTAGTTCAATAGTGACAACACAGGGCCTGGACAGTACAGCAAAATTGCTGGCACTTACCTAAATCAGCCAGGCCTCTGCCATCAGCTTTTTGCCAATTCTGACTGCCTCAGGGAACGGGCAACTTTCTCCCATGCCACCTCCTTGCATACTCGGTCCTGATTTAAATTATTCCTGCTGTCCCATAATTCTAGCCTCTCCTGGACCAGGGAAATGAATTTTTCTACATTCCAGTGAGGCATTTTGGTCTGAACACAGAAAATCCTCCACCAAACAAACCACCACACTTTGCCACAGGTGCCTAGCAATCAGCTATCAGATAACCTGTGAACTTGAGCTTCCTTCCTGTATTCTAATTATTTTTATTTTATTTGGCTCAATTCTGGCAGACAGTTTGCCATGAAAAAGAATGTAAAAAATTGGACGCAGATGCAGATGACATATGGTTGTGCATCCGCACTTTTTGCGGACCCATTGACTTGAATGGGTCCACAGTTTTCCGCAAAAATAATAGGACAGGTTATTTTTTTTTGGACGGACTGGAACCACGGATCACGGACGCGGCATTAGCCGAGTTTTCAACGGACCCATTGAAAATCAATGGGTCCGCAGAAACTCATGTAAAACGACACAATGGACAAGGAATAAAACAACGGTCGTGTGCATGAGGCCTAAGTGCTCAAATTTTGCTTTTGTGAAGTTTTGTATTTTTGTGCCTTCCTGAAGAAACACTTTTGAATGACAATTGGAAAGTTATTATTTTATGGTCATTATTTCCCAGGTGTCCCCCAACCTGCATGTCTGTTGTTCTGTCAAGTCCAGTATGGGCGTCCAGTTGGGTCCTGAACCAGTTGGAAACTTAATTGTCTTTGGTTATTATCAATAACTTGTTTCCTAAAATTTGATTTGCACTGAATCCGAATTTCCTCATGCTTCGTGGTAATGAATTGCATTTTTTCCTAAATGCCATGCATGCAGCTAATCAGCAGTTAGCCAGCCCTGTGAAGTCACATCCCTAAAAATAGCCTCAGCCGTCTCGGATTCAGATATTTTTAAGTGTACTTAGTGCAGGGAGAGACGTCAGCAGGCGCTTGGGACCATGGTAGAAAAGACTTTAAAACTTTTATTTTGCTGTATAGAAGTTCAGGGAAAGGATAGGGATTAATCATTCCACCCACAGTATTGAAGAAGAACAAGGTTCGGTAGGAGAGTTTACAGCCAGGGTTTACACCTTGCTGCACTGACTGCGGATCCAAATTGCCATTATACAGCTCTGTAATTCCAGCAAACCGTTCTTGTTATTGGGGTGCAAGTGCTGTTTGATACAGCCATTAACAGGGTTTATTACAAGGAAATATTTCTACCTCTTATTTGCACATATGTGGTGCATTTATGTTTTAAAGCATGTTTTGGCTTGTATTAGTGGGTAAAAAGATAGGAAAATTTAGCAGCTCTCACCTGTAGCACCTGCTGTGAGCACGGTCACTAGCCTGGACGCGACTGTTGTAGCAAATAAATAAAAATGATGAAAAAAATCTGTCTCTTAAACAACAAAGGAGTTAATAATCATGTGACACCTTAACCCCCACAGATTGGCTTGGGAGGAGTATATCAGAAGCTGCCTAGTATGTGTTATCCATGTCATGATTAAGGACCGAAATATGAAGGTCCGAAATGTGTAGACAGTACTGTACTCTTGCTTCTGAGGATTGGAAAGTTTTTATTGCATTAATAAAAGTGTTTAAGAGCCAGATTTTATTCATAATTTTTATTGAGTGGGGAGAAAGGGCTTATTAGCCATTGTGTGGTGAAGTGAAAAAATGATAGCCTTTTTTGGTGTCTATTAGTGTCAAAAAAATATATATTTTACATTCGGCGGTGCAGTTATATGATCTGAAACCTTTTATGCAGTGTATAAGTGGAAAAAAGTAAGGGCCTATTTGACATTCAGCAGTGCAGTTATATGTTCTAAAACCCTTTTTGGCGTGCATTAGCGGCAAAAAAATATATACTATTTGCAGTTCAGCTGTACCGCTTTATGTTCTAAAGCCCTTTTTGGCGTGTATTCATGGAAAAGAAAAAACGGCTTATTAGCCGTTGTGTGGTGAAGTGAAAAAATTACAGACTTTTTTGGTGTCTATTAGTGGCAAAAAATATATATTTTTCATTCAGCGGTGCAGTTATATGATCTGAAAACTTTTGAGGAGTGTATAAGTGGAAAAAAAGTAAGGGCATTTTTGCCATTCAGCGGTGCAGTTATATGTTCTAAAACCCTTTTTGGTGTTTATTAGCGGCAACAAAAATATACTATTTGCAGTTCAGCGGTGCAGTTATATGTATTACTGGCAAAAAATATATACATTATTTGAAATTCAGCGGTCTAGTTATATGTTCTAAAGCCCTTTTTGGCGTGTATTAGTGGTACAAAAAAGTATTTGCCGTTGTGTGGTGAAGTGAGAAAATTACAGCCCTTTTTGGTGTGTATTAGTGGCAAAAAATATATATTTACTGTTCAGCGGTACAGTTATATGTTCTAAAGCCCTTTTTTGCGTGTATTAGTGGAAAAGAAAAAGGTCTTATTAGCCGTTGTGTGGTGAAGTGAGAAAATTACAGCCTTTTTTGGTGTCTATTAGTGGCAAAAAATATATATATATTTTCCATTCAGCTGGGCAGTTATATGTTCTAAAACCCTTTTTTGGTGTGCATTAGTGGCAAAAAAAAGATACAGTATATATTATTTGCTATTCAGTGGTGCAGTTATATATTTTAAAGCCTTTTGTGGCATGTATAAGTGGAAAAAATAAGGGCCTATTTGGCGTTCAGCAGTTCAGTTATATTATCTAAAGCCCTTTTTGGCGTGTATTAGTAGAAAAGAAAAAGGGCTTATTAGCCGTTGTGTGGTGAAGTGAGAAAATTATAGACTTTTTGGGGGTGTCTTAATTTCCTTTGTATTTATTTATATGATCTAACAGTACGTCAGACAGAGAAGTGCCAGGCCCTGCACAGGGGAGTGGCAGAGGCCTAAATTCTTCTGGTGCAGGCACACGTCACAGCACAGTAAGGTGGTGTGGCAGCAGGAGTGCAGCAAGAGGCCTGAGCTCCTGGTGTCATCTAGCGGTCGTGTCTTGACCAGCAACCCAGCAGTTCTTGAATGGTTGACTCGGTCATCCACTTCGTCCCAAGTGACATCAGACACCCGAAGCTAAGAATCGGTGGGTTCATCACACACAACCCTTACTTGGCATGGCCCAAGAGTAGGCCCTGTGCCCTCATCTGTCCTCAACCTGCCTCTGTCCTTTTCTGTTCCCTCAGCAAGAGAAGTATTATATGATGTGGGCTCAACTCCACTATACAGCGTGGACGAGCTACTAGAGGAAAGTCAGATGCTACTGGCCAGCCAAGATGCGGAGGCGACATCCGCTGCTTCCTCCGGTAGGCGGGCAAGTAGTGATGAGAAGAGTGGGGCGTGGGAGCTGGAGTTGTGAGACTATTGAGATCTACATCAGTGACATGCCGACAGTACTCGATGATGATGATGATGTAGCTGTACGTTCTCTCTGGAGCCTACTACCTATCTTTATAAAGACGCCTCTTATAAACGCCTTATGGGCGCACCAAAGGGTGGAGGGATTGGTGACAGAGCCATCATTTAAATGGAAGAACTCCTCCAATGCGGTTTTGAGTTCCTGGGAAAGTTGTGGATGTTCTATAACATACGTGTTGTTCCACCAAGGAGAGTACGGTTTAGTTAAGTGAGACTCCTTAATTGATAGGGAGATCAGGGCGTGGTCTGACCATGTGATTGTGTGGCTAGATGATAAAATCGCATTAGCAATCACTGACCTGCTAGTTAAGAACATGTAAATTCTAGAATAGGATTGGCCCGTTGGTGAAAAGAAGGAATAGTCCCTCTCTGTTCCATGCTGGATCCTCCAGATTTCATACAGGTCTTCCTGTAGAAAAAGAGAAGCAACATCTTTCGGAGCATCTCTAGAAGGATTCGTAGAGTCTACGCTTGGGTCCATAACGGAATTGAAGTCACCACTCCAGATCACATGGCCAGACCTCAGCCCTCGTACCTTTGAAGCCAGACGCCTAAAGAAGGACAACTGATGCTTGTTAGGGGCATATAGAAAGACCAACGTATAATCGACATTGTTAATAGAGCACACTAAGATAACATATCTACCTCCTGGGTCCAGGACTGAGGTTTTCAGAGAGAAGGCCACTGAATGGCTCACAGCCACTAACACACCTCTTTGTTTTTTAACATGGTGGGATTGAAAGATGTGTGGGAATCTAGGGTGATGAATTCTGTGACCATCAGAGTGGAGTAAATGGGTTTCAGTGGCGCAGAAAATTTCACATTTTAGTTCACAGATTTCCCTCCACAGCATAGATCTCTTAAAGGGGCTATTCAGCCCTTTAACATTTAAAGCAGCAATTTTAAGGACCATGTCTGTGGGAGGAATGGTGGAACTGTAAGGTGGGGATCACATATAATGAGGAACATTTCAAGGGCTCAATATATCTACACCCTAGTTCAGATCTCTCCGGGATTTTTCCCATTGGCACATGAGGAGAATAAATACAGAACTCATTAAGGTAACAGCGAAAGAAAAACGGAAAGGATAAACATAAAAGAAAGAATAAGACTGAAACAATGAAAAGGCACCTGAAAGCCATCAGGCACAATGGTGTGGGCTGACGAGGCAGTTTCTGCCCGACTGACCACTCGAGCCCTACACAATGTAAATACGGCAGTTAGACACACTGACAGTTCACCGGTCAACGTTGCGGTCTGCGCTTTGATGGGACCGTCTGCCAGTCCGATGCAATCTGTTCTAGTCCTCTTGATTGGAGATCCGGGATTTCTTTAATAGGAATGTTCCAATCTGCTAGTAACTTTCTACCCGAGTCCAGGTAGTGGACTGCGTGCAGTGTGCCTTGGTGTTCGATAAGCACTTTGGTTGGAAAACCCCAGCGATAGGGTATATTGTGATCCCGTAAGGCAGCAGTAAAGGGGGCCAGGTTTCTTCTTTGCTGAAGGGTAGGGGCAGACAGATCTGCGAAGATTTTAACTCCTTCATGTGGAGCCGGCAGGGGGCCCTTCTTTCTCGAAGCATTCATGAGCATTTCTTTAATATGGAAGAAATGGACTCTGGCAAGGACGTTTCTGGGGATTGAGTCCGGAAGATGTTTCGGTCTGGCCACTCTGTGTGCCCTGTCTAGGGTGAGATCTTTATTAGTGATGAGCGGGAGGTGCCATATTCGATTTCGCGATATTTCGCGAATATTCGATAGAATATTCGTGTTATATTCGGCGAAAATCGAATATTCGCAATTATTCCAATGTCGCGAATAATATTCGTATGAAATGTGAATAATTATGCAAATGTTCTTTTTTCTTTCCTTAGGCAATGTTCCTATGACTAATCAACTATGGCTAGGCTATATGTGTGTGTATTTTACGAATATTCGTAATATTGCTCTAACTGCATCTTCTTTAATAATTGTAATATTCTAAAAGATGAATTTAGAGCAATGTTATGAATTTTCGTAAAATACACATATAGATTTTAACTTAGCTAACATGTTGCTATAATCCTTTTTTTTAGTCCTCAAATTTATTTTGCATCTTATGAACTTAAGTTTAGTAAAATATGTACACTATTAAAAAAAATTACCATTGCAGTATATTAGCTCAATTACAATCTATTATATGTGTATTTTACGAATATTCTTAATATTACTCTAAGGCCCCATGCACACGGCCGTGTTTCACAGCCGTGTGCGGGCCGTGGAACCGCGGCCTGGATCCCTCCTGAGAGCAGGAGCGCACGGCGTCACTGGTTGCTATGACGCCGTGCGCTCCCTGCTGCCGCCGCAATACAGTAATACACTGGTATGATCTATACCAGTGTATTACTGTACTGTGCCGGCAGCAGGGAGCGCACGGCGTCATAGCAACCAGTGACGCCGTGCGCTCTTGCTCTCAGGAGGGATCCAGGCCACGGTTCCACGGCCCGCACACGGCTGTGAACAACAGCCGTGTGCATGGGGCCTAAATCCGTTTTTTATGATATTCGTAATATTGCTCTAACTTCGTCTTTTAGAATATTCGTTATATTGCTCTAACTTCGTCTTTTAGAATATTACGAATATTCTAAAACCTGATATATCAGCAATATAACGAATATTCGTAAAATGCACAGTTTAAACGGCAATGAAATGTTCTTATGCTCATGCGCATGATTTACTCCCGGCCGGAAGTAACCAGTTCCAGCTTGAATCTCATCGTGTCCCATCGTGCGTCAGTGTGTTGTGCATGCGAATTGCAAGATGGTGGCCAGTAAGTTTCGGAAGGCTGAGGAAGAGACTCTCATCATAGTAAGTATAAGTAAATTGTACATTCTATCGCACACGCTTGTTTGGCATATCTTACGAATATTCTTATGTATGTTTATTGAATTGAATTTTTCGGATGTCTTTGTATGTGAAAACTATTTTCGGATGGCAATTAAATTCACATAGCACCTACTTTGATTAGAAGTGAAAAATAGCCAGCAGCACTCCAAATCAATTCAAAAGTAGATGGTTTATTGGACCCAAAATCAGGCGACGTCCTACTTTGATTAGCTATAAATGATAGGTTGAAACAAGTATTGTTGATATTTAAAGGTAATATTTTTTTCAGATAATCATTAACCTTTACTCATACTAGATAACATTTGATTTCATTTGTATTACAAAAAAAAAATAGTTAAGCATTTTTGATATGACAAATGTTTGGTCTGCCATCAAAGCGCTATCTCACTGGCATCTGCTGTATATTTATATGCTATCCATACATACATGTGGCCGACGTGTCATTATGTATGGATAGCAGACAAATCTAGATCAGAAGCACATTGCACATCTAATTGTAATTTCCTGCCTCACACAATATACCCACACTGCATACCACCAAACCCCCCCTCTGACCACCCCCCACCCCCAACACACAAACACACACACGCAGTCTATTCAAACAGCGGTCCTCCAGTTGTTCTTAAACTACAACTCCCATTATGCCCTTCTTTCGGATGATAGCTGTAGGCTGTCATGGATTGATGGGAGTTGTATTTTTGCCACAGCTAGAGGGCCGCAGTTTGCTGGAGGGCCGCAGTGTGCGGATGGCTAGTCTAAAGATTCTAATAAGTGTCCTGTTGGTCAGGAGATGGAATTTTTGACATTCTATATTCGCTGGTTCATTTAGCGTTACCCAGGGTGCACCAGGGGGAGGCGGACCAGCTTTACACCCCATACCGTACCGTCACGTCACTAGACAGGTACATCTCTCCTCAGATGGACAATATCTAATATCTTATACCCCACACACATACAATTTTTTAATACAATTTAGATTTTATATGTTTACATTAACTTAGGCCCCATGCACACGACCGTTGTGTGCATCCGTGGCCGTTGTGCCGTTTTTTGTTTTTTTTCGCGGACCCATTGACTTTCAATGGGTCAGTGGAAAAATCGGAAAATGCACCGTTTGGCAGCCGCATCAGTGATCCGTGTTTCCTGGCCGTGAAAAAAATATGACCTGTCCTATTTTTTTCACGGCCAACGGTTCACGGACCCATTCAAGTCAATGGGTCAGTGAAAAAAAACGGATGCACACAAGATTGTCATCCATGTCCGTGATCCGTGTCCGTTTATTCCTATCATTTCAATGGCAAACTTGACTTAGATTTTTTTTTTCATTTTTCATGTCCGTGGATCCTCCAAAAATCAAGGAAGACCCACGGGCGAAAAAACGGTCACGGATCACGGACCTACGTACCCCGTTTTTGCGGACCTTAATAAAAAACGGTTGTGTGCATGAGGCCTTAAAGTGTAGTATTTCACTCTCAAACATTAATAATAGTTGGTTTGGTGGTTGTGATGATGATGACATGGTGGTGGTCAGTTACTGCGGCATCAAGGCAGCGCATGGCGCGCGGTTCCCTGTAATTAAACTACAACATGCAGAGCTTTTAGTTAGACTGCCTCTCGCCGTGTGCTGCCTTGCTGCTGCTGGAACTTTTCCCTTGCCACCAGCGGTGTAGCTGCAGGTTCGGCTGCTGTTCCATCCGTCTGTTCCATCCGTTTCCTTCACTGTCTCTGTGTTACATAATTTCATTGTGTAATACTGCCGAGGGGGCCTGACCAAATCTTGTAGTCCTCCTCCTTCTGTGGGATGGGCCTCTTCTGGGTCAGGGCCGTAAAGCAGACGCGTCTCCTGCTTCCCCGATAGTTACACCCCTGGCCGCCACCATTATAGTAAATGTTGACGGATCGGCATTCTTGTCGCTGTGGCGTATTTAGAGGGGCTGCTTGGGGGCCCTGACCCAAAAGGGGCCCATCCTGGAGGAGGAGCACTAAAAATACACAGTGACAGTATAGACAGTGTAGAAAATGTATGGAACAGCTGTCGGGCCTGGTCTGAGAGAGCGATCTCTACTAGCCACAGTTATGTGGGTGGCATGAAAGGAAGGGGTTGTGAAAATATTTCTGTGGTAGGTAGGTTGTCCCCATTAAAAAAAATTCTGTGTGGCAAAGTCATTTCTAGCTACGCCACTCTCTGGGGGCATAAGTGAACTAGCGGCATGACGGATCCGACCGCTTGTTCAACTTTCTGGAATAGCCTGACGTAATCCACTTCTGCTAATGTTAAAGTTGCATAATATTCGTTTTATTAAATGTTTTTGATTAAATATTTATTTTTTTAAATCACGCAGCGCCTGTTAGAGAGGGGGTATGATGACCTTCGTTCGCATTCGGACAAGAAGGTCATCATCAATGACCTTGTTGAGGAGCTGAAACGGGTGCATGGTGGGAAACACACCCCTCTGGCCATTCTGAAGAAGTGGTCAGACCTGAAGCGGCGGCATCTGCCAAGAATCCGCCAGATTCAGGATGCCCACTGCCCAGGTACAATGATTACTTAGTGTTGGTGAAATAAACAAAAGTAATGTAATGCTGCGTTACATTTATTATTTGTGATTATAATTTTTACATAAGTCTAATTTGTTATTATAGATGCTCGACTTCCCTCTGTCAGGCGCAGGCTTGCCACTAAGGATTCCTGGGAGGTGTCTGCGTCTGAGGGGGAGGAGGAAGAGCAACCAGGACCCTCAGGGCCCACAAGTGCCCCTGCACCACCACAGGAGGAGGAAGAGGCTGGACCATCGGCCATCCAAGAGTCCCCCCCCCAGCAATTTTGGAGGATAATGAAGAGGAGGAAGAGGATGATGACGGTCTAGTCACCACCCCACACAAGCAGAGTAAATATGTGCTTTTCTTGTTTAAACTCATTCACACACACACACGTATTAGTTTAGTTATATTGGATAACAGAAAGTCCCACACTTATGCCTCATTCACACGTCAGTGTTCGGTCAGTGATTTCCATCAGTGATTCGTGAGCCAAAACCAGGTCCGGCTCTAAACACAGAACAGCTGCAGATCTTTCCCTTATACGTTATGTCTGTGGAGGCTTCTCTTCTGGTTTTGGCTCACAAATCACTGATGGAAATCACTGACCAAACACTGAAGTGTGAACGAGGCCTAGTTCATTACAAGCAGGGTAACAAGACAGTACTATCGCAACCCTCTTTACAGTCTGTCACCGTTCTGGTTCCCTTCTCAGATTGTTCTGCGTTGGGATGGCCTGTCCACACTTTATCTTAACATCCTTTTTAACAGCACCGTTAGGGCTCATGCACACGACAGTATTTTGCGTTCAGTATACTGGCCGTTTTTTTTGTTCAGTATGCGGAACATATACTGAACCATTCATTTCAATGGTTCAGCCAAAAATACTGAAGTGTCTCAGTGTGCATTCCATTTCAGTATTTCAGTATTTCCGTGCCATGAAAAGATAGAACATGTCCTATTCTTGTCCGCAAATCACGGTGCTTGGCTCCATTCAAGTCAATGGGTCCGCAAAAAAAACGGAACACATAGGGAAATGCATCCGTATGTCTTCCGTATCCGTTCCGTTTTTGCTGAACCATCTTTTGAAAATGTTATGCCCAGCCCAATTTTTTCAATGTAATTACTGTATACTGTATATGGCATACGGAAAAACGGAACGGAAAAACGGAACGGAAACAAAAAACGGAACAACGGATCTGTTAAAAATGGACCGCAAAACACTGAAAAAGCAATACTGCAGTGTGCATGAGCCCTTATGAGAACATAGGATAGAGTATGTGTGAGACCTGTCCCACCCAATGTCTATATTAACCATTTAATTAACCCCTTAGTGACCAAGCACATTTTTCTTTAAATTGCATTCCAAGAGCAAGAACTTTTTTGTTTTTTCATAAAAGTACTTGTATGAGGTCTTATTTTTTGCAGGACAAGTTATAGTTTTTAATGCACAATTTTAAGTACATGTAATGATTGATTAAAGCCAGCCGTTTAGCTAAAACCACCTTTGTTTAAGTCAGTAAACACACGTATGGGTGGTCACTAAGGGGTCAAAACCCGTTCAAAAATCTATATTAAAGACAAAACCCCAGAAACAAAACAGGTGTGCTGATTCAAGACGTACTGATTAACGTAAATTATCTCCCTGAGGCATACATTCCCTTTGAGACATACCGAGCATCCCTGATTCTCCTCTTTGGTTTACTACAGTGCATATAGCAACTTCAATCCTTAGTTTTGTAATATAATATATTGTGCCAATAACCTCCCAACCCCGTCGTACTTTGCCACAGTCGCCATACATGGCTCTTTTACTCAAGAGTAAAGACTCTATATTTCTAATTTTACAGTACTGAAATCTTTGGAAAAAAAGATGGCTGCCATAGATCAGCAGTATAGCACTCTGATCAGGCAGTCCCGGGAGCAGCTCTCCCGCAAAATAAAGGAGCTCCGTATGCAGCACTCCCACCAAATGGCAGTCCTGGAGGAGCAGCACCGCCAAAACATGGGGGCCCTCATGGAACTCCATGTTGCAACTTGATGCCTTGCCTTAAGGCACTTTTGTTAATTTATTTTATTTTGTTAATGTGAATATAATATTTCCTGTTAAAAAAATATTGTGTGTTTGTTTTTATTTGATTAATTGAAGTTTTCTTATTAATTTCAAAACATTAGGTTACAGTAAGGCCCCTATACTCCATCACAAACTCATCAGTAGACTGACAAACATCACCTGCAGGTACATATAAAAGGGGCATTATTTGTCCTACACTGAACTTCAATGTATATTGATAATAGCAGTAGTCCTTGATAATCGTTGAGTATATGGCCTACACATAATTATTAAGCAATTGGATAATATCAGCATTTATGGTTGGTGTAGGCCTTATAATACACCATTAATCTCAGAATCATCTTGACTAACAACCAGCAGCAGGCATATGGTTAATTAACGTTGTAGTTTAAGGTCTACACATAGCCCTGACTCACTCTGCAGGGACAGACGGCAAAATGTTATTCGTTTTTAGCATTAAGTGTAAAAGAAAATTCAAAATTTTTTCTCCATTATTCGTTAATCCAATTTTTTGGGGGAAAATAAAAACAATTGGAGACATCAAGTTTCACCTATAAATACAAGAAATAACTACTTTCAACGTAAATACATTATTCTTAAATTTGACATAAACTTGACGGATTGATAATATTTAAAATAAATAAATAATAATTTTGTGTTATAAGAATATAAATTTGTATCGAGCCAATTAAATAATTAGTAACAAAAATGTTATCATTATTAAAATAGCTCAATTAATAAGACTGAGAACTAATCAATCAAATTTATTTAGAAATAATTGTGGATACCACACAAAAAAAAAATATAAAAAAATAAGAAATTGGAAATAATAAGCAAAATGGTAAGGGCATGTTGTAAAAACTAAACAGCACGGATCCTTTATTATAAAAATGTAAATGTCCTGGCATTGCTTCCGCCAAACAGACCGAAAAATTTGATTACATGACTCAGAGTATAAGAATTCTGAAATTGATGAGGAACATTATATAGTATTTATTTTTTAATTTTTTTTTTTTTTAAAGCGATGTCTATATATATTTTGCATGTGCAAATTATCATTACATAATTGTCAATATTTTGGAAAAATATATAAAGGTAACTATCCCTATATACATGTGTCATTCAGGCTTCATTAACAAAACCGGATTGTCACACGGATGAGTATAACGCCAGTCAGACCCAACCATGTAGATAGGTCAACACGGAAGTCAAGCCATCCCTCCCAGGACAACAGACAACACCATGTTCGAACCTTAATCCGTAGCAAAAAAACTAACAAAAAAAATAAATAATAAAATAATTTTTTTTCATTAGGTTCATCAATAAGTCCAGTACAAATTTTAGTGCACAAGACCTTTTGACAAGGGAAGGCCACATGCGGTCCACAACTTGCTACATCGTGAACCACAACACTGGCGCCCCAAACCCAATTAAAAAAAAAAAAAAAAACACAATAAAATAAATTAATTTTGTAAATGAAACCTAACAACACTGGATTATTTTTTAAAATATTTTTAATTAGATACATATTTCTTTGTATAAATATTGACAATACATAATTAACACAGCACATGCATGAATATGAACAATCCAAACCATGTTTTTAGAATTCTACACTCTAGACTTGTTATAGTGCAAAGTAGAAAAAGTGATCCATGCTGGTTGCCTACGCAGGATTAATAACCTTCATGTTTAACCGTTAACACTGTAGTAAAATGTAGACTCCAAAGTTCTGATTCATAACTATTCCGAATAAGGGAATTAAATAACCGTTAAGTACCCGGTAGGGATGTCCCGATACCATTTTTTTAAGACTGAGTATGAGTACCGATACTTTTATTTAAGTACTCACCGATACCAATTACCAATACCAATTTTAACAATAAAATACACACACATGTATTTTGTGACCACTGACCAACCAAAAGGCCCAAAACAGAACTATAACATACATTGTTTAAGTACAAGAGGCAGTGTATCAACCATTTATGTAATATAAGCATCTCTGCATGGTCAGCTAGAAGTCTTTTTTTGCCTTCGGTCAGAACGTGAGACACTGAGCTGAACAGTCTTTCACTTTCCACACTACTGCATGGGGCTGAAAGATACTTTTGCGCCATTACAGCCAAAGTTGGAAAACTAATTTTATTTAATGCCCAGTATTTAAGTGGACTATCTGAGCAGGAGACAGTGTTCTCCTCTAGGTACCTGAACAGCTGCACAGTAGCAGCTTTTGGAGTGATGCTCACAGATGTAGAGGGATGTTCATCTGCTATTTCCTGAAAAACACAGTCCAGGCTGGTACTCAGCTTGTCATGGTGCGGTTTTTTGACAGCTGGTTCTTCCTCGAGCGTGGCTGTGTCTTCCGAAAGCTTTTGAAGTTCAGCAACAAACATTTCTTTGACCTGCCTGGCACTGTCAGCATTGGGAAAGAATCTATCTTTATACCTAGAAAAATTATATATATACAATTTGCTCATAAATGTTGGGAGGAATGATGTGTTTCATGATGACACATCATTCCCCCCCCAAGATTTATGAGCAAATTAAAGCTTTATTTAAAAGTTACTGCATTACCTTGCATCAATTATTGTTGCTATGTAGTATAGTGGATTGCGCTCTGTATCCGAAAAGTGTTTCTGCAAAGCAGCAAGCAAAGTGCTCTTCATTGTTTTAATACCATGGTCATCATCCTCTTTTGATAGCAGTCTCTGCAGCACAGTCACAGCAGGAATAACTTCTGACGCAGAAGCATCCGCAGAACTCACTGGACGTGTCAGCTCTTCAAAGGGAGCCAAGTCGTGTAACACTTTCTCCATTAGATTCCAGTAGTTTGCAGATAAAGTGGCCGGAAGCTCATGCTCAGACATATATACTCCTAGTGCCCGTTTCTGCTCATTCAATGACTGAAGCATGTAAAACGTGCTGTTCCAACGAGTCTGCACGTCTTGTTGAAGCCTTTTAATTGGTTGACCAAGCTGCTTTTCAATATCTTGTAAGCGAGAGTATGCCAGGTTTGAATGTTTGAAGTGGCTGACTATTTTGCGCCCTATTCCCAGAGCATCAGCAACGCTGCGCTGTGCTAACAGGCCCTCTGAGACAGCCAGCTGCCGTGTATGTGCCACACAGGAAATACTGCAAAGTCCAGCTTCATCCATGCCTTTTATCATATTTTTGTCACTGTCACGGACCACAACATGAACAGAACTTTTAGGAATTGCCCAAGTCTCAAGCATTTCATGAAGGATGTTTGCTATTGCTTGACCAGTGTGAGAGCCTTTAAAATGCCTTTGCATGGAGCATAACTTGTTTTAGAGAAAAATCCTCATCTATCCACTGCGCTGTTAAGCTAACCTAAGGACACTGGACTCGCACTGCAGCTCCATATGTCAGTAGTGAAGCTGATGGCATTCTTCTTCACCTGCAACATGCTGGTGACATGCTTTTTAACGGTGTCGTGTATTTGTGGTAAGATTACATCAGTGACATAGTGGCGACTGGGAATCTCGTACTTTGGCTCTAAAACATTAACAAATCTTTGAAAACCCATGTTATCCACTATTGACAGTGGTTGATCATCGAGAATAATAAACTGAGTAAGCGCCTCTCTTATTTGTACAGCTCTTGGGTTATCTCATGAAAAAAAAATTATCGTCTTGCTAGGGTTTCCTCCAGTGTTGGCTGCCGAACACTGCTGGTAGAAACGGCAGCAAATTCTCCATGCTCATTTTTATGTTTTATTTTTAGGTGTTTTATAAGATTGCTAGTATTATATGAGCTAACTTTTGCACCTCCTCTTGATATCTTCGTAAAACAAAGATTGCATTCTGCCATGCATGGGTTGTCTTCACAAATTTTGAAATGCTTCCACACTGCTGACATTTTGCTGGCGGCTCTGTGCACTGAAAGGATGCAATAAATACGTTTCTTCACCTTTTTGGTAGTAGTAATGTTACAGCAAATTTCAATTTAATTTAGTCATAGGGGAGATTTATCAAACCTTGTACAAAGAAACATCAGATGTCTGTGGGCAAAGTCATGGGCAACATGAATAAAAAAAAACACTTGAGGTTCCAAGGAGAGTTAGGAGACATACTGTATGAGGGCCACAAGGAGACATTATACTGTATGGGGGCAGCCACAAGGAGATGTTATACTGTATGAGGTGCACAAGGAGAAATTACACTGAATGGGTGCCACAAAGAGACATTATACTGTATGGGGGCAGCTACAAGTAGACGTTATACTGTATGGGGCAGCCACAAGGACACGTTATACTGTATGGGGGCAGCTACAAGGAGACGTTACACTGTATGGGGGCAGCCACAAGGAGATTTTATGTTATACTGTATGGGGCAGCCACAAGCAGACGTTATACAATATGGGGGCAGCCAAAAGCAGATGTTATACTGTATGGGGGCAGCCACAAGGAGACGTTATACTGTATGCCACAAAAGGAGACATTACCTAGTTAGAGTATGGAGCTGGGGGGCAGCAGCTGCCTCCCCATGTCTTATGGCCACCTGTGCGACTGACTTGTCACTTGCCTGCCAGGCTGCCACCACCATAATTCCTTCTTGTTGGTCATGCTCATGTCATGGGGGAGCCGGGAGGTACTGGAGGGAGTCGAGGGACGTATAATGGCTCACTTGGGGCGGAGCATGCAGCCACTGGCAGGCATGAAGGACTGAGTGGGCTGTGGGCCAAGACATATAACTGGGGTAATAGGCAGAGTTGACTGGAGTGACATTACACCTTTTCCTTTTAATAGCTGCCGGTCCGGCAGCTGTGCCTGTGATATATAGGGTCGACTCTCTTCTCTCCGCAGGGGGTGGGGGTTGGACGGAGTGTGGGATATTCTCTGACTGACTTTCCCGCCACTCGCTGCTGTAGTATGTATGTACTGCGCTGCTCTAGTCTCAGCCTGGGGGCGTCACCTGATTCCGACGTTAGACGTCGGTCGGTGGGCGTAGACAGTCACAGCACATTCCGATCAAGCAGGAGGAGCCGCTGGTAGATATAAATATAGATAATGATGGTGGAGGGCAGCTATGACGTAACGAAATATACCGCGGCGGCGCACAGGTATCGGCAGTGGTATCGGGGACATTTGCATGAGTACAAGTACTCGTGCAAATGTCCGGTATCGGTACCGATACCGATACTGGTATCTGTATCGGGACATCCCTAGTACCTGTTAAAAAAATATATATATACTGTCGTAAAGGTCTCAAATATCTGGTTTGTAAATTAGGTCTAATGCTCCCTGAACCACTAGTTCACATTTGATACAAGATGCATGATGGCATTGTCTTCTTGAAGACTGCTCATGGCATCACGGCAGAAAACATTATTTAATGTATTATTAACCGGGTCACTTGATCTGTTGAATTATTTCTGTGACCTAATTCTTTCAAAACATACTGTTGCTCAATGCTGAACATACACTTGAACAACTGTAGCAACGCTAGAATATAGCACTGGACCCACAGGCTTGTACAGTAGGCACTAGGCATGATAGGCTTTTTTATTTGAGCGTATCACTCTGGAACATGTTAAATCCTGAATCATCCGTCAACATAAAATTATGAAATTGCTTCAGAGTCCAATCTATAAGCTCCCTAGCATATACATTTTTCTTGATCAAAATTAAATAAATATTATGTTTTTTCATAAGGGTATTGAAAACAAATGTTCAGTACCAATGTCTTGAGTTCCCTTTTCATTGTGCTTTTTTTTTTTTAAAAACACCTACTTTCACTGTTAAACATTCCAAAGGATTTTGATTGTGTTATTTATTTATTTATTTTTTAAATTTCTTTATTAGTACCACCAGTAAGCAAAAAAAGTATAGACTTTTGAATACAGGTCAAATACAGTCAGTGATACATAATTTCCCATTTTTATAACAGTAACAACATTTCCCAAAAGCCCCCATCCCCAACCCCCGAATCATCATGACGATAATCACCATTTCCATAATTGAGCTCGCACATCTTAATAGAAGTTACCCTATAGTGTGTCATATACCTTTCACCCTACGCAGCTGATTCCTCAAGAGATAGCACCCCTAACGTGCCGTGAAGTGCCTCCAAAATATACCAATCTGTGATTTTTAACGTTTGCATTATGTTTTTAATTTTATCCTGGGGAAAACTTTTTTTAGTAAAGATCCTCCACCTCTTGGAAAACCATTTGGTCTTTTTATCTTTGTTTTGCTCTGCCTCAGTTTTATATAGGTACATAAAACGTCTCACCTGCGACATGACCTCATGCATCTGGGGCACCTCTGCCTTCAACCAGTTTTGCAGTAAACAGCGCAATGATACCACTAGGGCTGTATCTACTACAGCCTGGGGGGGAGGGGTAGTCTCTCCATAGACATGAAAGAGAAGAACCTCAGGTTTCTGAGTCAAGGTGCATCCCAGTGTAGACTTAATCCAGCATCTGACATGCTCCCAGAAATGTTGAACCTGCGGGCATACCCAAACACAATGCACCAGATCTGCCTTATCCAACCCACATTTCAGACAAGCATTTAGAAAAGCCATATTCAATTTTTGGGGGAAAGGTAAAAGCATAAATGGCCGCTTGTATTAGACGAAGATGCCTTTCCCTCCATACTACACATGGCACTGCTTTGCATACCCTAATCCATTCCTGCAGGATCTGTTCAGCGTCAGCTGTGACATGAAGCACCTTTTCCCACCTTTTAAAAAGAGTTTGTGCAGAGGCTTTATTGTTTGAGTCACGCATCACTTGGTAGATGTGAGAGATGGAAATTATAGAGTTTCCACCCCCCAGCGAGAAAACCAAAGAGTTCCCTAAACACTCCTCGGTGACATTATGCAATCTCTCCCTACAAAATAGGTAGACTTGTTGGAAGGGAAGAGCGTGCGAACCCCCCAGGCCATACTTCTGACAGAACTCTGCAAAGGTTAGGTATCTTTTATCAGGGATATAAAGGAGATCAAGCAAAGTCCCAATGCCCTTAGCCCTCCAGACCTTGAACATCTTATTTGTACTCCCCTGTGGGAATTCTGGATGCTGCCACAACTTCAAGACCCTAGACGCAAGGAATTGGCCTTTTTGCCAGCTTACGTGCCTCCTTCCACGCCACAATCGTATCACGTTTAAAGGAGATTGTTTCAAACCTGGCGTCAGGAACTGCCTTCTCATATGAAGCAAGTTAACTAATGGCCATGGATGGGACAAGTGGGTTTACAGGTTCGAAGTTGGAGAAGTGGCTAGTCCCCTGTATCCAGTCCAGGCAGTGTCTGAAAAGGCTCGCTAAGTTGTACATTCTAATATTTGGTACGTTCAAACCCCCCTTATCTCTTGGTAACATCAGTTTTGTCAATGCAATGCGAGGCTTTCTACCTGACCATAAAAATCTAGTAAAGACCGAATGAAGGCCCATGACATTCGCATGCTTCAGGAGTAATGGAATCTTCTGCAGGGGATACAGCAATTTGGGAAAACATAGCATTTTCAGAATATGACTTCTACCCGTTAAGGACAGTGGAAGATTCTGCCATCTTTTAAGATAAGGGTAATTTAGATTATAAAGGCATGATGAAGATTTTCCTATTTTTATTCCCAGATAGGTAATGTGAGAGTTACTCACCACTATGTTGCTACATGACCCCGGGAGTAATTCCTTCAACTTCAGGGATGTTAATGGCAATATCACGGACTTATACAGATTTATTTTAAAACGCGAGACTGGACCAAATGCATCCAGGAGTTGAAAGACTTTCTCAAGGTCCTAAACTGGGTCCGCCATGATCAATAGGATGTCGTCCGCAAATAAGGAGGTATAGATTTCTTTATGGCCTACTTTTATTCCACTGAAGACGTCCCCTCCCTCAAGCATGTGGGCCAATGGTTCAAGTGCAAGGTCAAACAATAGTGGGGAAAGCGGACACCCCTGACGTGTCTCCCTGTAAACTGGGAAAGGGGCTGACAAAAAACCTTGAATAGCTACAGTCATGTGAAAAAATTAGGACACCCTTTGAAAGCATGTGGTTTTTTGTAACATTTTTAATAAAAGGTTATTTCATCTCCGTTTCAACAATACAGAGAGATTAAAGTAATCCAACTAAACAAAGAAAACTGAAGAAAAGTCTTTTCAAGATCTTCTGTAAATGTCATTCTACAAAAATGCCTATTCTAACTGAGGAAAAAGATAGGACACCCTCACATGTATTCCCTCTTAAATTGGCTCAGATCTCACACAGGTATATCACACCAGGTGCACATAATTAGTAGATCGTTACTCTGCATGTTGAATGAGGCTTGCCCTATTTAAACCTCAGACATTTAGTTTGGTGTGCTCCTGACTGTTGAAGTGAGAGTGAGCACCATGGTGAGAGCAAAAGAGCTGTCAGAGGACTTCAGAAAAAAGATTGTAGCAGCCTATGAGTCTGGGAAGGGATTTAAAAAGATCTCAAAAGATTTTGAAATCAGCCATTCCACTGTCCGGAAGATAGTCTACAAGTGGAGGGCTTTCAAAACAACTGCCAACATGCCCAGGACTGGTCGCCCCAGCAAGTTCACCCCAAGAGCAGACCGCAAGATGCTAAAAGAGGTCTCCAAAAACCCTAAAGTGTCATCTCGAGAACTACAGCAGGCTCTGGCTACTGTTGATGTAGAAGTACATGCCTCTACAATCAGAAAGAGACTGTACAAGTTTAACTTGCATGGGAGGTGTGCAAGGAGGAAACCTTTGCTTTCCAAGAGAAACATCGAGGCCAGACTGACATTTGCCAGAGATAAAGTTGACAAAGACCAGGACTTCTGGAATAATGTTCTTTGGACAGATGAGTCCAAAATTGAATTATTTGGACACAACAGCAGAGGACATGTTTGGCGTAAACCAAACACAGCATTCCAAGAAAAGAACCTCATACCAACTGTGAAGCATGGAGGTGGAAGTGTCATGGTTTGGGGCTGCTTTGCTGCAGCAGGACCTGGTCAGCTCACCATCATAGAATCCACGATGAATTCTACTGTGTATCAGAAGGTGCTTGAAGAACATGTGAGACCATCAGTTAGAAAATTAAAGCTGAAGCGGAACTGGACCATGCAACATGACAATGACCCAAAACATACTAGTAAATCAACCAAAGATTGGCTGAAAAAGAAGAAATGGAGAGTCCTGGAATGGCCAAGTCAAAGTCCAGATTTGAATCCCATTGAGATGCTGTGGGGTGACTTGAAAAGGGCTGTACGTGCAAGAAACCCCTCAAACATCTCACAGCTGAAAAAGTTCTGCATTGAGGAGTGGGGTAAAATTTCCTCAGACCGATGTCGAAGACTGGTAGATGGCTACAAGAACCGTCTCACTGCAGTTATTTCAGCCAAAGGAGGTAACACTCGCTATTAGGGGCAAGGGTGTCCTATCTTTTTCCTCAGTTAGAATAGGCATTTTTGTAGAATGACATTTACAGAAGATCTTGAAAAGACTTTTCTTCAGTTTTCTTTGTTTAGTTGGATTACTTTAATCTCTCTGTATTGTTGAAACGGAGATGAAATAACCTTTTATTAAAAATGTTACAAAAAACCACATGCATTCAAAGGGTGTCCTAATTTTTTCACATGACTGTATATGGGCACTAGGGGCAGTGTACAAAGCTGTTATAAAAGTTCAAATTGGTCCATCAAAATGCATTCTACTCAACACTTCGTCTAGCCAGTCCCAGCGAACGTTATCAAACGCCCTCTCCGCGTCAATTACCATCAAGGACGGCCGTGTAGAAGAGCTGAGGTTTCCCTGCACTGCATCCAACACTGTCAAAACTTTCCCAATGTTTGAAACCGCTGACCTTCCTTTGACGAACCCTGACAGAGGCCGCGAAACCAGAGCTGGCAGGACAAGTGAGAGTCTGTCAGCCATGATCTTCGCCCCTAACTTGAGATCTACGTTGATCAGCGAAATTGGGCGATACGAGGCGGGATTAAGACTATCTTTCCCCGGTTTAGGAATCAGTTTAATGTAAGCTAAGTTGTCTGTTGCGGACAACGGATTGCCCGCCAGTATGCCATTAAACACAGCCGCCAGAGGGGTTTTAAGGTCCTCACCTAACATCTTAAAAAATTCTCCTGTGGACCCGTCCGGACCAGGGGCTTTATGTAAGTGCATGCCTTTAATCGCTGATAACACCTCATCCTCAGATATCGGGGAGTTCAGCGAATCCAGCTGGGTAACAGAGAGGGACGGAAGCGCCACACACTTAGAAATAAATGACGACAGGGTAGTCTTAAGTCCCAGGTCCTTATATAACTCTTTATAATAATCCCTAAAATAGAGGTG